>NW_022631008.1:13216077-13816077 GCF_010015895.1 Lontra canadensis
TAGAAGGATGCTGTTTAGTCTCCATGTATTTGGGTTCATCCAAATTTCCTCTTGTGATTGAGTTCTAGCTTCAGAGCATTGTGGTCTGAAAATATGCAGGGAATGATCCCAATCTTTTGATACTGGTTGAGACCTGATTTAGGACCGAGGATGTGATCTATTCTGGAGAATGTTCCATGTGCATGAGAGAAGAATGTGTATTCTGTTGCTTTGGGATGAAATGTTCTGAATATATCTGTGATATCCATCTGGTCCAGTGTGTCATTTAAGGCCTTTATTTCCTTGTTGATCTTTTGCTTGGATGATCTGTCCATTTCAGTGAGGGGTGTGTTAAAGTCCCCTACTATTATTGTATTATTGTCGATGTGTTTCTTTGATTTTGTTATTAATTGGTTTATATAGTTGGCTGCTCCCACGTTAGGGGCATAGATATTTACAATTGTTAGATCTTCTTGTTGGACAGATCCTTTGAGTATGATATAGTGTCCTTCCTTGTCTCTTATTATGGTCTTTGGCTTAAAATCTAATTGATCTGATATAAGGATTGCCACTCCTGCTTTCTTCTGATGTCCATTAGCATGGTAAATTGTTTTCCACCCCCTCACTTTAAATTTGAAGGTGTCTTCGGGTTTAAAATGAGTTTCTTGTAGGCAACATATAGATGGGTTTTATGTTTTTATCCATTCTGATACCCTGTGTCTTTTGATTAGGGCATTTAGCCCATTAACATTCAGGGGAACTATTGAGAGATATGAATTTAGTGCCATTGTATTGCCTGTAAGGTGACTGTTATTGTATTTTGTTTCTGTTCCTTTCTGATCTACTACTTTTAGGCTCTCTCTTTGCTTAGAGGACCCCTTTCAATATTTCCTGTAGAGCTGGTTTGGTGTTTGCAAATTCTTTCAGTTTTTGTTTGTCCTGGAAGCTTTTAATCTCTCCTTCTATTTTCAATGATAGCCTCGCTGGATATAGTATTCTTGGCTGCATGTTTTTCTCGTTTAGTGCTCTGAATATATCATGCCAGCTCTTTCTGGCCTGCCAGGTCTCTGCGGATAAGTCTGCTGCCAATCTAATATTTTTACCATTGTATGTTACAGACTTCTCCCTGGCTGCTTTCAGGATTTTCTCTTTGTCACTAAGACTTGTAAATTTTACTATTAGGTGATGGGGTGTGGACCTATTCTTATTGATTTTGAGGGGGGTTCTCTGAACCTCCTGGATTTTGATGCTTGTTCCCTTTGCCATATTGGGGAAATTCTCTCCAATAATTCTCTCCAGTATACCTTCTGCTCCCCTCTCTCTTTCTTCTTCTTCTGGAATCCCAATTATTCTAATGTTGTTTTGTCTTATGGTGTCACTTATCTCTCGAATTCTGCCCTCATGGTCCAGTAGCTGTTTGTCCCTCTTTTGCTCAGCTTCTTTATTCTCTGTCATTTGGTCTTCTATATCGCTAATTCTTTCTTCTGCCTCATTTATCCTAGCAGTGAGAGCCTCCATTTTTGATTGCACCTCATTAATAGCTTTTTTGATTTCAACTTGATTAGATTTTAGTTCTTTTATTTCTCCAGAAAGGCCTTTTATATCTCCCGAGAGGGTTTCTCTAATATCTTCCATGCCTTTTTTGAGCCCAGCTAGAACCTTGAGAATCGTCATTCTGAACTCTAGATCTGACATATTACTAATGTCTGTATTGATTAGGTCCCTAGCCTTCGGTACTGCCTCTTGTTCTTCTTTTTGTGGTGAATTTTTCTGCCTTGTCATTTTGTCCAGATAAGAGTATATGAAGGAAGAAGTAAAATACTAAAAGGGTGGCAACAACCCCAGGAAAATATGCTTTAGCCAAATCAGAAGAGATCCCAAATCATGAGGGGGGGGAAGGGGATAAAAAGAGGTTCAGAAAGAAAAAAAAAAAAAGAAAGAAAAAAGAAAAAAGAAACAAATAAAAAAAGAAAACCAATAATGAAAAAATATGAAAAGGAAAAATATATATATATATATTAGATAAACTAGTTAAAAAACGTTAAAAAAGAAAAGGGTAAAAGTTAAAAAAATTTAGCAGAAGAAGAGAAAAAAATTTGAAAAAGAAAAAAAAATTAACTGCATGGCTAAAGAATCATGAGGAGAAAGCCATGAGTTCCGTGCTTTGCTTTCTCCTCCTCTGGAATTCCGCTGCTCTCCTTGGTATTGAAACTGCACTCCTCGTAAGTGAACTTGGTCCTGGCTGGGTTTCTTGTTGATCTTCTGCGGGAGGGGCATGTTGTAGTGATTCTCAAGTGTCTTTGCCCCAGGGGAGTTGCACTGCCCTTACCAGGGGCCGGGCTGAGTAATCTGCTCGGGTTTGCTTTGGGGAGCTTTTGTTCCCTGAGCGCTTTCCGTAGAGTCCGGAGGACGGGAATGAAGATGGCGGCCTCCCAGGCTCCGGCCCGGAGGAGCCGAGAGCCCGGGGCCCCACTCCTCAGTGCGCCCTCAGAGAACAGCACCCAATTACTCCCATCACCCTGTCTCCAGCCGCACTCCGAGCTGACCGAGCCTGCAAGCGGTTCAAGGTAACCCCGAGCTGAGAGTCACTCCTCGGCTCTGTCTCTGCAGCCGGCTTCCCTGTTCTAATACCTGCAAGCTCTGCGACACTCAGACACTCCCAATCCTTCTGTGACCCTGCGGGACCTGAGGCCACACTGACACCGCGTGGGCTTCACCCCGGTTTAGCCTCTGGAGCGATGTCCCTCAGTGGAACAGACTTTTAAAAGTCCTGATTTTGTGCTCCGTTGCTCCGCCGCTTGCCGGGAGCCGGCCCCTCCCCCCGCGGTCTATCTTCCCGTCGCTTTGGATTCACTTCTCCGTCAGTCCTACCTTTCAGAAAGTGGTCGATTTTCTGTTTCTAGGATTGCTGTTCTTCTTCTCTTCAATCTCCCGTTGGATTTGTAGGTGTTTGCAATCTTTAGATAAGCTATCTAGCTGATCTCCCGCAACCTGAAGTAGTCTCAGCCTGCTACTTCTCCACCATCTTCAAATCATCTCCAGATTAAGCACTTTAATTAAAGTTATGATTTGAAAATATTTTATATTTAATATATTATACCTGTATAATGTTAGGTTTTGGCACATATTTTACTTAAAATTAGATGTATCTCATAATTCTATATACTTCTCAGTTCTTATATAGTTATATTCGGAAGGAAGTATCTTCTAATAAGGGATGAATGAACTTCAAAGCTCAGCCTGTTTGTAACCTAAATCTGACATTTAATAGCTGTGTGACTTTAAGTGAATAACTTAGCTCTTTCTTATAAAATAGAGATAAAAATAGTCACCTTGCACAGTCTTTAGCTAGATCTGACAAGTTGCTATTGTAAAATGCCCAACACAGTCATGAGCACATAGAAGACTGCCATCAAATACTGGTCCCCTTCTCTTAATACCCATAAACTGTTGTAAATAAAACTTAGATTAGAAAATGTAACAGTTTTCTGATAGAGGGAAAACAGCAGTATTCTCTCCTCATTTTACACTCAAGCACATATAATTATATCCTTTATGACTGAATGTTTAGAGCAAGGGCCTTGAAGTCATCAGTTTGGGAATTCCATGCCTTAGTGCACCAATGACTTTTGTGACCTTAATTGAACCTCTGGGCCAGAGATTTTCCGTTTGTTAAATAGATATAATAAGGAAAAACATCTCTCTTACACAATGGTACTTTTAACATTACTGAAGAAAAAAGTATATTTTTAAAGTACACAAGATGAAAGTACTGTTGTCATTAAATATGTGATGAATTTATAATACATAGTCTGTGATGTTGTAAGAGTCAGTAGCTTTTGGAAGCAAAGACTCTCCTGAGAGTGCTGGCCAGAAGAAACTGTGTAATGGCAGTTGAATTACCTGTTAAGTTGAAAAGAATCATTGAGAAAAGTCAGTACCCCTATGGAAAAAGAAGAAGTTATTATGCTACACCTCAGTGGAATATCTATAACACTGGGAGGGAAGTTTGGTATGGTCTAATTTCTTGGTTATATCTATAAAAGGCAAGTGTTTCACAGGGACATAGCCAAGATATGTCCTTTTATAGAGCAGCATATTAGTAAAGTATATATATTTTTAAAAAATTAGTGTTTAGAAAGTCAAGAGCTTTACCCACAGTAAGAAATTAACACATACTAATTAATTCATCACATGCATATTTTATATATTGATAACTTAGGCAACCAATAAATGTTTTAAAATATAGGGGGTGCCTGGGTGGCTCCGTTAGTTAGGTGTCCAACTCTTGGTTTCAGCTCTGGTTATGATCTAATTGGTCATGGAATCAAGCCCTGCATTGGGGCTCTGCACGCAGCTGGGAGTCTGCTTGGAATTCGCTCTCTCCCTCAGCCATCCCCCCACTTAAGCACACACACACACACTCTCTCTCAAATGAATAAATAAATCTTTAAAATATGTCTTAAAATATACAAATTATCAAATTAATATTGAATAAAAGCTTCCTAACATTTACAGGGCTACCTTTGTTATCTTGAGAGGGATGAATTTTTTGTCTGAGATGAAACAACTTTAATTAGAAAATTAGAAAAACACCTTTAGAAACTTAGAAACAACTTTAGAAAATTAGAAAAACAACTTTGATTAGAAAATCTCCAGTTTTACTTACTGGAGAAGGAATAAAGAGGGAATAAAGAGGGGGTTAAACAGAAACTCAGTAGAATTAGGTAAGTGAAAAATTACCAAAAACAGGAAGGGGATTGGCCCATTTGAAACCTATCTGGGTTTGCAAACTGGCATTTATCAAAGTTAGGCTCCTATTCTCCACAGAAATTGAGAGATGGGGCCCTATCTTCAGATGTTAGCTGGAAAAAAAATAGTTAAATTCTTTTGGTAACCTTGAGCTTCCTCAGGCAGACACTTTAAGGGGCATGAGGGTCATCCTAGGGATATAATGTTGAGCTTTTATAAACTATGTTAGTGTTTGTTCAAGGTTGAGAGCCAAGGTTGAGGCGTAGATGAGAAGAGGGCTTATAGGAGCCTGGCTAGAGTTTCATCAAGGAGAGAATCTTTGTCAATGGAAAACCTTAAATTGGAATTATAGCCATATGCTGTCCATCTCTAAACTCTGCTAACAGATGATGATTTGGCACTGAATGGCATAAGTTCCTTCATTCTTTCATCAGGTACTTGTTAAGTGATTAAGTTCTCCATAAAATATAAAGTTAGATTTGAGGTGATTTTGCCTCTTGATCAAGGGTCTGAGAGTCTAGATGAGAATAAAAGCCATAAAAAATATTTAAAACACAATACCATAGCTGCTCTGGTAGAAGTCAATAAAAGTACAGTAAAGCACAAAGGATGAGAAGTTAAACTCTCCTTGGCAGAGAAAGAGAATGATGAATATTAATAAAGGAGGTGATATTGGAGGTGAACTTCAATGATGAGGTAGATTTTTTTTTTTTTTTTTAGTTAAACAAGGATAGGAAAATGCAGTGCAGGCAGAAGAATTAGAATGAACAAGACTTCAGATATATAAAATTATCCAGCATATCTGAGAAATGCATGTAGAAGAGCAGAGTCTATGAATGGGTTGGAGATTCAAAGGAAGGGAAGGTAAGAAAGAAATAAATAGATGGAGGAAAAATATATCATCATGTAATCATTACCCAAACTGTACAGCAGAGCACCCCATGATCCACAGAAAATTCATTGGAGTGCCTCCGGACACCTTAAATTTCAGGAGGAGGTACAGCAACATCTGTGAAATACCATGCAGTTTACTGCTGTTGAGTTGTTGGAACTTACCTATTTAAGAAATTAAACTATTGGATACTATTTTACTTGAGGAGTGTTTTGGAAGAAAATAACTTAGACATGAAGGGTTCCAAAAGCCAAGAAGTTTTCAGTGATAGCCAAAACAACTTTTAACTTTATTGTGTGAGAAACAGGGAAAACCAGAAGTTGAAGGAGGAGTACAAAATGGGCAAACTTGTATTTGGGAAAGCTCATTCTGACAGCAGTGGGGAGAATTTGTTAGAGAGTTGCCATTTTGGAGGCACAGAAATGATTTAGATATTACCCTAATTAGACAAGAGATGTGAATGATGGACTCTGCAACTAAAGGAATACTGCTATTACTTAGACAAGTGGCTCTTAATTTACTTACTTTTTTTATGAAATGCTAGAAGTCTTTGACAACACTCTTGGAATTATGAAATTATCATAATTCCTGTAGGTCCTGACAACCACTAAGCCCTGACAACCACTGACTTACTGTGTCCATAGTTTTGCCTTTTTCAGAATGTCATATAGTTGGAATTATACAGTTACAGTATGTAGCTTTTTCAAATTGGCATTTTTTCACTTAATAATATGTATTTAAGGTTCTTCCATGTCTTTTCATTTCTTTTTAATGCTGAATAATATTCCATTGTCTGGGTACACCATGGTTTATTTATCCTTCCCTCCTGAAGGACATCCTAGTTAATTCCAAGTTGTAGCAATTATGAATAAAGCAAACATAAATATCTGTGTGTAGGTTTTTGTGTGGACATAAATTTTCAGTCCCTTTGGGTAAATACCAAGGAGCACGATTGCTGGATTGTATAGTTAGAGTATGTTTAGTTTTGTAAAAAACTATTAAACCATCTTCCAAAGCTGTACCATTTTTCATATTCACCAGCAATGTGTAAGAGTTCTGTTGTTTCACATTTGGAGTTGTCAGTGTTTCGGTTTGACAACTCTAATAGATGTGTAATGGTATCTCATTTTTGTTTTACTTTGCATTTCCCTAATGACATGTGAAGAGGAGTATCTTTTCATTTGCTTACTTAGCATCTGTGTATCTTTGGTGAGGTGTATGTTAAGGTCTTTGGAACCATTTTTAAATGGTGCTTTTTGTTTTCTTACTGTTGAGTTTTAAAAATTCTTGGATTACAGTCCTTTGTAAGATATGTCTTTTGCACGTGTTTTCTCCACATCTGTGACTTATCTTCTCATTCTCTTGAGTAATTATTTATTTTTGGCATCAAGTTATGTAGGCCTATTTGCAAAGCTCTATTTGACCTATGTTAACTGGATAAAAAACATTAATAATTTTATTTAAGCAAAAACTATTATTGTGATTATGGAGTGATACATTAATCTAAACATAAGATTCATTATTACAGTGAGACAGAGAGAGCAGTAAATAGGCAATCTCTCTAGCTTAAGAGCGTCAGTGTCAGTAGCATAGTGCTTAGGTTTGTGGATGAAAGAAACTTACATTTCTGAGTGTTTTTATATTTAGAAATTTCTCAGGCACTGATCAACATTAATAAAGTCCTGAAACACTGATGGTTAACTTGGAATGTTAATACATGGAAACTGAAGTACCAGCCTAGTCACCACAGTTATAGTGCCCAACTCCTGGGTTCTTCCTATATTACATCAAGCTGCTTAGAAAAAAAAAATTGAAAATTTAATCAAAGATAATTAGAAGATTTCCCCATGACCATGAAATCAGATCTAAGAGAAGTAGTGGGTCGTGGGGTGTCATTTATTTATGCCATGATAAAGCCTGAATAATTACTGTTGTCTTGTATCAAAGTATACCCTTTAAGACTGAAGTGAGTGTAAATGGGATAAGGTTTATAGTCTGCATTGGTGATTGTAAACAAAGGAGAAAATTTGCAAATAATCAGAGATAAGAGAAAATTATTTTTTGGAAATACAAGTATTTTAAAATATCTACATATAGATTAACAGATAGGTATGCAGACATTATGAATGAGAACAAGAGATCCTGAAGCTTGGTCATCTAGTGAATGGAAACTGCACTAAAGAGTCTGGATGTTTTCCTGAAATTATCAATAGGTTTTACATTAATTTAGTTTTATGACAGGATACAAATCAGGAAACACAACAGCTGTAGCATCCTCTACTCCCTCAGCAGCTCCCAAGTACATAGGTTCTTTTGTCTATCCCAGCAGTTGGATGTTAGGATTCCATGAGAAAGTTGTGAGGGGGCCACTTTGACACATAAAAACTATGAGCTCTATTTTCTACCAATCTTTTATACTGCTTAAGCCCATAGGACCCAAACAAGCTTGCCAACTTGTAGCTCTCCCAACCTAGTGCTGATTTCATCCAACAAACAGAAACACTATTTCTCATTTTTCTTAGCTCCACTCCTTCCAAGGAAAAAGTGCTGAGGGAAACTAAGGTCATCCTCTGAGAGGCTGAATTGGACCAGACTGATGTTAAATTCTTCTCACAGTTTCACCCCATGATCTTGAGTCAATATTTTCATGAAACAAATTCTTTAAATGTTCTGAGACATTTTTTCTGAAAAGCATATCTCTAAAATTTTATATAGAGGAAAAAACAAGCGAATGCGCCTGCAACCACCAAGGTTTGTACTATTTAATGAAGTATTGGTATCCTCTTCCTAAAACATGTTCATCTTCACCAACATGCCTTGTAAATCTTTTCTTACTTTCTTATCAGTTGTTTAGGTCTCCCTCTCACTCACTATCACTTGTATATTTTAAAAGTTATTAGAGACATTTATATTTGTATTTAGTTTCTCTAAGACCAAATTTACCATTTTGTCTGGACAATCAGTTTCCATGGGGTTAATAACAACTGGGGATTTTAAACCAATTTCCCAAAATATCTTTTCATCCTGGGGGGTCACCATCAGTATACATTTATTTGTCTTTAATTTTTATATATAAGCCTATAAAATATATCAAATAATAGTAAATGAGACATTAAAATAATTCTTAGCATATAAGCTACTTGCTAATATTATACCATATAACAGTAACTATTACAATAATACTTAGCATACCAAATATTTGTTTTTATTACAGTGTAATTTCTCCATCCTTCCCAACAGAATCATCTCTTACCTTTATAACATATTTTCAGCGACAGGGATGGTCACTAGAATGTTCGGTAAATTCAGGATTCCTTCTGGCCTAACTAATCATACCCAGCTAGGAAAGAATAGCTTTTTATTGAGACTGATTCCCACAACTAATGTAGAGTATAACCCATTTACCCTATAAAGAGAATATATTGTTGGTCTTTTATCTGCTCAGTACCCACTAACTATATAGCAAGAAATGACACCTCCTTTTAAATTCCTGGTACATATGCAATAAGGAAAATGATGATAAGGGCCACATGTTCCAGTGACATTCTGCTATAATTTAGATGGTCCTTAGCATTTCAATAGGTTTGTCTCCCTGGCTTGGGTTTCTAAAATACTCAGGGATGTTGTGTTTCTTAAACACAGTAGCAATCATCTGCAATAGAGAACCCCTCTTGGGTAAAGATTTAGAGCCTCTCCAGAGGTGTTGCAGGGCATACTGTCTCAAATGACCTTTTTTTTTTCTTTCCCTTCAGGTAACAATAGAACATCAACAAGTCCTCCTTTCTCCATTCTTTTTTTTTTTTTTTTTAATTTATTTGACAGACAGATCACAAGCAGGCAGAGAGGCAGGCAGAGAGAGAGGAGGAAGCAGGCCCCCTGCTGAGCAGAGAGCCTGATGCGGGGCTTGATCCCAGGACCCTGAGGTCATGACTTGAGCCGAAGGCAGAGGCTTCAACCCACTGAGCCACCCAGGCACCCCTCCTTTCTCCATTCTTAAAAATAGATGGTAGGTTTGCAAAGATAAAAGGTAGGAGGACATTTTCTCTCACCAAGGTAGCTAGAGTTAGTCCTAGCCTTGCCAAATTAAGCAAGGTGACCATCTGCTCTAGGATTGCCTTAGGAATAAATGTCAACTTCAAAGGAATACAGTATCTTAAGCAGTAATGTTCCCTTCAGCTGGAAGGAGGGCAAATTTTATCTTAATCTAAACCATTAGATCAGAACACCCGAAAGAAAAGCTTGTGAATTGCAGAAGACAAAGATTAGTGCCACAGCATCATTTATGACCCCCTAATTCCTGGTACACAGAAAACTTCCCTAAGGCTATTCTTCTCTCAATACTGATCATATTCAAATGAAACATACACTCCCTGAACTTACTATCCAGACTCTCTCATACTTATCATCCTTAGCATCCTGTCACTCGAAAATGAATGTTTTAATTGCCCATTCCAATTTTCAGTGAAGTCCCTCCCCTTGTGTCTGGTAGGAATATAGGTCTATTCTGTGTTGTACTTTTTGTCCCATTTGGTGAACTGGCTATGGTGAAATGTGTTTCCTACAAGCCATATAAAGGAGACCCCAAACACTTGTCTATTCCTGAAAAGACCCATCGGAATACTCCAGGAGCCAGGAGCAGTTTTCTATATAATCCACTTGTCCATGATTTGCTGATTCTAGACCGCATGTAATTCCCTGAATGCCATTTTTGGACCTTGTTTTCTCTTGATAACATTCAGGATAGTTTTTCATCACATTATTGGCTGTTCAGAGTGATACTAGTATATGCCAGTCTTTCAACCACTATGGCATTATTTGTACATCACTTTGCCAGCCCATCTCATATACCCAACTGTTTTTCCCCAGGAACAGACCAGGGAAATGCCCTTGCTATCCCCTGTCCCTCTGAGCCAGAAAAATATTCTCTTGGTGCACATCTCTGAATGCAGTTCTCCCTAGGAGTTTCTGTAGGAACATCCCCAATTTTACTCTTTCATAACAGGCTTTTCTTATGTATCTATTCATTAAGGAACCATTTGTCTACCTATCCATGCAACACAGACAAGGAGTCTCTATATATTCAGTAATTTCCCTGATGCTAAGAACCAAGTTCTTCGTACACTGCCAAATATATTGCTCTCAATTTAGCACATTGTGTATACCTATTGCTTTCTACAGACCACTGTCAGATGCAGCAGCCTTCCCATAGAATCCCACCGTTCACTGTAAGAACTCCCATCAGCAAATCAGGGAGATGTTTTGCCTCAACAGGTTTCAGATCTTTGGGCAATAAGAGTGGGTAGCTCAGGAGTTCCACTGTAGAGGCAGAGATGCTATCTACTTAAGGACACAGTGCATTCCCTCAGAGCTGATCTCTTTAGCATGCTCTAAAATATACTATTTATATTTTTTCAGGGAACTTGTATAGTTTCTTCTTTACTGGAGTCTCTTTCAGATATCACCCATGATGTTATAGATAATTTAAGCCTCAATATAATCTGATACTCTTAAGCATGAATGTTATTTTTAATAGAGCCAGAGTATGTGCCAGTACTTGTTTTTCATGTGGGCTGTTCTTAGAAAAAGTATCAGAGAAATTTTAGTCCAGAAACCTAACAGTTGCCTATAAGTAGCATTGGAAGGCTTTTGCCAGGGACTGAGTCTATGTGTTTTAGCAGTAGACTTCTCTAAATACACTGGTTATGACAGAATTATAAAATCTCAGAGGGACAGCTTGGGTTATCCTCTGCTCTGGACTGCATTCAGACCCATTTCTTTTTCTAGTCTTTTTGTATATTAGAGCTAAGAGGATTCCTGAATGTGGTGTTCTCTAGACTTCAAACAGCCTTTTTGAGGTTTTGTTCCCTCCTATTATTAATAAAGACCTGAAGAGAGACAGTTTTCTCTTTGTTGTTTATAAAATCCTCTATCGGCCCTAGCCTAGATTATTCCTGGAAAAAGGTCCGACTGAACTGGGTCCTGACTCCTTAGCCAGATTATCCAGGCATCCTTGGCTAGTCCTACTGCAACTACATCTTTTTAAATTTCTCCTCCCTCCAGTCCCAGCTTCCTATCCAAGAGGGGACGTATCATTATATTATCAATTTCATGGATCTACACATAGGGCAGTAAACTGAATCCTGGAGAACACGAGTAACCTTGAAGGACAACAGTAGAAGTATTTTTAATGGAGTCTCTCCAAGATTCTGAGTCTATGACAGCATACCATCAACACTGTCCTGTCATCTGAACTTTCTGATAGTTTTTACCATGTCTGAAACAGTAGAATCTTTGGACTTTCTTCCAGACCAGACAGAGCAAAGGTGGAAAGAATGGTTATTTGAGAAGGACAACTTGTTCCATGACTTCTTTAATCAGGATTAAGATTGCCTGTTGCGTTCCTGGAAGGTAATACAGTTTAGTCTCTACTATAGAAGAAGCTTAGGTCAATTGTTAGGGCTCCCACTTAGCTGATCCAGTTGAGCCTTGACAAAGCACAGATGTCCCTAACATTCAGCTACAGACTAGGAAGGGCAAGACCTTCTGTTCATGTATCACATCCTTTCCAGTTATATATTCAAGCAAAGGGAATACCACTACTGGATAGCTCCTCCTTTATCATGTTTCTAGTTAGAGTTTTATTGGGACCTTGACACATCCTATCACATATCTCCATTCCCTTTAGCTTCCTTTTTGGCTTCTTAATATTATCTTGCCTCCTGAACATTTATAGTGCATTATGTACCAGTATCCACTTAACCCAAAAGTTTCACCAACCATAGGATATTCTACTTTAACCAAAGCACATGACCTTATAGCTTCCACAAGGGGTAGGGAAAAATATTCCAACCTTTAGGTTAATCCTCTTTGGTTTCTACTGTCTCAACGTACAGAGTACATTTAGTAGCCTTAGTTAGCACTTGTTATTATTGTTCCTTACCAGCATCTTTGGATTTAAATTCATCTAGGCTGGGTTAAAGGGAGCATGTCTCATGGGATTCATTAAGGAAAGACTCTGCCTGATATGGAACAGATTTTCTAACTACTGATAATGCTCTAGTAAATCTTTTGAAAGAATCCATTAAATTTCTTCTTTTTTCATCTCTTATTTTAACTGCAATCTGATAATAAGTCTCACTGATTCACCATCTCCTTATTTCTTCAGTTGACCCCCACCTCACTTTGCCTTTCCTTACTATCTGTTTTATCAGTAACCCAGGAGATAAATATATAGAAAGTAGCCACCCTGGCATCAAATCCTCATCAGAGTCTCCTCCATACCACTACTTAGTTCTGCTTCCTGCATCACAGTGTTTTGACTCAAAGGTCTGAAAACCAAGCCTATTTCTGACACCAATGTCTGGCACCATGACTGAGGTAATGGGTGTGAATTGGCAATCACAGTCAAGAGACATAGGCAGGATTTAACATAAAGCTCTATTTACTTGGCATTATAGAAGAAAAGAAAATCGTACATGATGTAGGTTAGGCATCTTCATCTCCTCATCTCTTCTCAGCAGCTACTTAAATACACAAAAGGAGAGGCTTCATTTGCAGCCTCACCCACATAGACACCTATGACTGCCACAGATGAGAGCCTGGGTATGTGGGTCATGTAGACATATGGAACCCTCAGCCTTTATTTCACATCAAGCTTTTATACCATACTTACCACATAGGCCCAATGCCAGCTCACAGCTCCCTAACCCAAGGCAGATGAGTGTTCCACACACCAATGAGGCAAATAAAATATTCTTCATTTATCTTTACTGTTTCCTAGGAAACAGTGTTATAAGAATTGGAGATCTTCCTGAAACAGGTCTGAAATTCAGACCTGATAGTAACCCTTTATTTCCAAAATTATATATACATATACATATATATATACATACACACACATATCTGTACATATATACATATACATATATATGTATGTATGTGTGTGTCAATGTGTTACATTTTTATATTTGTGCTTATACTTAATTTTCATTTATTATATTTCTTTTATTTAACCTCTTCTAATTTGTGAAATATAACTATCATACAAAAAAGAACATAACATCTTAATCCACAACATAATACATAATATATATATATATATATATATATATATAAATATTCAAGCAACCACCTCCTAGGTTGAGAAAATGAACATTATCACCACCTCAAAAGCCACCAGGCTAGACTGTAACTTCCCTAATCAACCCTCCTCAGTATTTCCTTGCCCTATTCATGTGTTTGACTTTTATGGTAATTACAACCATGTGTTCTGCTACAGTTTTACCAAGTCTTACCACTAGGTATATATCACTAAACAACACAGTTAAGATTTTCCTGTTTTAAATTTTATACAAATTCTGTATGTATTCTTTTGTGTCTTGCCTTTTTTTTGGGGGGGGGTAAGGGAAATCAATATTACATTTCCAAGATTCAACCATGTTGTCCTGTGCAATGGTACTTTCCTTATTTTTATTGCTATATATTCTATGAAAATATTATAATTTATTTAATCCAGTCTTTTATTCATGGTCATTTGTGTTATTTTAAGTTGAGGGTAATACAAACAATGCTTCCCTTGTAATATTTTTTACAATCCTCTAAAGGTAAGCATGATTATCTTTGTTTTTCAGACAAAGAAAAAGATGGATAGAGAGAAGAAATATAATTTACCCAATATCGTTTAACGGCTAGAACTGGGCTTTAACCCAGCTATGACTCCAGAGTCCATATTCTTCATTTCTTCACTAGGCTCTTGCAATAAGAGATATGGGATTACACTAAAATAGTGGCAATTGAGATGAAGAAAATGCTCGGATTCAACCAATTCTAAGAATGTAGGTTCACTATGATTTGGTGAATAACTTGAAGTAGTCACTGTAGGAGATGGAACAATCAATAATGATATCACTGAGCAAGCATCTGGCTTGAATGGATCATTGGTGATGTCATGTATGGGAATAAATACAGAAGACCAAGCTGGGAAATGGAGAATATAGTTTGGACTTGTACATACTCCCTTTGATACTGGCAAGACAATTTAGTGATTAATAGTAAGAGCTAATATTTACTAAGAACTTACAATTTGCCAGAAATTGTTTTAAATTTTCTATGTTAACTCATTTGATTCCCCCACAAACCTGTAAGGTGCATCATATTCTTGTGTCCATTTTATAGATGAAGAAGAAGCAAAGAGAGGCTGAGTGGTGTCCTAAAGTTATAAAACCAGTAGGTGTGTCAAGGTACTTACATGAGCAACTGCTTCTAAAGCTTGTGTTCTTTTTTTTTTTTGTTTTTTTTCTTTCTCCTTTCTTCTTACTTGTTTAGAGCTCACATTCTTAAGCACAAAAATATAACGTCTTTTGATAAAAAGATACAACCAATAGACCATTATACAGATTTGATGGTTAGGCAAGAGGTCTGGGCTGGAAATATGGATCTAAAAGCTGTCAGTATATACATGACAATGGATGCACTGAAATGGATGAATTAGCCCTGAAGAAGTGGGTAGTGTGACCGGAGTCATGGGCTTCATATGGAACTCCGTGGGATGTGAGGAGGAAAGAATGACACATTACAGCTGTCCAGAATTAGGAGAAGTGGGTGGGCTTTTATACCCTACGTCAGTGGTTCTCGGTTGGAGGTGATTTTGCTCCCTTGGGAATGTTTGGCCATGTCTGGGGACATTCTGAGTGCAGGTACTACTGGTATCTAAGTGGGTAGAGAGGCCAGAGATGCCACTCAACATTCCACAGTGCACAGAACAGACCCCCAAAACAAAGAATTATTCTGTCTAAAGTACCAATAATACCAAAGTTAAGAAACTCTGTTCTGCACTGATCAGTCATTGGATGTGGGCCCACCTAGGAAGGGAGAGTGATGGGGCAGAGAGGATTTTGCTGACAGCACTTCCAGCAGCTGGGATTAGTCATTCATCTCTCTACCTAAGAATGCAATGAGGCAGTGCATCGCAGCATCTTTCCTGGCTGTGGAAGGGAGATAAGGAAGCCTGCTTTTGACCACCTGCTGGGATCAACAGTGTATCAGTCACACCTTTTTATTTTATTTAATTTCAATGTTTTGGCATCTGGAAGGCTTACTGACCCTGCAAATCCTAGCCAATTCCTAGAGCTAGTAAATGATTAGGCCAGGAGAACACCTTTCATATGTAAACCAAGCAATCCCAAATCCTCCCACCCCACCCCCTTCTTTCACTCTCAGGGCCATTATCTCCCTGCTCTAACCACCCCAGATTTAGGTGCTAGACAGTTTGGGACAGCCCCTGCACCCCATAGCCTACTGAAATTGTTCAGACCAGTCAATCCTAAACCTGCTTATCCTGCCATGTCTGTTCCTTCTAGGGGAAATCACACAAAAGGCTCTTACCTTACCTATGTTTTTCCCTTGTAACCTTTGTTTCCTGACCAACCTTGGTACTTTCCTGTGTGATTCAGTATGGCATGGCATGCCCCCATCCTGGGAACTGTGAGTAACAACCTATCTTTTCCATGGTGCTCATCTCTTTCTGTTTGGCTCATGATACTAAATAATCAAACCAACCTTTTAAAACAAGCAGTTGATTTGAATGATTTTATGTTCAGTTTTATTTCTTATTTCTTTTCTTTTTATTTTTTGTTTTTGGTTTTGTTTTTTTTTTTTTTTTTTTGGTTTTTGTTTTTGGTTTTTGGGTTTTGTTTGTTTTTTGTATTGAAAGCCTTTAAAAGTAATTTGGCTATGTTTATTTTTAAATTTAAAAATAATTTAAAAATAACTTTGTTTTGGCTGCAGGATGATTGCTACATTTTTAACTACACCCATGCATATTTTTCCTTTTTAAAAAATCTGCTTATTTTTGGAGCGCCTTGGTGTCTCAGCTTGTTAAACCTCTGCCTTCAGCTCAGGTCCCAATCCCAGAGTCCTTAAATAGAGCCATAGGGTCCTGGGATCAAGCCCCTTGTAGGACTCCATTTTCAGTGGCGAGTCTACTTCTCCCTCTCCCTCTGCTACCTCCCTTCCACTTGTGTGTGCTCTCTCTCTTTCTCAAGTAAATCAGTAAAATCTTAAAAAAAAAAGTGGGCTTATTTTCCATGATAAAAGAATATTTATATATGGTAGTTGATCATAGACATTATAGGTGAATTGCCCTAGCATTAATCACTATCTACCTAGTTGCTAATTCATCCCATCT
This sequence comes from Lontra canadensis, assembly GCF_010015895.1. Taxonomy (NCBI): domain Eukaryota; kingdom Metazoa; phylum Chordata; class Mammalia; order Carnivora; family Mustelidae; genus Lontra; species Lontra canadensis. Next base: position 13,232,886 of record NW_022631008.1, read on the forward strand.
TCTGATTTTAAGCCAAAGAGTTTGTGGACATAAAGTTTCTATCAAATATTTATTAAAGCATTCTCATTTGTATTGCTTTGTAAAAAATCAGTAATCCATCTCCCTTGATCCATGTTAATGAGCCATGCGTTGTTTATTTCCAAATAATTAATTTTCAACTTTTGTTATTAATGGCTATTATTACTTTCTGATCTAATATCATGACATACACAATTTCAGCTTTTCTGTAATTAATTTAAAATACTTTTCTTTGTGGCCTATTAGATGTTCAGTTTTTATAAATGATCCACTGGCTTTTAGAAGAAAGTGTATATCCTTGCATATTTGAAACATATTTGGACTCTCTTTTAAATAAATTATAAATTAAAGTATTACATAACATTTATATTTTTACTTTTTTCTACATGGTTCTTTAAAACTTGGGAGATGTGTCTTCAAAGCTACCATTTTTCTTCTTTTTCAATTTTTCCTTGTAAAATTTCATAAGGTAGATTTACCTTAAATATTTTGTAGCTATGTTATTTGTCATACAAATGTATTTGTTTTGAATATCTCCTATAATTATAGTTCTAAAGTCTTTAATTTTTACTATAAAATAAGAGCCATTTTTTCTGATTGATGACTTATTTGCCACAAAATCTAATATAACTGATTTTAATATTATACTCTTTCTTTTGTTTGCTTTACCCAACATCTCTGGCAGTTCTTTTTTCTTTCACTTTTCTATGTCACATTCCCCCCATAGCTATGTCTCTTGGGAATAACATATGATTGGACTTTGTTTTTAGTAGAAGAGTTTTGCTCCTCCTATAAGCCTGTTTGTTATGCCCTGAAAATCTTGTTTATTTGCCCTCTCAATTTTGAGCTTTTTTAATATATCTTTATTTTTCTTGTCTAATTCTCCATGGACTATGATTTTACTATAATTTTTGCTAGGCTTTGTAAAGCATATATCTTTTTAAAAATTTTAACAGATGCATACATGTTAAAAATGAATTATAATAATCAATTTAACAAATAAAATAGTGCTTTGATACTACCTGATGTGGTTCAGATACGTGAGCCTGACATGGCACTCAGTCCCAGGACCCTAGGATCATGACCTGAGCTGAAGGCAGACACTTAACAAACTGAGCCACCCAGGTGCCCCTTTATGCACAATATTTATTTATTTTTTTCATGGAGAGTCTGTGTTATGACAATTTTGTTTTTAATTTCTACCTTTCTCTCAATTAATGTCCTTTTCTTGTCAATCTATTGCATTTCACTTCATATTTGTATCTTTTAAATCTGAGTCCATGTATTCTTAAATTGTATTAAGGACCCAAAGCAGATGCTTTAAGAAAAAGTGTTTTATATTTCTAACAGTGAACATTTCCCAAAAATATGTCCTCGCAGTTTATATACCATTATATTTCTTTTATGTCGATTTGCTAAAATACCTACATATCTTTTATATCTGCTTTTTCTGGTAAAGAGGAATGTATATCAAAACATGGTATTGTTCATAAACATTGTGGGTGAATTCTTGGGCCATCTTACTCTATTCTAACCTCCCTCAGATGGATTTTGAGTCACAGAGTTTATGTGTAGAACCTCTATCAAAATTTCTTATGTTCAGAAAACATTTATCTTTTGTAGCTATCTGGTTGTCTTTTGAAAAGGATCATTTGTACCTTAATGATTGAAAATATTATTTTGATCTTCTCTTGCTAGACAGTGACGATAACAAGGCACAGTACACACTGCTCCATCACTTCCCATCACAGTCCCTCCCTACAGGTATTTCCACATCCCTGAAGAGCACCAACACCTTCCATGCCTGCCTCTGGCTAAAAGAGAATAGTGATCATTTTATTTCCAGAATGAACAGAGAGAACTACAAATGGAGAAACTGGAAGATTGCATGGTCTTGTATGTTTTAGAAAGCAGGTATTTCCTCCACATTAGAGGAAAACAAGTTTCATGCTGTGATTGGTCCAGACATTGAGCTCTGAGGCCAAGAGTAGCCTACCTGTGGCAAAACAGTGAAGACGATCTTTAGGTTTACACATTTGTTATCTCTTATGATAGTTAATTTTATGTGTCAACCCAACAGGAGATATCCAGATTTCTGGTTACCAACATTACTTCTGGATATGTTTGTCAAGTTGTTTCCAGATGTGATTAGCATTTGAATCTGTGAACTCAGTAAAGTAGATGGCCTTTCCTAACCATGCATTATCCAATCTATTGGAGGCCTGAGTGGAACAAAAAGAGGAAAGAGAAATATGCACCTTTTCCTGCTTCACGCCTGGAGCTGGGACATGTCATCTGATCTTCTTCTACTCCTGGGCTGGGATTTAACAGCATTAGCCCCCTGGCTCTCAGGCTGTCAGACTTAGACTGAATTATACCACCAACATTTCTGGGTCTCTACCTTGCAGATAGCAGATTGTGAGATTTCTCAGCCTCCATCACCACATAGGCCAATTCCTCACAATAAATTCATATCTATGTATCAGCTATAACTTACCCATATACTTCTATTTAAGCTATTGGTTCTGTTTCCCTGGGGAATACATCCCTCAAAAAATCAAAGTATGTGTCAGCATCAGACATTAATTATAATTTTTCATTCCGTGCAAAGAAACTTGTAATTTGTGTATATAATATTGGTTGTATTGATTTGAGGAGTTATGAATGTTTATGTTTTAGTATCTTTTTATAGGTATTATAGCTGGAAGTTGGGAAAGACTTGATCAAGCACTGCTAACCGAGGTGATTCTGATGCTTGTTCTTATCACTTTAAATGTGCAACACACATCCTTAGTACATTTTAGGTTTCTGTAGTCACATTTATTCCATAGTGCACATTGCACAATATCATCCAGTGATTTAAAACACAAAGTATTTTTTACCTGGTGGTATCTACCATCCTCTGTTTCCTGATCTACCATAGCTGGAATTTCCTAAGCTTTATCCACAGCACTGTAGGTTCTAGGCCAAACCTGGCCTAATGTCTCCTAGCCCAACCTTCTGACACAAAGCATTGTCATCTGTGCCATGGGTCTTGCTATGGTTTTGAAAATTTTGCCTTGGTTTCATTCTTACATATGAGTTTTGAAGACTGAGCTCTGCCTTTTCTTCTGTGAGTCCAAATCCCTCTTCTGGTTACCTAGCCAGTACTTTAGATGCTCTGGGTTTGCTTACTCCTGTAACAAAGTGAGGGATGAATGTAGACAATTCTCACCAACTTCACTAGGTGACTTTAAAAAGTCACTGTTACCTTTTAACCCAGAATAAACTAGCCTCTACTGTTCTTCTCGTGTTTAATATTTACATCTCTTTTCCATGAAGGCAGCCAAGAGGATCCAATCACTCCCTTTATCCAAATGCTTCAATTGCTTTAACACAAGCTTTTAAGTTTTTGCTTTGACTCATGCCTCCACCTTTAGCTTCTTTTCCAGCTCCTCTCCCTATCACTGTGCTCTAGCCACACTACACTGGTTTGTGAATTTTGAAGATACTATTTATCCTCTCTGCTGTCTGGAACCCTTTCACCCTCACTCTTGTGAGCAAATGCAACAATTTTTTCTTTCAGGCCCCAGCACCTCCTCAAATAGGACACCCTCCAAGGGGCACTTACTTACCTCCCTATTAGATTGCTGCATTAATTAATTAAATTACTGTGTTAATTACTGTATTATTTCCTCTGAGAGTAACCTATACTTTTTGTCGGTAGCATTTCCAACTTTTTATTCGTTTGAATACTTGTCTGATTTTGTTTTCTCTGTTATCCTGTGGACTTTATAATGGTGTCTATTGGGCATATCACTTCCTGAATAGGACCTAGCAGTGACTTGTGCAAGTAGAGACTCAAAAATCTTTGATCAGTGAATTAAAAAAAAAAAAAGTGAATGTGAAACAAAAATTAAACATTAGCAATTTACCAACAATACTAAATATTCCTTACTAACAAATTATATGCCTGGTGACAATGCTAGGTATTTTATTAAAATGTTAGTCTACAAGAAAGTCTATCAATATTTTCTTCATATACAGAAAAAAAGAGGGGATGAGAGGGAGTGGAATATAGTTCAGTGAGAGGGAAGAAAAAAATGATTTAATGACAAGTAGTGAGCCTGGTTGAGAGAGCACCAGTTCTATGGACAGGGCAAAGCTCTTGGAAACATTTAATTGTTCACATAAATATTTATCTGAGGCTGGAAGGGGTCATACATTATTTTTATTTTTTTATACCTGATGGCAAAATAGTTGTAAAAATGTATGTTTTTTTCCCAAAATTCATACAGCACGTTGGAAGATAAGTACACATTTCTTAACTTTCATTCCTAAGTTTTATCTGCAGAACTGCTGATACAGCAGGTTCCTGTACCCTCCACAATCATTCTGTTCTCTGCATGTAACTCTCCTGACATCTGTTGTCCTAATGCAGACTCCAAAGAACCTGTAGCATTTTGCTTAGCAGCACATAAGAACTATGGAGTCAGCTGCTCTCAGAGAACCAACCAGTGGCCCTTGTGCAGCTCCCCCAGATTCTTGACTTTTGTCCTATAAGCAGGGACTTAAGAGAAATTAATGTATGTTAGTATGTTTTATGTTAGTATGATTTTGGCAAAAAAAGGAATATTCCTGAGTTTTATCTCAGAAATTTGGATTTAGTCATTTTAAACCAGGGCCAAATATCTGAATTCTTAAAAAGCATAGCAGATATTCCTTATGCTGATAGTCTACAGAAAATAAGTTGAAAAACAACAAATGGCTATTTCATACATTTTTATCTGGTCACCTATTATCTGAAGTGGGAACAGACATTCTGTTGTTTAAGGTGGCCAAATTTTGCCACTAACGCATTTGCCTTTGTATAGGGTCAGACTTATTTAAAAAGTGTTTTCTGTGTTGGCACTCTAATCTCATATGTCCAGATCCTATACCTCTGAGAAAATAAATTTCTTCTGCCTAAGTAAAAAAAAAAAAAAAAAAAAAAAAGAAGTTTGTAAATTGGCATTCATGAATTTAGTATTACTTTTGGCAACTCATGACATATGCATTTTTAGTTAATGTTTCAAAAGGCTTAAACTCTTCAATTCTTCCATTTTATCCAGCTATCAATATAATGAATATAGACAATATGGATTCAAATTTTTAAATCTATGTAATTTTTCTTATTCTACCATTTTGATAGTATAGGTTTCAATGTTTTTTTTTTTTTAAGTGAAAAAAGAAACTACTTAATAAATGTTAAGTGAATTTGGCAAGAAAATTAAATATCCATTAATTGAGTTCTTTAAAATTAAGTGTTAACAGCACAGATATACAGATAAAATTAGCATTATGTTACCTTCAGTTTGACTACCACACTGTGCTGGATTACTTCCAAGTATCCCCTTTCCAATCAAAAATGATGATAGAAATGTGATGTTTTACATCAGACACTTGACTAAAATATCTCTACTCATTAGACTTCTAAGAGTCAAACTGCAGGTGGTCCTGAATTTATTTTAGATGTCTGCTATTTTCCTCCATTTGAAGTCTCTTTCAAGTAAAACAACTTAAAGGAATATCAGGAAGCAATTTATTGGAGATTATGTATTTATTTTAATCAACAGAGAGAATTAACTCAATCGCTATAATACATCATCTGGATTCAACTATACTCTGTGTGCTTTCTTTTTTAGATGAAAGACTGAAATTTTCTTTGGTTCATTAAGTGCGGTATGGTTTCCTCTCTTTTTAATTAAATTTGAATCCAAATCCATTATTATTTTTCACATTAAGTACTATTCTTCACTCCAACTCAAGATACACTGACTTGTGTTCTACCTCATGATCCTGTGCTGTCTGGTATAATTTTTCATGCTTCTAAAAATCCTTATAGATTCTACTACAATTATGCCTTGCAAAAACAAAATTAAACCTATACTTCTTTAATTGTCTGTGTCAGAACTGAACTAGTGTATATTTATTTGCTTCCTTTTAAGATGAAGAAATCAGTATACTTGTCATTCCACCTTCCAATTTTTGTCGTATAATCTGCATGTTTGAAACAATTTACCATAACTTTTAAGTATTGTTGATTTTTTCTTTCAGAACTTTTTATGTCATATACCTTATTTGATATCAAATTAATGTTATTTTTGCAACTACATACAGGCGACCCCCAAGTTACAAGGACTCAACCTACAATTTTTCAAATTTATGGTGGTGCAAAAATGATATGCATTCAGTAGAAACTATATTTTGAATTTTGAATCTTGATCTTTTTCCAGGCTAGCGCTGTATGACCCTTCTGATGCTGGATGGTAGCCACAAGTCACAGAACCCAGTCAGCCACATGATCATGAGGGTAAACAGCCAATACACTTACAACCATTTTGTACACATACAACCATTCTGTTTCTCCCTTTCAGTACTGTATTCAGTAAGTTGCATGAGATATTCAACACTTTATAAAAATAGGCTGTGTTTGATGATTTTATCCAACTATAGACTAATGTAAATGTTCTGAGAACAGTTAAATTAGGCTAGGCTAAGCTATGATGTTTGGTAGGTTAGGTATATTATGTATTTTCAATTCATGACACTTTCATCTTAGGATGTGTTTATTGGAATGCAACCCCATCTTAAGTCGAGGAAGACCTGTATTTCAGAATTTTAATAATCACAGACACAATTAAATAGGCTGATTCTTATTCATTTAAAATGAAATGTTTTTCCTTGATTTTAATAGTAATAAAAAGGTCATTGTTTAAAAGAAGATTACCAAAAACTGTAACAACAAAATGAAAATTTTCTGTAATCCAGACAAAAATATTTTTGTGTTCTTCTTTTCAGACATTTGTTATACATGTACACTGAAAGTTTTCTGTAAGTACCTATAGCATTTCACTCTCCTTGTTACACAGTCTGCTTTTCACTTGGCAGTAGATCATGGATATCTTTCCATATCACTGTATATCTTTATATGTCATATGGATGAGCTTATGTGAATATAAAAATTGTATAACATTTCAAGTTAAAGTATAATGTACAGCTATATAAATGTATCTTTCAATTTATAATCCATGATTTTGTGGACATTTAGATTGCTATTATAAACAATACTGTGATGAATATCCTTATTTTTACATATTGGTTCAGTTAGTTTCTGTAGATCTTTTTCTGGAGGAAAAAAAGTCTGGATCGCTTTAAGTTTTGTCGTATGATTCTAGAGTGTTTGCAATTGGCTGTACTAAAAGTGTGTAAGAGTTCTGCATCATCTATACCCTTTTCTTTTTAAAAACTTATTTATTTGAGAGAGAGAATTAGCAGGAAGATGGGCAGAGAGAGAGGGAGAGACAGAAGAGAATCCTCAAGGAGACTCCCTGCTGAAAATGGAGCTGGACACAGGGCTCAATCCCTGGACCCTGAGATTATGACCAGAGCTGAAATCAAGAGCTGGAAGCTTAACGGACAGAGCCATCCAGGCACCCACACCCTCTTATCTAAATTCTTACTATTATATAATATCATCAACATTTTTATCTTTTTATTTTTTTTTTATTTATTTTTTTTAAAGATTTTATTTATTTATTTGATAGAGAGATCACAAGCAGGTAGAGAGGCAGGCAGAGAGAGAGGAGGAAGCAGGCTCCCCGCCGAGCAGAGAGCCCGATACGGGGCTCGATCCCAGGACTCCGAGATCATGACCTGAGCCGAAGGCAGCGGCTTAACCCACTGAGCCACCCAGGCGCCCCAGCATTTTTATCTTTTTAAAACTGAAAACAGTTTTTTAAATTGAGGGTTAATTTGTATTTCATGGATTTTATGTGACGATAAATCAGGACTGGCTACATAAATTTCAGGATCCCATACAAAATGAAAGTCCAGGCTCTTTTTCCAAATTATTAAAATTTTAAGAGTATGACAACACAGTATTACACTGAGCATGGGGCCTTTAGAAGCTTGGAGCTCTACTGACTCTAAAAATTTCACACTCAGGAAACTAACCCTAGTAGCTTTTCAAATGCACATTAACCCATTTTATTTAATTTCTGACTCTTGTTTATGAGTGGTTTTCACCCAGTTTTAAAAATTCTACTATATATTTTTGTTGATTTGTATAAACTTTTTATATACCTTGTACTTGAATTACTAAAACACTATCTAATTTTTCTTATGTTTTATGAGTTTTTTTATTTTTATATTATATTTAAGTATTTAATCTTATAATGTTTCTTACTTGAGATCAGATCTTAAGTGCATTTTCTTTTAACCAAACTGGTTATTCAGTTGACCTAATATCATTTTTCTTGTAATCTATACTTCCCCCAGTGATTAGAAATGCCATATTTTTCATGTGTCAGTAAGAATGTAGGACCAGTTTCTAGATTCTTTATTCTTTGATTCTTCTAGATTCTTTAGTTCATTGATCTGAGTGATCTTTCCCCATATCTACTCTATTTTAATTACTGTAGTTCTATGATTCTATTCATTCTTCTTCCTTCAGAATTTTCCTGGTGATTTTCATATTGGTTAATTTTCTAACCTATGATTTTGAATTATTTCATCAAGTTGGGAAAATTCTTGAGATTTTGATTGCCAAAACAATGAATATCTTGATCCAGCTGGAAAAACTGATGTCTCTAAACATTAACTTTTACACCTAAAAACAAAGTATGAACCTCCATTTATCTAAGTCTTTGTTCATGTATTTCAGTAAAATATAGCTTTCCTCATATAGGTCTCGCACATTCTTATTTATTCTGCTTTTATATTTTATCCTTTCAAAGGATTAAAAAAAGCTGTTATTTTTGTATATTAATTTTGCTAGTGGTCACCATGCTGTTTGCTTCTTATGACCTATTTTTTCCACTGCACTGTGGTATGTCAGAGGAAAAAGTCCACCGTGTACTAAATGATTTAGGTTCCTTGAATTCTATTCTGGCTTTCAGTTGAAATCATAAGGAAAGGATATCTTTTAATATTTTGTCAGCCTAGAGAGAATATAATTTATAATTTGCAGATAAGTAACTTAATGTGCTGCAAGAATTTGATTGAATTCTTCTTACGCTTCTTCCACTTACTGGGCTTCATTTGATCATTTACACAGAACTTAATTTTTTTTTTTTCCGTGGGTACCAGCTGGGCTTTATTGGAAACATTGCGGTCTGGGTGTGGAGGAGAAAAGCTGTGCTGCTGCCACACTCACCCCTGCTCACACTCACACTTCCATTGACACTCCAGGTCCTGAACCTGCTGGGTCAGGTCTGGCGCAGAGCTACACAGAACTTAAATTTAAGGGATTGGCAAAGTATAAGGTTTTATTACATATTCAAATATTTAGCTGCCTGAAGACAGCGAGAGCTAAACCCTCAGATCACTAAAGAATTTTTATTCTTTTTTTTTTTTTTATCAGGTACTGTATCCACCACATATTACAAGAATGTGTAATACAGATTGTTCTTCTACTGTGATGTGAACCTACCACACTGGTAAGAATTTAGAAGAGATAAAAAAAAACAAAAACAAAAACAAAACCCTCTCTAAAAGCTTTGTCTTTATTGACTGGATGCATATTTTCTCTGCACTTTTTCACCTGTAGGCCTCCATTAATAGAATTTGGTATTTTAAGCAATTTATATGTACCCTCACATCAAGACTTTACACATCCGTCATCTAATGAAATACCTTGCTATCAGCCAACTTTCAGAACAGAAAAACATGACAAAAATTTTCCCTCTGGGTACTTTTTTGTCTAGCTACCTTTAACTGTCGGAGGTCAACAGTCTCTTATAATTGACATGTGGAAGGAAGTGGGGCCTCAATTACAGCACACATCTTCAGTCCAAATTCCTTGAAACTAATATTAATGATTGTTACAAGATTTGAACTTAGTATTTTGATTATCATTTCATCTTATTTTCTTGCTTCAAGAACCCATGTGAATTCTTTTGATAGTATAAGACAAACACTTGTATTTTTTTTTAATATCATTTGACCAATTAATGAGACATGCTATTTTAGTGAATTTCCAGATGTTGAACTATAATTTCACTGCGGAGATAAATTAAATGTGTTGTGGTATATTATTTCTTAATGCACTACTAATTTCTTTTTGTGAAGTAATTTATTTATATGAAGTATAATTGACATATATTACTGTCAGGTGCACAACATAATAGTTTGATGTTTGTACATGTTCCAAAATGATCACCACAGAAAGTCCAGTTAACATCCATCACCATACTTAGTTACTCATTTGTGTGTGTGTAATGAGACTGTTCAAGATCAATTCTCCTAGCTACTTTAAAATATGCAGTACAGTATTACTAACTATAGTCACCATGCTCTACATTATATCCCTATGACTTACTCATTTTCTAACTTAAATTTGTAACTTTTGACCCCTTGAACCCCTTTTCCCCACCCACCTCAGGCAACCACCACTCTTTGTTCTGTTTCCATAAGCTCAGGTTTTGTTTTTTGGTTTTTGTTTTTATTTTTTGTTTGTTTAGATTCCACATATAAGTGAGATCATATGCATGTATCTTTTTCTGAGACAGACACTTTAAAACGAATTTTGTTTCTTAGGGAAGGCTTTTTTTTTTTTTTTCAAGAATAATTTTTAGTGTTGGATTTTACTCCTTTTATGAAAACAAACTATTATTTTCCATTTTCTTCATTCTGTTTTCTTATTCTTTAATGTAGGGAGGACTTTTATGGCCTGGAATTTGTCTAAGTAGCACATGGGAGGATACATTTTGATATCTTTATTGTACACTTAACGTATTTTTCAGAATTTATTTTTTAACATTTTAAACTAGAAAGACAGCATAAATTTAGTAATCCTGCATTCTAAAAAGAATTGGAAGGATGCTAAGACATGGGCAAGCCTAGTGAAATAATTTAATCTGTGCATAATTTCCTCTCTACAATTTATGAGTCTGCTATTCCAGGGACCAGCTTTCTGTGTCTCACTTTCCATTTGCCTCAGTTTTAAATTTACAGATATGGTGTATCTTGTTGCCTCTTCTGTGTTACTGCCCAATCATTGGGAAGAATCATAGTAGATCAGGGAGAAACTACCACCTACTGGCTTCCTCCTTGAGTAACTTAACGTTCTCATATGTTTCCCACTGCAGGTAATTCAGAACACTGCTGATGAGAGCAAGTGAATGGATGTTAGAAAGGTGTTCCCTGCATATTTTATGCTGTGCCATTGCCTTTATCCTTTTCTTCTCGAAATTATGAGTGCCAGAATCTCCTAAATTTATTTTCTGTAATGTTATACTACAATTTCAGGAAGAAGAAGCAATGAGTCCTTGATGTGTTTCCAGATAAATTAACTCAATTTGAGGTATATTGATTAGTCATGGTTCCTAAGACTATACAGGATTTTCACCATTTTTTATGTTTCTTTGGGCATTTTGTTATTAATTACTAGGTAACTGAGAATGTTGGGTTGGCAAAGGTGCTAGATATACCAATTCTCAAGACAATTACTTGTCTAGAAGTTATCACCAATAGCTTCTCATTCACAAACTCAAATCCTCATCAAATTGTGTTTGTCTAGAATCATTAATGGAGCTTTCACTCACCTGATCTCTGGTGTATGGAGATTTTACCTAAAAATAAAGATAGATATTCCCTAATGCTTCTCTCTTTTTCTCTATATTTTCTATATACAATTTCATCAAGTTTTGTGGCTTTAGTGATCTTTACTTTGTGGATCACTCCCAGATCTTACTACCTACATTTGCATTTTCTATAAACTCCGGTTTAACCATGCAGATGAATACCTGCTCCTGTCTTGGATATTATGATGATGACTTCAAGTCAAAGCAACATGTCCAAATCTGAGTGCATCATTTTCTACCTCCCAAATCTGTTTTTCTACCTGTTCATTCATCTGCTTATTTATATATTCATTCATCATTGTACTTATTGAATATTTTTTTTGTGTCAGGTTCTATTGCTGAGTGTATATTGACGAAGACGGTAGATAAGGTCTCTTCTCTGAGGACATTTACACAGAATTAAGGGACATGCATGCACACAAGTTAGCAGAAAAGTATGAGATGGCATGATAAGTGCCAAGTTATGATGAGCTTGTGATAAGATGAAAAAAAACAAAGAGGTCACCTAATCTTGACTTGGTATCAGAAAAAGCTTTTTTAAAGGAAATAACATCTAAGCTGAATGCTAGAGCTTGAGTAGCAATTTAGCCCTATAAAGGGGAGAAGAAGAGAATATTATAGGTAGAAAGAACAGTAAGTATGAAAATAAGAAAGGTCATGACACACATCAAGCCTAGGAATAGAAAATAATTTATTATAGCTAGAGTACAGGTGGTATAGAGTAGTAAGTTTTGAGACAGGAAGGGTAATCAACAGCCAAATTCTTCAGGTCCCTTTAAGCTGTGTTATTTCTTGAGAAACAAAAAAAGTATTGAAGTTTATAAGGAAGGGAGTTACATGATCAGATTTGAGTTTTAGAAAGAACATTTTGACTGCAGTGTGGTGGTGCATTGAAAGGCCAAAAGCAGGGGAAAGATCAATTAGAATCAAATGAAAGGTGATGAAATTTTTGATTAAAGTAGTGACATTAGAGTTGAAGAAAACTGAGAAGTTTAAAATATATTTTGAAAGACTTGGTGATTTATTTGTTTGGGACCCTAGAGGAAAAAAAAAAAAAAAAGACAAAGATTTCTGGTTTGAGTAATAGGTTGGATAAAGATATCTTTATGGGTAATTTTTTTTTTTTTTGTCATGACACTAATCAATTCTGACACTAATAGGGTGTCCTACAATTCAGTTAAATGCTGACACTAACTACCCTGCAGGTAGCATCAGCCTCCATAGTTTTAAAGGCTCTCATCCTACAAGACTTCTGTCATTTCAGATGCCAGTTGCAAGTTTGGAGTTACAAGGTTATCTCCAGTTCTGTTCCACTAAGCTAAAAAGTCCTGCTAAGCTGATAAGTGTTCCTACAATCCCCACACCCACCATTGTTCACTTCTGATAATTAGAATAACTCACAAGGCTCAGAAAAATACCTTACTCCTATTACTGTTTTATCATAATGGATACAACTCAGAACAACAAATGGAAGAGATGCATAAAACAAGGTATAGAGGAGGAGACATAGAGTTTTCATGCCCTCTTTGAGTGGACCTTCCTCCCAGCACCTTGGTGTGTTCATCAACCCAGTAGCTCCCAAACAGGGGATTAGAGGTTTTTATGGGGGTCTCATGCAAGTTATCTCATAGAACAAATGATGCTCTTATAACGCTTATCACTGAGACAATTTCTAAGGTTCTAGGAGATGTATGCTGGGGACTGGGAACAAATACCAAATATTTATTTTTTTATTATACCGCAAGCTTCCATGGAGAAATGAAGCAGAAAGAGAGGAGCAGGTTAAGGAGGAAGACTTGTTCAATCTTGAACATCTTACATTTGAGTTTCCCAAAATTTTTATAAGCATAAATAGTCAAAAAGAAGTTAATGGGTCTGGAGTTTAGAAGAAAAATCTCAACTAGAAAGTTGACTTTGGGATTCTTAGGATACTGATGATTATGAAAGCCAGGAAACTGAATGGAGGTTGCCAACAGTGAGTACATCGCATGAGAAGAGAGAAGACCCAGGCAGAAGAAAGTCTACTTAAGGTCACAACCAAGAAAAAGAAGCATACAAAGGAGATTGTGGGGTCATAAAAAAAGTAATAGGAGAGGCTCCTGGGTGGCTCAGTGGGTAGGGGCCTCTGCCTTCGACTCAGGTCATGATCCCAGGGTCCTGGGATCAAGCCCCGCGTCGGGCTCTCTGCTCCACGGGGAGCCTGCTTCCTCCTGCCTCTCTGCTAGTTGTGATTTCTCTCTGTCAAATAAATAAAATATTTTTTTAAAAAAGTAATAGGAATAATCACAGGACTAAGCTAACATATTTTGAGCACATGTGTGCATGAGCGTTAAGGGCAGTGCCCTTTGCATGAATTGTCTTTTGTAAAGCTGCAGAGTGTGGAGTTAAGAAGGAAGTTAAGAAGGAAGAAGAAAGTGTTCAAGACAGATGGAGGTGACTATAGAGCTGAATGTAGCCAAGAAATCAAATATGATAGTGACTATTTTTTTTTTTTATTATATTTAGTGCAAGGAGATCACTGGAGGTGCAAGGAGATCACTGGAGACCTTGAAAAAGCAATTCCTAAGGAGTGTTTGGAGCAATAACCATCTCACAGAAGGTTCAGGAAGTAATGAAAGGTGAGGAAATGTTTCCAGTGAGTATTGCTAACAGTTCCACTATTCTATGTATCCAGAATAGAAAATGTGGAGTCATCTTGGATTCTTTTCTCTCATGTGTCTTCTCTTGTTAATTCTAAACCTAATGATTCTTGCTTCTTTCTTGCTTCTCCTTGTCATTGCTTTTAAAAGGACCATTCTCGTTCAGTCCTTGGCTTATATTCTCACACCCCTGCTTTAGTTCCTGTTTATGGAAAATCATACAATATGTATTATTTCAGGCCCAATCCAAATATTGCTTGTTTGATTGCATTTCCCTAATGATCTCATACTCAAGCAATCTACTTATCTCCGAACTCTTCTAATACTTCATTGAAACTCTTTTTATAATGCTAATAACTTTCTGCATTAAGTGTGACCACCCACATGCATGTCTTAACACCTTTCTACACTGTTAATTTCATTAAGGAAGAAATTGTATTTATTTTTACATTATACATAGTTCCCAAAATAGAACACCTAAGAACTTATTTTTGTTCTGCATAATTTTGAGTTATTAGAACTTCATGAAGTTTTACCTAGGCCTTTTGAATATTTTCCCTGCCAAAAAATGATGATAATATTATCTGTTCTCCCTACTTCACATTATAGAATAGTTTTCTGAATTTTAAAGGTATTTTAAACTGTAGCTTTATAAGTCACTATAATATAAAACAGTTTAATATTTTCTTTGTTATTACCATTGCAGGAGTATTTAGTGTTATTAGTAGTAATACTAATATAGTCATTTTATACTAAGCATATTTAGATATGCCACAAATCAGCCAATTACTAGTTTAAAGGTTAATTTCTTCAATTCAGAGCTTATAACACCTGTGGTGAAGTGTCTGCCAATTTACTTTGATGAATAATTCAAGGAGCATTGATTTTACTTAGAGACTGTTTCTTTCCCTAGGTGTTTATATTAGGAGATGGGGCAAGTGATTTATATCAAGGGTCTTGAGGCCAATTGGTCAATTTATTACTTTTTTACTTTTTTCAGTGCAAAAATTAATGTATGCTTTTTGTATATAAGCAAACTACTCTTGAGCCTGGTGGTGGGTATTATGGAGGGCACATTATGGAGGGCATGGAGCACTGGGTGTGGTGCATAAACAAAGAATTCTGGAACACTGA
Source organism: Lontra canadensis (assembly GCF_010015895.1). Classification (NCBI taxonomy): domain Eukaryota; kingdom Metazoa; phylum Chordata; class Mammalia; order Carnivora; family Mustelidae; genus Lontra; species Lontra canadensis. The sequence continues at coordinate 13,248,280 of NW_022631008.1, forward strand.
AAATAAATTAAAAAAAATTTTTTTAAATATACATATAGAAACTGAAAACCCAATTCCCAGAAATAACCAGTTAAAAGTGTTTGGTATATTTATTTCTAGAAACTTGTTCTATATGAACACATATTTATTTTTGGTTTTTGTCAATGTTGTCCTCCTTCTGTCTTCTCTGTCGCTCCCTTTCCTCACCTCTGTGGTTGCATATGCATATATATACACATAAAATAATTTATATACATACATACATACATACACACACACATATATATAATACACTTCTAAATATTGTGGTAGGTGGAATGATGAGCACCAGAAGATGTCCACATCCTATTCCCAGAACTTATGACTATGTTACTTTATGTGACAAAAGTGTATATGTGATTAAGGTTAAGGATCTTGAGGTGGGAGATTATCCTGATTCTTAACTTGGGCCCACTACAATCTCATGAGTCCTTAAAAGTGGAAGAGGAAAGCAGAAGAGTGAGTAAGATGAATGTGACATGAGAAGGACTTGACCTGTCTTTGCAGGCTTTGAAAATGAAGGAAAGGGGTCGAGCCAAAAACTGCAATGGATTGAGAAACTGGAACCTGTCTTCAGTTTACAGCCAGCAGAAAATTGCCAACCTCAACTCATTTAATGGTGAGACACTAAATTCTGCCAACGATTGAATAAGCAAAGAAATGAAATCACCCCTACATCCTTCAGTAAGGAAGGCAGCCTTGTTGACACCTTCACTTTACCCTAAGGAGACCCAAGTCTGGCTTCTCACCTAAAGAACTGTGAAATAATAAAGCTGTGTTGTTTAAACCACTAATTTGTGGTAATTTGATAGGATAGTGATAGAAAACTATACAGACAAATGTATTTCTATAGCCATCTACATAGCTTGGCAACATCATTTTTCTTAAAAAATATACAGGAATGTCTTTTGTGTCATTTACTTACATGTATAGCTTGCCCAATATAGGTGTAATTCGTAGGAGAGACTGCTACAAATAGCTCACACAAAGAATAATCTTTACCAGGTATACCCAAATTGTCTTTTGGAAAGCTTCTCTCAACTAATATTTTCACCAATAATATTTAAGAGTGTCCATATTCTATGTCCTTGCCTGAACTGGATATTATCAGTCATTTTAATGCCATGTCGCTTGTCCTTTGCAGAAATGAACATTGCTTTTGTGACCATTGAGTGCTATTATTTTTACTTTGTCTGAATCTCACATGGATTCTAGTGTGACATATAAGAAGCCCACACATGATTTTATAAGACTAGCCTCTTCACCTAATATATTTTCTTAGTGTCTATGAGGAATTAGCAGGATAAAATTCATTATTAACTCAGAAAATATTTAGACAACTTTGAATAAAATGTCCATACCCCCTGACTCCCAAAGCTTTGTGTTTGGACTTAACTGAAAGGTACCTAACTGTCTACATTCAATCAGATACTTTATGTACCTCAGTTCATGATGTTTTCAGCACTTACCAGATTCCAATGTCACTCTCCAGTCTCTTCCTACCACCACAACCCTTTTCACCCCAAGTTCTGAGAGTATTAATTCCTAAATAACTTAAAAATAAACATAGGAAGTGTCTTGGTATATTTTCTGAATGCACAACAGCTTATATGCAGTGAGATTAAGGTAAGTCTTTAATCAGTGGGGAATTCATAAAAAAAATAGAATAGCTCAGACAAAGAGTAGACATGCTTTATCAGAGAAGAGTTTCATAAGAAACCTATTTCAAATTATACTTGCTTTGGGAGGTTGGGAAGATGGCAGAGTAGGAGGACCCTAAGTTCACCTCGTCCCATGGATACAACTAGATAACTCTTACATCAGTGTAAATAATCAGAAAATGGCCCAACAACGGGTAGAATAAACTATACAACTAAAAGAAGAGAAGAAGCCATATCAGAGAAAGTAGGAAAGTTGAAGACATTGTTTGGGAGTAAAGAGAACCATGGCTGTCTGTGAAGGGTAGGGAGCTACCCCACAAGATTTGGAGAAGGATGGGAAAACAGACTATCATACTCAGGAGTCCACATAGGGAAAACAAATCCCTATAATATTTGGCTTTGAAAGTGAGGGGACCTAATCTTGTGAGTTCTTACAACCAGTGAGACTTAAAGTCTAGAATTTTAAAAATCAGAGGGTCTGGCTCTGAGAAAGCCCTGAGGGTATTAGAATGATAAGCATTAGGTGTTATACTCAACTAATGAATCATTGAACATTATATCAAAAACTAATGATGTACTATACCTTGGCTAATTGAATTTAAATTAAAAAATGAAAGTTAATTAATTAATTAAAAAAAAAAGTGGAGTCCTCAACTTTAAAGAGACAGCATGACAAATAGCCTGCAGGGATATAGCCTGGAAACAGCACTTGGAAAAATGCCACGGCCAGAGGGGAGGGAAGTACCCATCCTAGAGCTTTGCCTAGGAGGTGGGGATCATGGGAAGACCTTGCAGGAACAAAGGAGCTGGCAGGTGTCTTTCCTACCCCAACCACCCATCATGAATACATAGCCACCTGCGAGAACCAGTGTAGATTCCACACTTTTTACCTAACTTGCTTATTCCAACCCCCACCCAAATCTTGCTTCAGGGAGTCCATCCTTCCAAGCCATGCTTGCCTCAATTCTGGCGATATGGGCCCCATTCCCTAGAAGACTGGTGCACCCTCACCAATACCTCATCTCCCAGCCTGTGCCTTTCATGGGACCTCAGTTCCAGTAACAGTAGCAGCAGCAGGGCAGGTCTCATTTTGTAAGCTGGCCAGTGCACACCATCTTAAAATGCACCCCACCCAGCCAGAGACCAAGCACTGTGCACAACAGGCAGAGACAGCCTCTGCAGACAATCGGACTGAAGGGAAAAGTGGCCAGAACTTAATAGTAGGGCACATGTAACATATGGAGGAGACTCTTCTGGAAGCACAGGCTCTGGCGAACAGGGGACACTGTTCTTCAGGGCACTAGGGGACCTCTTCTTCATAAGGTTATTATTTTTAAGAGCAGGAGATGTAATTGAGTTTCCTAACATGCATAAACAGATACATAGAGTTAGACAAAATGAGGAGAAAGAGAAATGTCTTGCAAATGAAAGAACAGGACCAACCACCGTAAGAGACCTCAGGAAACAGAGATAAGTAATATGCCAGATAGAGAATTTAAAGTAATGATCATGAGGATACTCACTGGGCTTGAGAAAAGAGTGGAAGACATCAGTGAGACCCTTAATAATGAGTAAAAAAAAGAGCCAATCAGAGATGAGACACAATAAATTAATTTAGAAATACACTTGATAGAATAAATAGGCAAGAAGAAGCAGAGGAACGGATTAGTGACCTGGAAGACAGAGTAATGGGAAGTAATCAAGCTGAGCATAAGGAGAAGAAAGAATTATGCAGAATGAGAATGGACTTACAGAACTCAGTGTCTCCACCAAGCATAATGACATTTGCATTATAGGGATCCCAGAAGATGAAAAGAGAAAAAAGGGGACAGATAATTTATTTAAAGAAAAATAGCTGAAAAATTCCCTAATCTGGAAAAGGAAACAGACATCAAGATTCAGGAGGCACAGAAATCCACCAACACAATCAACCCAAGGAGATACACACCATAACACATAGTAATTAAAATGGCAAAAAGTAGTGATAAAGGAAAAAAAAAAAAGCCTATAAAGCAACAAGAGAAAAGAAGATAGTTATATATAAGAAAATCCCATGAAGCTATCAGAGAGTTTTGGCAGTAACTTTGCAGCCAAGAAGAGAATGGTATGATATGATCGAAGTGCTGAAAGGAAAAAAACTGCATCCAAGAATACTCTATACATCAAGACTATCATTTAAAATAAAAAGAGAAATAAAGAGTTTCTCAAACAAAAACAAAAGGAGTTCATGACCATTAAAGCAGCCCTACAAGAAATGTTAAAGGGGACTCTTTAAGTGGAAAGGAAAGATCATAAGTGAGAGTATAAAAAGTTGGAAGCACAAAACCAGTAAAAATAAGTGTATCTGTAAAAATCAGTCAAGGGATTCAGAAAATTTAAAAAAAATATAAAATATGACACCATGTACCTAAAATGGGGGAGGTGGAGGAGTTAAGAATGAATTCAAATTTAAGTGACCATCAACTTCATATAGACTGCTATATTTAGAAGATGTTATATACAAACCTAATTGTAACCACAAAACAAAAACAAGTAACACATATGCAAAGAATAAAGAAAAAGGTATTCAGGCCTACCACTAAAGAAAGCCAACAAACCATGAAAGAGAGAAAGAGAAGAAAGAATCAGAGGAAAACTAAAAATAACCATAAAATTAAAAAGTAAAAAATGGCAATAAATATGTATTTATCAATAATTACTATGAATATAAATGGACTAAATGCTCCAATCAAAAATCATAGGGTGACAGTAAATAAAAAAACAAGACTCATCTATATGTTGCCTACAAGAGACTCATTTCAGACCTAAAAACATGTGCAGATTGAAAATGAGGGACTAGAGAGACATTTATCATGCAAATGAATTTCAAAAGAAAGCTAGAGTGGCAAAACTTCTATCAGACAAAATAGACTTTAAAACAAAGTTTGTAACAAGAAACAAAGAAGTACACTAATCATTCAGGGGACAATGCAACAAGAGGTTATAACAATTGCAAATATTTATGCACCCAACATGGAAGCACCAAATACATAAAATGGTTAATAACAAATATAAATGAGGTAATCTATAGTAATACAATAATAGTAGGGGACTTTAACACCCAAATTATATCAATGGAAAAATCATCCAAACAGAAGATCAACAAAGAATCAGTGACTTTGAATGACATACTGGATCAGATACACTTAACAGGTATAAATTCAGAACATTCCATCCTTAAACAGTAGAATACACATTCTTTTCAACTGCACATGGTGCATTCTCCAGAATAGACAACATATTAGGCCACAACACAAGTCTCAACAAATTAAAAAAGATATAACTCATACCATACAACTTTTTTGACCACAGTGGCATGAAACTAGAAATCATCCACCCAGAAAAAAATCTGGAAAGAGCATAAATATAAGGAGGTTAACTAACATGCTACCAAACAATGAATGGGTCAAACAAGAAATCAAAGAAGAAATAAAATAAAATACATGGAAACAAATGAAAATGAAAACACAACAATCCAAAATCTTCGAAATTACAAAAGCATTTGTAAGAGGAGAGTTTATAGCAATGTAGGCCTACCTCAAAAAGCAAGAAAAATCTCAAATAAACAACCTAACCTTACACCTATAGGAGCTGGAAAAAGAACAAACAAACCAAAATGCAGCAAAAGGGAGGAAATAATAAAGATTAAAGCAGAAATAAATGATATAGAAACAAAAAACAAAAAGAACAGATCAGTGAAACCAGGAGCTTGTTCTTTGAAAAGATCAACAAAATTGATAAACATCTAGCCAGACACATGAAAGAGAGAGAGAGACAGGATTCAAACAAAGTCACAAATGAAAGAGGAGAAATGACAACTCCACCACAGAAATACAAACAATTGTAAGAGAATATTGTAAAAAACTATATGCTAACAAATTGGAAAACCTAGAAGAAATGCATAAATTCCTAGCATATAACCTACCAAAACTGAAGCAAGAAGAAATAGAAAATTTGAAAAGAACGATTAACAGCAATGAAATTGAATCAATAATAAAAAAACTCCCAACAAACAAAAGTCCAGGGCCAGAGGGCTTCACAGGTGAATTCTACCAAACATTTAAAGAGTTACTACCTATTCTTCTCATACTATTCCAAGAAAATAGAAGGAAAACTTCCAAATTCATTCTTTGAGGTCAGTATTACCCTGAAACCAAAGCCAGTTAAAGACACCACCAAATAAATAAATAAATAAACGCATATAAAATAAAAAAAAGAGAGATAAATACATGCCAATATGTTTGATGAACATAGATGTGAAAATCCTCAATAGAAGACTAGCAGAAAAATCCAACAATACATTAAAAAAAAATCATTCATTACAATCAAGTGGGATTTATTCCTGTGATGCAAAGGTGATTTAATCTTCATCAATCAATCAATAGAATGTGTCACATCAATAGGAAAAAGGATAAAACCCATATGATTATTTCAATAGATGCGGAAAAAGCATTTGACAAAGTACAACATCCATTCATGATAAAAACCCTCAACAAAGTAGGTTTACAGGGAACGTATCTCAAATAATAAAGGCCATATATGAAAAACCCATAGCTAGCATTATCCTCAGTGGATATCCTCTGATTTTCCCAGCTTGCAGCTTTTCCCCTAAGGTGGGAACAAGGCAAGGACGTTCACTCTTACAACTTTTATTTAACATAGTACTGGAAGTCCAAGCCACAGCACTTAGACAAAAAGAAATAAAAAAGCATTCAAATTAATAAGGTAGTAGTAAAACTTTAACTATCTGCACATGACATTTTACTATGTATAGAAAGCCCTAAATACCAAAAGACTACTGCAACTGATAAATGAATTCAGTAATGTTTCAGGATATAAAAATAATGTGCAGAAATCTATCACATTCCATATATTAATAATGGATCAGCAGGAAGAAATTAAGAAAACAATCCCATTTAACTGATAGAAGCAGCCCAAGTGTTCATTGATAGAGGAATGGATAAAGAAAGTATGATGTGTGTGTGTGTGTTTGTGTGCACGCGGGCACTTGTGTGTGTGCAATGGAATATTATTCAGTCATAAAAAATGAAATCTTGCCACCTGCAACAACATGCGTGGAGCTAAAGAGTGTAATGCTGAGTGTAATGCTAAATGAAATAAGTTAGAGAAAGACATATACCACATAATTTCACTAATATGTGGGATTTAAGAAACAAATGAGCAAAAGAGAATAAAAGAAAAGAAGAGAAACCAGGAAACAGACTTAACTACAGAACTGATGGTTACCAGAGTAGTGATGGGTAGGAGGATGGGTAAACTAAGTGAAGGTATAATTAAGAGTATAGATTAAAAGTATATTTTAAGAGGTATATTTATATATATATATAAATACATATATTTAAGGTATAGATTAAGAGTATTATGATGAGTGCTGAGTAATGTATAGAATTGTTGACTTACTATATTGTACACCTGAAACTAATATAACACTATTAACTATAATAGATTTTAAAATAAAAACTTAATAATAAAATATTTAAAAAGCCAAAATTACACCTGCTTCAGCTGCTTGCCAAGTTTCCCCAGATTCCTCTCAGATTCTCCTTATATTATTTTTTTTTAAGATTTTGTTTATTTATTTGAGAGAGTGAGTGAGGGAGAAAGAGAAAGAGCAGGGGGAGGGGCAGAAGCAGACTCCCGGCTGAGCAGGGAGCCTAGCCACAGAGGGCTGGATCCTGGGACTCTGGGATCATGACCTGAGCCAAAGGCAGATGCTTAACTGATTGAGCCACCCAGGTGACCCAAAATTAAGTGTGGAGTTCTCCTTAGATTTTTGTTGTGTTTTGAAGTGTTTCAACTTTAACATTTTGAATGACTATATAAACTCACTTTTGTATAATGCACAGTACTAAAAAAGTACAAAATGTTTACCATAAACACATGGTCATGAAACTCAGTACCCACAATGGTTGCGTCATTAACTCAACTAAGCACTTTTGTTCATTTCACTTTTTCTTGAAAGCTTGTGGCACATTACAGCTGCTCTACATCTTGAACTGGTTCAGGTTGCTCAGCACATATACAGCAACTATCCTCAAGAAGGTTGTAAAAATCTTCTTGTTTCTTTGAACAGTTTTCAGTGGCTCTTCTAAAACTGCCTGTTGTCTAATGGGTTGTTGCTGTTATTAATTGTATTGTTGCCTTTGTTGTTTGGCTTCAAATTCGCTTTGTTTTTGACACTTGAAAGTATTCTCTCTCTCTCTCTCTCTCTTTCTCTGCTTTGTTATATATTAAAACCAAATAGTTTGGAATTACATTTTGCTCAGTATTTTTATGTATTTGGGAAGGGGGCTATGAACATTGGTTGGTTTACCCAGTACTGTGTTCATCAGAAACTTGATATTTAAAGTAAGCTGATAGGAGAAATTAGAGCTTTCCTTTTCCTCTTGATACTGACTTCTCAGGCTAAATTGACGGGAAAATAGAGTATTTTCTGCACTGGCAACTCAGTTCTTTATTCTGGCTACAAAGTCACAGAGAATTTTTAAAGAAGTCAAATACTTCTCTCTAAAAAAACTTGGAAAGAAAATTAGAAGCATATTTGTATATTTTTAGGGCTTTCTTGTGGAAGAGGGATTATAGTATTTTCTGTGGCTCCTAAAACCTAGGATCAATGTATGGAAGGGATAGGCTTAGTTTTGGCTTAGTTTGAGGGAAACTTTGTAGCAAGTTATTCTGACTTTGTGGGCATCAGTTGCCTATTTTTGGTTGTTGCCAAGCAAACTATAGTAACCATGTGTTTGGAGTGTTGTAGAAGACATTGTTCTACTAAGAGAAATGCTGTCCTGCTGAACATTAATATCCTGTCACACTCTAAAATTCTATGAGTTGCCATAACTCCAACAAAGCCCCAGTAGATGCAAGCCTGAATTAATCTAAGGGGAGCCAATGAACCCAAACAAGGTACCTCCAGTCAGAATTTTCAGAACTACAAAGCTGCCACAGTAAGAGCTCAAGGGAAAAGAAATCTCAGGCTTAGAGACAAAAATACCCCCAGGGAGAATGAGGAAGATAACAATCATCTGGGGTGCTTGGACACATATAGGAGAGAATCAAAACTGAACCAGAAATGTTGGAGAAAAATTTGGGAGAGACCAATATATTCTGTTTCTTGGTAAACCCAATCTAAAATTTCCTTATCTTGTTTTTTTAAATGGACTAAATATCATTGACACTCACTTGAAAAATATTTTTTAAAGTCAATATTTTCTCATTCTTTTGATATTTTCTTTTATACTTTTCCTGAACAAGTTGTATAAAATAGAAAAATTAATATTGCAAAATAAAGATATTTCATACCTTAGAACAAGTTCTAAACATATAAAAGCAGTTAAAATATATGCGTAAAACTATTTCTAATCTTTCTGGGAGCACATTATATTTTTCTAATGAATCATAAAATATTAAGAGAGTATTTAGAAAATATATGTGTATTTCTTTTCTCTGTTATGAAATCATAAATGGTAATTTGGTAAATTCTGCTTTTATTGTTGCATTTTTTTTTATTCTAAAAGATGATTAAGCATCCTACTCAGAGAATTTATTTTGAAAGAAGCAGGAACATAAAAATGTTACCACCAAGTTATCACATACATGAATGAACATGCATACACACACAGATGCACAGTACTTGATTCCTTATTTAGTCAATAAAGATTGAATTTCTGGCCATTAGACACATTCAATTAAAGAAACATATTTGAAGACTTGCTATGCGAAAGTCATTGGGCCAGGTGCTATAAAAATATAAGGATGAATGAAGGAAAGCCCACCTTCGGGAACACAAACTCTTGAAAATATAGACATCTACAAATATAATTGAAGTAGCCCATACAGTGGTAAATGGATAATTATTATAAACCACACAATGTGTGTCTCTGTATTTTCTAGATACCAAGCTCCTAGAAGGCAGACGTTTCTTCTGAGCTGATGTATTCTGACAGTAGGCAGCCCCCCAAAATTGTTAATAAATGCATAACCAAAACCAATTATAAAATTAACATATTGAGCAATCTCAACAAAACAAAACTTCCAAAACAACCAGAATAATATTTGATGAATGAAAAACCCAGTTCAGGTTAGTGACAATTAGTGACAATTCTCTCACATCCAAAAAAACATTTTAATGTCCACAATAAAAAGAAGAGTAAATGGTACATCTACCGTTTTTCTTTTCACACACTATTTTTAGACCAACCTGCTGTCTCGTAATTAATGTAACATTTACTGAAGCCCTACTGTTCATTGCTTTATTTATTCAACACATTTTTTGAGCGCCATGTTAGTTTCCTTTAGTTGCTGGAAGCAATTAGTATAGACTTGGTAGGTTAAAAAAGCATTCATTTATTTTCTTGCAGTTCCGGAATTCCGAAGGCTGAAGTTAATTTCACTGGGCTGAAATCAAGGTGTTAGCTTGGTTGGTAGCTCTCCCTTTTGAGGCTTAGGGGAGAATTTGTTGTTTTGCCTTTTCTAGCTTCTAGAGCTGCATTCCTTTCCTTCCTTTTCTTGCAGCCCCTTCCCCAATCTTTAAAGTTGGCAACATAGCATTTTGCTTCAGCTGCCACGTTGCCTTCTTTTTCAAATTTCCCTTTCCCTGCCTCTGATCAGGACATTTGTGATGATAGTTAGGGCCCACGCAGACAGTCTTCATCTCAAGATACTTAATCATATCTGCAAAGTCTCTTTTGCCATGTAAAGTAACATTCACATTTTCAGAAGATTTGGAGTTAGTTCTCTTAGGGGACCATCGCTCATCCTACCACATGCACCTACTTACATGCTGGATATAGGAGACCCAGCAGTGAATTAGACATCTTTGTATCTGTGCTCATGGATCTTGACATTATGTGAGGTAAAAAAGATGTACAAGGCACAGACCTGTTTTTTAATTGGGTTCTCTAATAGAGGGATATTTTATCAGAGAATAAGTACATGTTCTTTCCTTTACACTTTTAGCAAGAGAAACTGCTAGCAGCTACTTAGAATAAGAAGCCACAGAAAATCACCTTGCAGCACACTGTTGAGAAAAATTACTTGTGTTCTGTCTTATATAAATAGAGGATGAGTGGGCTCATCTATCTTAAGCAATAACAGACTTTTTTTTTTTTTTTTTAGTAACTTTGCAAACTGCTCTCTTTTTTTTTTTAATGTTAGGAGATGATGGTTTTGTGGCAGAAGAAAGGTTAGGTCAATTTGGTTAAGGAATCTATGTTTCATTCAGGAAAGGAAAAAACAAAATAAAACAAAACCTAATGCCTTAGAAGATAACTATAAAATCTGAACTTCAGGTAGTACAAAATTTGGGAGTTGACTAATTAGGCATAAAATTAATGCTTGATCCCAATACATGAAACTTCCTTCCCTCAAAACACTGACGGGCTATGTATCAACCTGTGGAGTAGTTGCCCCACTCAGGAAGTGCCATATCCTTCTGCTGGCCCAAGTTTCAATTAAAGACAAGCATCTGTCTCACTGCCCCATGGAACAGGGTCTTGCCAGGAGAGATGGCCCATATCCAGTCAACAGTGCATTTAATCTACCAGCACCAATTAGCCAGAGGTTAATGTTCTGCCACCTCTATGTGGAACAGTAATGACACTGGAATTCTCCCCCATCTCCATCACTTGCAGTGCCATGACCTGGCCCAGTGCTTCAATCAGAAATGAAAAGAGCTTTGGTCAAAGGGACTTGGCCTGTTTAGTTGGTTTCTCAGTCTGCTTAAGGCCGCTATAACAAAATATGTTAACCAGATGATTTATAAACATGAAGCATTTATTTCTCCCAGTTCTGGAGGCTGGAAGTTCAAGGTTAGGGTGCTAGCATGGTCAGGTGAAAGCCCTCTTTTGGGTCATAGATTTCTTATTTTATCCTCAGATGGCAGAAAAGAAACAGGGTCTCTCTGGATCCTCTTTTCTAAAGGCACTATACCATTCATGATGGCTCTGCTTTCATAACCTAATCACCTCAAAAGTCCCCACCTCTAAAAGTCTCCACCTCCTGGTACCATCACCCGAGTAGTTTTATTTCAACATATTTTGAAGGGATGCAAACATTGAGACTGTAGCAGTTGAGAATTACCTACATTGAGTTTAATACTAGGGTGTGAATAAATCCTAAATCAGTCTCTACTAATTAGTAAAGAAGGCACCTTAGCCCCTATGGCCACTACAAGGTCAGAGAATTTACACAGCTCTGAGTTAGAGACATGACCTGCCAACACCAGTTTCTTCTTTGACCCATGTCACAAGTAATTAATTTATGTACGATAGAGTTAGACTGGATTCTTTGTTGTCAAGACTGGTAGGTACTCAAGAACTCTGGGTACACGTGGTGAAAAATCAGAGCAGTAAGGTGATGGGTAAGAGTTTGTATTTCTGAATTATCTGCTGCTATCAGCTGGTAGAGGCTTTGGTGTTATATTCAGGGGATTTCTTGGGAGTTACAGTCTTTGCATCCCAAGTGATGTCAAGAGATAGCCTAGTTACATCTTTATATAGGAAAATATGATGTAAAGAATGGTATGACAATTTAATTAATGAAGAAATTATTGCTGTTCTATCATATTGTCTATAATGTAATAGTGATTCATGTATGTATGTAGTAATAATTACATTGTACATATTACAATAGCATTAGAGAAGGCAGACTTGACATGGACATTGAAACATAATGTAGTAGATAACTGAACTTTTGTTTTGAGATTTACTGTATTTGTTTGTTTGTTTGTTGGCTATAGAATCCAAAAATCCTGGTTTGGGAGGAAAACCATAGCGTGTGTCTTGTACCTGACTTCTCATTATGGAAGCCGAAAGAACTGACTTCCATTTTAAGGAAGCTAAGGAGATACAGACATATAACTTGGGCTTAGCTCATCAAATTTTTCCAACCAAAGATTTGAATCTTGAAGAACTAAGGCAAACAATACAGGCAGAATGGAGAGATTCTTCATGGTGGTGTCACAAACATTGAGAGCTCAGTGCACACTTGAAATTATCAGTGCCTTAATCCGTACCATTGCATGAGGCTGTCATCGCAGTTGTCCGGCCCTTCTGTGTTCCCACCCATTGCCTTATTTACTAGACTTCACCTTTCTGCTATTCTCTGTAACCTTTCACATAAGGTCTATTTGTGCTTCAGTGTGCCAAATTCAGTTTCTATTGCTTGCAAAAAAGAACTCTAACTTGAATGGAGGGGGAATAGACAGGAAGTGAGAAGATATGTCAGGTAAGTGGAGTGATGAACAAAGATATGAAATGACATAATATGTCTAGAAAATTCTAATGAAACTGCAGGAACTGGATGGGAGAAAAGACAAAGTATTCAGATGACAGTAAGGACAGTTCTAGGACTAGAGCAAACAATACATATCAGAAAGTAGGATTATATAATAATGAGTAAGTAACCTCTTAGTCTTTTATTCTTTTATCCCCTGAATAAATTGTTTGTTGCATTCTTGTTATGTCAACAACTTTTGCTGACTCTGAACATATAAAAAGGGCAAAATCCGTGCCATCAAGGAGACACTAATCTTTTACAGTGCAGTAGGGAATTTCAGGACACAATTCCTTTTTTGCTTTAATTTAAACATTTAGGTAACTTTCTCTCTCATGACAATTATTGTCACCAATTTACCAATTTTAAAAATTGACAGAAATAGAAATTCTAAAGTAAGATTTCAGTATTATAGAATCCTAATAAATCAAAGTAAAAGAGTACCAGTCCTGAGGGCCTAGTTTTTTTCCTGCATTTTTTGAAATAATCATTATTCCTGACTCTAATATGTTTATGGAAGTTATTAATAAATATTCTGATGTTGAATGAAAGAAAGGGTATTTTATTTTATATCAGTGTATGCCTACTTCTTAAAAACTGTTTGATTATGCCTGCCAGCATAAATAAATTAGGGTAAATAGATTCTCATTGAATGATTTTTTTCTAACCATCAGATTCAATGCAAAATGGTATTTATAAATTGGATTGGGATTGCATCTAATGCTCCATCCTATAACTCTGACTGTTCTGTTGGTCCCTTCCTAATGGCAAGAAATATTGAAATATCACTAACAGAGACAATGTCGTCATTGTCCAAAGTGTTTTTGTGTGGATTTCTTGATTATTGGGAGGTATGGGAATGATGTTTTGTTGTAATGATCACAAATATTTTTACACACTAAATCCTGACATTTTTCAAATATAGGATGGCTATAATTTGTGGCAAATTCAACTGTCTATTTTTTACATGTATTTCAACTAAAAACTAGCACTGAAGGAATATGCCATTCATCTAATAGAGGGATTCCCAGAAGGAAAAAAGTGGGAGCTGCATATAAATTGATTTTATGTAGTAAATGGACATTTCAAATATGTTACATCAGGGTGGTCACTGAGCTCCCAAAGGGGAGAAAAAAAAAAATCCAAACAGGGAAGAATGGGGAAAAAATACAAATTTTGTTCATCGAATTCTTGTTGAGAACTGTTCTAATGCATTAAACTAATAGTAGCCTTTGTGTTCTCCTAATTACTTATTATAATAGTCTCTACCCCACAAGATCCTTGGGGTTGATCTTGTCTTACTACTAGCAAAACCGTTTCCATTTCTTTTTTGGCATTAGCAATAAAGATCCTTCTCCTTATTTCCCAGGCCCGTGGATAAAATAATCAATAAAGTCAAATTCATTCCACTCAATATCCAAATAGGGTTTTTTATGGATCTTGGCTGAATCATCCTAAAGTTTATATGAAAGAACAAACAGCCAAGAGTAATTAAGGCAATTTTTTTAAATAAAGATTTTTATTTGTTTATTTGACAGACAGAGATCACAAGTAGGCAGAGAGGCAGGCAGAGAGAGGAGGAAGCAGGCTCCCCGCTGAGCAGAGAGCCCTATTTGGGGCTTGATCCCAGCAGAAAGGCAGAGGTTTTAACCCACTGAGCCACCCAGGCGCCCCTAATTAAGGAAATTTTAGAGAAGAATCATAAGAGGGGCGCCTGGGTGGCTCAGTGGGTTAAGCCTCTGCCTTTGGCTCACATCATGATCTCAGGGTCCTGGGATTGAGCCCCAAATTGGGCTCTCTGGTCAGCAGGGAGCCTGCTTCCCCCTCTCTCTCTGCCTGCCTCTCTGCCTACTTAGGATCTCACTCTCTGTCAAATAAATAAATAAAATCTTAAAAAAAAAGAATCATAAGAAAGAGGGTCTTGCTGAATTTTTCAATATGCAGAGTTGAGTGCATATAACCAACAAGAGAAGTACTTAAACTTTAAAAATATATAAAGGTTATCTATAAATTAATTTCCAAAAACAACAAAGCCTATAACATACTCATTATTTTATTTATACTTTTCTGTGTGTAAAAATATTTCATAATTAAACTTTAAAGCTTTTAGAAAATAAACAAGAATATCCTATGGTTTCAGGTTTGAAGACTGTTACAAACAAGAAAGCAAAATGGATGAAATTATAATGTAAAAATTTGTTACAACTAGCAGTACTTAAAATATACAGCTTTTGGTTATCAAAAGATACCATAGAAAGTTAAAGGACAATCCATAAACTAAAAGAAGCTATTTGAAACACATAACCAACAAGAGATAAGTATTTAAGCTTTAAAAATATATAAAGATCATCTACAAATTAATTTCCAAAAGCAACAAGCCTATAAAAAGTGAGTTAAAATTGAGAACAGGCATTGCACAGAAAACCAAATAGCCACTAAGCATTTATAAAGATACACAAGCTCATTGGCAAGGGGATTAATGTAAATTAAAGGAGCAAATTAAGAGTTGCTATTGGCAGACAAAAATTTTAAAATCTAACAATAACAGGTGTTATGGTGATGTGCCCGCCTATGTGAAATGTATCTGTGTATAGATGAATCTCAAAACACAAATGTGTAGTGAAGAAAAGAAATTGGAGGGGAAAATGCTGTGTGACTCATTATAAAAAATAAGGATAACATATTTTTAGGGAATCATACATATATAACTATGTTCAAAATGCAAGAAAATAAGTAATACAAAATTTAGCATAATGGTTATTTCTGTCTGGGAGCGAGATGGAGAAGACTTTTGAGAAGGCTTCAAAAATACTGGTATTCTCCATCTTCAGCTCCGTAGTGAGTACGAGGGTATTCTTTTTATTATTCTTTAAAATGTGCACATACAGGATACATTCATATATGCATATTTCACAACTAAAATTTCTACTAAAAATCTAGTGTGATTTTAAGGACGCCCTTACAAAATTGTTCACATCAGCAAGTTCTAGGCTGTGAGCCAGGATTTCCTTGTTACTATGTAACCAAACAAAACAATTCTCTTGGCTTCTCAGGCTGATGTAAAATGGAATCCTTCAGCAGAAACCCCTATTTCTAAAGTTCTTGTTCTTTATACCTGTCTCATTGTTCTCAATTATTTCTATAATCCACTACAAAGGTGATTTTATATATTTGCTAATTAAATGTCATCTTTATCAGGGCCTTCAAAAAAAGTTCCAGTTTTTTCAAAAAAGATAAAACTCGTCCTTAAAGAGTTTGAAAACAACCCGCGGACTCGAGTTAAAGCAACTTCGTAAAGCCTCCCATCAAAACCAGCTGTCCTTTTTAGTGAGAGCTTCCCAGAGGAACTTCAGAACAGTTTCTAAGAGAGGGGTGGGTCACCTCTAATCAGAGAGAGAGTCTGGGAGTCCCGCCAGAGTCGGCTCCGCCCCTTTTCTCTGCGCGGGACACCCGGGAAAACTCTCCCTTCCTTCATTCACGCCCCTCTTCACGCTCGCAGATAAAGGGAGCCCGGGCCCGTAAAGCCAGCGCCATGCCCCCTTCCAGAGTCCGGCGTCAGGCCCCGCCCACCGGAGGCTGCAGGAACGCTCTGCGCGCGCCTTTTGGGAGGCGGGGCTGGATGGGTTCGCTGCGGTGAGGCCGCAGGGTGTCGGCTTCCGCTCTCCCTCTGCTTTCAACCCCCACGGCTCTGGCTGAAGCCTCTGCCTGTGGCCGGAATCCCAGACCCTGGTGAGTAGCTGGAGAATTCAGGGCACCGCAGACGCCGCTGCGGCGAATTCGGAACCCACCTCCCAGCGCCTGCGCGCCTGTCCCCTAGCCAATGTGCTTGCAGCTTCTGCAGATGGCCTTTGACCCCGCGCCCCTTGGGCGGGCGAGAGGCGGCGAGCTGCGTTTTGGGGACCCGGGGGTCCCCCCACCCCCGTAACTGTTAGCTCTCTGGGTTAGTTTTACTGCTAGCTTTTAGAGAGCCTGCGGGCTTTGTGTCGGCAGCTTCTTCGCGGCGGAACCTCCCGTCGTCTCCTCAGTTTTCCCTCCTCTCCCCAGCAAGTTGGGAATTCCGGGAGTGACGGAAGACGTTCAGTGCCCCGTCCTTTTTGTATCCAAACTGTATTTGCGCCTTGAGTCTGCGGGGAGAGGCGGGAGGATCGAGGCCTCCAGCGCTTGGGTTGTCGCTGGAGGGTCGCGGCCGCCTGCCTCCCGGCGCCTTTGGGCCTCTGGCGAGGAGAGTAGGGATGGGGAAGCCACCCCAGAGATGGTTTTTCCCATTCATTTGTCAACGTGTTTGGCTCTATCAGCATTGACATTTATCTTTTGCTAAGTTTCAGGATACAGCTGTGCCGGACGAATTTCTTTTTCCATTCCACAGGAGCAAACTGAAATTCAGGCATTTGTGATGGTTTTCGTTTTATATATTGTTAAGACCCTATGGATGAATGTTAAGAGAAAACGGGGAACTATTTAAAGATGAGTAAAACAAGGGAGGATAATATAGGACTTCAAAAAAGACAAATAGGACGTGAATGAGTTGTTTATGTTAAAGTATTTTCAATAGTAGTTTAAGAGAAAAATACAAAATAAAATCCAGGTTGGTTAATACTGTCGCATTACAGAGTATTTTCATGACAATGTCGTTTTTCCTCTTTTTAGGCTATATGTAAACTTAGAAAAAAACAATGGGGCGCACTCTTGTAGACTTTGAGGCTCTGTGCATAAAACATTAACAGACTAATTTCTGGTAGTCACGTGATTAAATACTGTGTGTAAGATCGAAAATAAACTGTCCTCAGATTAAAGTTAAGTTGCAGTTTATGAGTAGGTAACAGATTTTCTAAGCCCATTCTATTTAAATGAAAACATGACACGTGTCAGCAGTTTTCATCTGCTTAAAAAAAAAAAAAAATATCTAAACCTAATTTGTGTGGTAGAGTTTTAGAGCCAAACTTGTTTTGCTTCTTGCTGGTGCTTAACCTCAGAGTGTTACTTAGCCTTTCACTAAGCCCTCTGAAAACTACCTCTGTTACATCTATCATCTGTAAAATGTTGTTAAAAAAAAGTTTTACTTATTAAGTTGTTTCAAAGACTAAAATGGAAGGATAAGATTATGTGGAACTGAATTTCCGTTAGCCAGAGGGTGTAAATGTTTACACTAAAACCACCTGAGCAAGGAAACCTTGGTATAGAAACTGATTTTGAAAGTTCCAGGTGTATCTTCTATTAATAGTTGTCTATCTGTAATGGCTTCTTAGAAAATAAAATTAGAAAACAATACTAAAAAACACTCTTAAGTCTGTATAATTTAGTAATAGGTAACTAAAAGGTGAAATCTTTTGACGTTTCTAACTGGATTGACAGCAGATACTTTCTGAAATAAGTTGATGTCACAATGCTCTGGATCTTTTAGACCTCTTAAGTCAAAAACTAGCATTTCGAAGATTAAAAGCATAAAACACAAAAGTAGAAACCATAGAGTTTCAAGAGAACCTATTAGGTATAACTTCTGTGTGTTATGTAATGTCAGCTGCCCTTTGAAGAAAACAGGTCTTCAATAGCCAATTCCTTGAGTAGGTTCCTATTTTGGGAATCCATACATCTGCAATTAACTTATAATTTTATTTTCTCAGGTGATTTCTGAATCTTCTTTTGTTGAAGACAAATAGTTTCTCCATTCCTTTCTTCTTAGATAATTAGAACTGCTAGCTTCTCAACAGTCATTATGGTTTTGCTATCTTGAAGATAATTTTTATTAAAATGAATTTTTAAAATTATTGGATGTTTCTTGCTATATAATATGTTCAGTATAGATTGTAAAAAGGTCAACCATCTGTATAGTCAGTAGAATCTATACATATACATACTGCCCAAATATATACTAATGTCAAAAACAAAAGGGCCTGAAATTAAATTGTTCAAGCTGAACACTTAATGGCCACTATGTATAAGATGTGTGGAGCTCTTCTGCAGTGTAAATACAAGAACTCCATTTTTTGACCTCAAGGAGCAATCCAGTAGTGGATCTAATGCATGTAAGTAAATAGCATAATGCAGTATGTAAAGAAATGCCACTTTAGTAAGTAGGCAAAGCTGTAACAATAGAATGTATGAGAAAATGAATACTTTTCACTCTGGAATCAATAGGGAAGGTATCAAGAAGAGGCAACATTCCAGCTTTGTCTTGAGGGATGAGTAGCATTTTAAAAGTTAGCCATGTAGAGAATAGACTTTTAGATAGAATTAACGATGTTATTAATTGCTTGCCAAATGCCCATCTTTAATAATCATCATAATATTCATTTTTATTCAATGTTACTCTAAACAGGAAATGATTCTAAAAGTTTTATAATAATTTATGCTCAAATATCTGTGAATTAGAAAATAACTCATTGTATAGATGAGAAAAGCAGAGAAAGATGAGGTCATTTGAATAGGCAAAATAGCTTTAAAAGGCACTGCCTTTAACCACAGTGCTCAGGCTTTAAGTTGCGGTGACTTACTGTTAATAGAGATGTGGAGCTTGGGATAGAGCCAGTGAATCATCTATAATGATGTAATAAGTGAACATTCTAAGTGAGTGAATTAAGTAATTAAAAAAGAGGGACCAACTTAAACTCCCATTTATAGGCAAGAGTGGGGTGGTGGGGCACTTGGGTGACTCAGCTGGTTAAGCAACTGCCTTTGGCTCAGGTCATGATCCTGGGATTTTGGATGAGTCCCTTATCAGGCTCCGGGCTCCATGGGGAGTCTGCTTCTCCCTCTGGCCATATCCCCAGCCCCCACTCATGCTCTCTCTAACTGTCCCTCTATCAAATAAATAAATTAAAATCTTAAAAAGCAAAGGTGGGGTGGCGGGACAAGGCAGTTTCTTCACCTTTATTTTTAAATCTAATTGATATTTACCATATGAATAAAATATTATCTTTTTACACTTTCATGTACATTATCTTGCATGATTCACAGAATAGC
The DNA here is from genome assembly GCF_010015895.1 of Lontra canadensis. Lineage (NCBI taxonomy): Eukaryota > Metazoa > Chordata > Mammalia > Carnivora > Mustelidae > Lontra > Lontra canadensis. The sequence continues at coordinate 13,268,250 of NW_022631008.1, forward strand.
TTTGTCAGAAAACACAATAGGTAATATGTTCATTCGTTCTTTTTTTTAAAGAGGTAAACATGGCTGATTTGGGACTTTGGTTTTTAGATTGCAAGGCCAATATTTTGTTCTATATCTTGACTCTTCCACACATTTTAGCACTCACGCTCTCAAAAAGCAAGGTCTTTCTACTTTTTATATCCTATAGTCATTGCTCCTGTTCTCAGTGTCTTGACAATGTTCATTACTATTATTTCCTAAACTTTTCTTATGAAGTGTTACGTTCTAATTTTAGAAGGTAGAGTAGGAAAATAATCACTATATTTTATCACCTAGAGGCAATCATTTTACATGTGTTAGGGCTTTTCTTTGTGTATTTTTAATGTAGTTGAGATCTTGTTATATCCAGGATTCCTTTTTTTTTTTTTTTTCTTTTTCTATTTTTTACTTCACGGCTCGTCAAATTTCTTTTTCTTTAAGGGAAGGATTTGTTTTCATCTTGATATTTTGGAATTTTCAGGACAAGAAATGATAGAGGCAGGCCAAAATTGTTGTATCATCTCTTTATTCTTCTCTGTAGGGCTGCCACACTCCATACATTAGAATTTTACTCCCTGCAGTCCTGTATTACAGAGCTTGAAGGATGGTATTAATTGGCACTTCCCAGAAATGAGCATTAGGTTACCAGCTTATGTCCTCCAATTTGCTGGTAGGATTGGGATTGATTCTTTCTTTCTTTCTTTCTTTCTTTCTTTTTTGCTTTCTTTCTTTCTTGAATTTTCAAATTTATACTTCTAGAAATGTTTCAAAAACAGTACAAACAACTCAGTTACTGTTTATTTTTCTTGTATATTCACCAAATGGTAATATTTTACTATATTTGCTTTATCATTATACACATGTACACACGTTTTACATTATATATAGTTATATACATTACATGTAATATGTATGTGCATATGTATGAGTGTCTAATACATTGTCTGATGTTTCCTCATGTTTAGATCCAAGTTAAATTTTGACAAATACTATAGCAGTGATTCTGTTTCCTTCTTGGGTCGTCTTCAAAGTTCATTTTGATCACTTGTTTAAAGTGTTGTCTGATAGGTTTTGCACTGAGTTACTGTTGTTTCCTTTGTATTAATTAGGTGTCTTTTGGGGAGATTGTTTGGTAATATATGGGTATCCTGTTTCTCATCAAACTTTTATTTCCTCATTTAATATCCGTAGATGATTTTTGACTACTACGGTTGTTATGGTAGTTTCCAAATAGTGATATTCCATTAGTCCATCTAAATTTATTAGTTGGCATTCTAATATGAGTCTTCTTTATTCCTTTTATTTTTGCATTAAAAAGAAGTATGAAAAAATACCTGTATGGATTCATTAATTCTTATTTTAATACCTATTATTTATGACTCCTTCTGTTATTGCTGAAATTGTTCGGGATTTAGCCAGTGGTTGCCCCTTCAGGCTGGCTCCTGTATCCAGTGGACATGTCCCCGACACCTTCTGAGTACTTCTTACTTTCTGATAAGATGATCAAGGCTCATTTTGTACTTTCCCAGCCACAGTCTGGGAATCAGCATTTCTCTAAGGAACTTGGTTCTTCTAAGCAGAGAAGGATATTTAAAAACCAATATCTTGGACCAGATGTGTTCCTTGCTGCTGGGGTTTCTTTGATTCTATACTCTTAGTGTACAGAACTAGGAAATAATATGAATATATTAATGTGTATATACACACAAACACACCCCTGTTTACTGATAAAAGCCACACATTCATACAGATACTAATTACAATCTGACAACACGAGTTTCATTCTAGCCTCCCACTTTTTACATAGCTTTTTGTCCGTGAAAATCCTGAGCCCCAGTTTCCAGCATACATTTGCTTACGTGTAGAATACACATTAAGGATTACAGGACACCCGGGTGGCTCAGTCAGTTAAGCGTCATCTGTCTTTGGCCCAGGTCATGATCCTAGGGTCCTGTGATCTAGTCCCACATTGGTCTTCTTGCTCAGCGGGGAGCCTGCTTCTCCTTCAGCCTGCCACTCTCCCTGCTTGTGCTCTCTCTCTCTGACAAATAAAATCTTAAAAAAAAAAAAAATTTGCTAACATGTACCATTGCAAAAACAGCTTACTGACTGGAATTTAACATTTAATGCTTGTTTTTTGAGTATGTGAAATATGACAGGGCTCAAAAAGCCAAAGCTGTACAAAAAGGTAGACTCCCTTCTGTTCTCCAACCCTTCTACCCATTCTCTTCCTCCCACATTCTCTGTCCTCTTTGTTTTTACCCCCATACATAATCAACCTCCTTAAGATTCTTGTTTATTCTTCCTGTGTTTTTGTGCACTTGAGAAAATATTTTTTGAGACAATGTATATTTTATTTGTACTTTCCTTCTTTCACATATCAGTATATCCAGAAAATCAATTTATGTAATTTCAAAGAGCTGTTCCTCCTTTTATTTAGCTTAACATCCCAGTATTTTATAATTAAAGTGCTATATATGGATTTATGTGCTATTTATGTGCTTTTTATTTTTAAGGTAATTTCCATGAAGTAGGACTTCTGAGTCCAAGGATAAATGGATGTGTAATTTTGTTAGCTATTGCCAAATTTACAAAAAGACTACCAATTTGCATTCAGCTAGCGATGTTTGGAAGTACTTGTTTTCCCGTCTTCTTACCAACAAGATATATTTTTGTTTTTGTTTTCTTAGTCTCCTAGATAAGGAATGATATCTTTATGTAGTTTTATTCTGCATTATTTTATAGATTTATTTTAGAGGGGGAAGGGGCAGAGAGAATCTCAAATAAGCTCCATCTCCCAACCCTGAGACTGTCCATTGGAGCCAAAAATCAAGAGTTGAATACTTAGCTGACTGAGCCACCCAGGAACAGCTTTAATTTGCATTTTTAAAAATTTTGAGTGAGGTAGAAGAACTTGCCAGTATTTTCACTGTTAATAGTGTTTTGTTAATAGTGTTTTCAGATATGCATATCTTTAAATTTATGTAGCTAATTTGCCTTTTCATTTATTGCATATGACTTTTGAGTCATTGTTATAGTCTTCCATTACACTCTGGTTATAAGGGAATTCAGATGGAATTCCTTAGTCATTTCAACATGCATTATTTTTTGGGAGACTGTGGAGGAAATAGGGGAGGATTGTTTAAAACTCCTGATTTTAAAATAGCAGAAAAGCTAATAACATAAGTAGAAAATAGAAAGTGGCAGGATCTTGTTAAAACCCATGACTTTAAATTCAGTATCCATGCATGTAAGTGAGTAAGATTAATCAGAAATAGTTGAGATATTTACAAAGACTTAAAACCAGGTTTGAAGATTTTACTGATTGGATTAAGATAATCTTCCTCTACCCTAACAGTCCTCAAGAAGCAAACACAGGTTTTCTCTGGAAAAAAATAATGTATAGAGCTTAATTGTCTCTAAAAATTTTCATTACAATGGCTGACATTCAATTAAAAAAAAAATGTCCAGCATGCCTAAAAAGTGACCAGATGTTGAGAAAGAACAAAAACAGGCAAAAGAAGCAGAATCCCTAAGATCCAATTAGGGTTAATAGAGGTGGACTTTAAATAAGTGGAATTAACATATTCAGAGAATTAGAAATTGGAAAATTTTAGCAGAGAACTGATGGCTTTGAAAAGAGTTAAATGAAAATTCTAAGAGTAAAATAACATTAGATCACAGCTAAAGAGAATTAGGAAACTGGAAGAGTTCAGAAGTACTCAGACTGAGACATGGAGAGATGAGGGAAATTTTAAAATGTTTAAAAAACAGTGAAATTCTAACGAGTAATGTATTCCAACAGGAGAAATGAATGAGAAAGCAATAATGGGCAAAAGCAGTATTTGAAGAGATTGTGGTCAAGAATTTTACAAAGCTAAGGAAAGATATCATCCCACAGACTGAAGAAGCATGTTGGGCCCATAAGCAGGATAAATACTAAGAAAACCATATTCCATAGCAAAACTGCTAAAAGCCAAAGATGAGAAAAATAATAAAAGGAGTCAGAGAAAAAGAAAACATTCTTAAAGTCTTTAAAAAGTTAAGGAAAAGAACCAGAAAACAATAGTTGTTTTCAACAGAAACAAAGGCAGAAGATAATGGGTTGTGCTGAAAGAAAATTGCCAATATAGAAGTCTATAGATCCATGTTACGGTGAAGGCAAAATATATTTTCAAACAAATTAACATGGAATTTATTAGCAGCGGGCTGATACTAAAAGCCTTATTAAAGGGAGTAATTTCTTCACCATAAGGAAAATTGTTTTGAATGGAAGTAGGGGGATGCAGGAGGAAGTGAAGAGCAAAGGAAAGGGTAAATGCAATGAACATTGACTGTGTAAAACAATATTCCATCTGGTGGGGTTTAAGATTTGTGTAAAAAGTAAAGTACACCAAACAGGAGCACAAAATTGGGGGAGGGATAAAGGAAATAAAGTCTTCTAAGTGTGCTTTTATTGTTGAGGCATAGTAAAGTTCTAATTCATCCTGGATTTTGATGAGAATGTATGCTGTAATCAAAGATAAAAATAAAAGCAAAGAATGTAAATGTAAAATTAGCAAATAGGGAAAAATAAAAAGGTAAGAGAAAAAATGAAACTTGAAAGGAGGCCAAAAGAAAAAGCAAGGGTGTAAGAAGTAGATTTAAATATCTATATTTGCAGAATTGTAAATGTACTGCATACTACAATTACTGGACAGTCTGTCAGATTAGATTAAAAACAGCAACAATAATAAAGTGATGTCCTATTTGAAAAAAGCTAACTAAGGTGACAAAAAATGATGAAAATGATACTCTGGTCCAGCATGAACCAAATGAAATCCATTATAGCTATATTAATATTGGAGTCGAATGTAAGACAAAACCCATCAGTGGAGAAGGAAAGGACATTTCATTGTAAAGTAAGATTCAATACTTTAGGAAAACAGTCTGCAAATTTGTCTCTACATAACATTAAAATTATGCAAATTATAGGTATAAATACGGTAATGGGGGATTTTTAACACAGAAGATGAGTGAGGATATGAAAAATATAAACAAAACGGTTAGCATATTTGGTGTGCCTGGGTGGCTCAATGGGTTAAGCCTCTGCCTTCAGCTCAGGTCATGATCTCAGGGTTCTAGGATGAAGACCCACATCAGGCTCTCTGCTCAGCAGGGAGCCTGCTTCCCCCTCTCTGCCTGTCTCTCTGCCTACTTGTGTCTCTCTCTCTGTGTTAAATTAATAAATAAAATCTTTAAAAAAAAATGGTTAGCATATTTGGTTTGGTAGACACAAGTAGATTCCTGTAACCACTATCTATGGAATATGTATCCTTTTGAAGTGTATATGGGACACTTAACAGAACTGGCCATTGGTTAAGCCTTAAAGCAAGTCTCAACATATTTCAAAGGACTGAAATCATACAGGGGATGTTTTCAGTGGATTCACACTATAAATCAGCAACAAAAAAAATCTAGAAAGTCTCCCAAATATAACACACTTATAGTCATCGGATGAACAATAATGGAAATTTGAGTATATTTTGAGCTAACTGGTCATAAAAATACAGGGTACAAAACTCATAAGATACTGCTAAAGATGTGATGGCAAGAGCAGTGGTATAGTGTTTGAATCATTCTGAGATCCTAAAAACAGACCATTAAATAGTAAAATCAAAACAAATAACCTGTAACAAAACTGAAATAACAGATTATCCCCATAGACCTCAAGGTATGAGTGGAAGGGGACAGCTCACTCACAGCTATAAGACTTCTAACTCCGTTTGTGCTGGAAGAAGGAGAAGAAAGCAATAGTGCATCTGCTTCAATTGATAACACGGATAAATATAGATGTTCTATTTATGGAATATATTAAATATATAGATATTAATTTGAAAGGAGGATAGCCCAGTCTGAATAATAGCTGCAAGGGGGGAAGGGGAACTTTGAAATCTTCTATCCAAAGAGGCTAGAGCATCTTGGTTTTCAGGACAAACCCCATATGCAAGGGTAACTTCCGGAAATAACTTTCAAATTGAGCAGAATAACAAAATAGAAGCCAAGAAATAAAAACATCCAGAAAAATGTGGGAATGGAAGAAAACCCAGCTGATCTCAGATAAAACTCAAGGCCATAGAAAGATTTCACAAAAACAGTAGAAGTTCACTAGAACATTAGGTTGGAAAAACTACCATGATAAAACACTCCTAAAAATTGAGAGAAAATTATTTCATGTAATATTCAGTAACAGAAAAAGATCAGTCAAATCTCATACAAAGTCCTTATAGGCAAAAAGTTTGAACATACTTGTAAACACTGAAGGCATGCCAGAGAGGCATGTTTACAAAATGTGACAACTGTAACCTGATATTTAGATAGAAATATAATAGTTACAAGATATGAATAAGCACATTACAACTAAGAAAAGTCAGAAATGAGCTAATTATTTCATAAATGACTACAAGATAACAGATCAGGCCTTATAAGAGGGTAAAGAAACTTAGAAAATGCAGTTTAAGAAGTTGAGCAAAATTCAAAAAATTAAGATTTTCTATAGAAGAAAAAAGAGTGAAGCAGAACAAATATTATAATTGGAAACATTTGCTGACAAAAGTTGATGCCAGGAGGTTAGTTAATTTCTTATTGGGAACATAAGGGAGTTCCTGTATGATTGTATGAAGTACTATTGACTCTTAAGTGGTGGAGGTTAGGGATGCTGACTCCTGTGCAGTTGGAAATCTGCATATAACTTTTGACTCTGGAAAAATTTAACAACCAATTACCCACTGTTGACTGGAAGCCTTCCTGGTAACAAACAGTTCATTAACATATGCTTTGTATGTCCTACATATTATATTCTTAAAGTAAGCTAGAGAAAAGAAATGGTATTAAAATAATAAGAAAGAGAAAATGCATTTTTAGTACTGTGCCATATTTATCAGAAAAAAAATCCACATATAAATGAATCTGCACGGTTCAAACCCACATTGTTGAAGGGTCAACTATATAAGACCTAGTTATTTGAAGATAATAAAGGAAATTCGTGACATAACAGTGGTTATGATGAAAAATGAAAATGAAATTCTGAGGTTAGAAAAGTGAACATATTAAGTATGATAACAGGAAGTTAAGTGGTCTTGAGTGTTTATTTGAAATTTGTGGCCATGAATTCATAGTGAAAAATCAGCATGGTTGCATGTTTTTGTCCAATGTATAGTTCCGTAGTTCTGAATCAAAGTCAAGACACACGTATTTATTTGAAGTTTTACCAGGTATGTATCAAGAAAGGAGAGAAGTGAGGAATTAAAATGTTGGATGATAAGCTGTGTCACTAGAGACAAAACATGAAGAACAGGAGAAATAGCAGAAATAGTGGACTCAGTGGATAAGACATCTCAATAAGATCAAGAAGTTGCCAGAATGAGTTCTATTAAACTAGAGGGGTTCAAAGCACAAAAGGTTATGTTTGGAAAATGGGGGGGAGAAGTAAAGATTTTGGAGTAGTATAAAAGACTGGATCCAGAGAGGAGTATGATACCTGAGTTGGTGAAGTCGGGGTGGAAGAACAATCTCTAGAAATGAGGCAAATAATTGGGAGGCTAAACTGCTGGATGGATCATCTATGTTTGTAGAGTCACTGGAAATCGTGATGTGGGAAAAGAGTATGTTAAAATTATTATGAATGGGAGATTATTAGATTGAGAAAATGGTAAAGTTTGATGTCTTGAATATTTTTTATAAGTGCTCCATCCTAATCTGAACTCATTATGGCACTGTTTTGTTACAAGTCTTCAGTGGTCCCCTATTTACCAGAAAACTCCTCTTTCTCTGGTATAGGATGGTTCTAGCATGGCACTATAGCTTTATTTTTCCTCCTCATCGTGTTTTCTTAGCTGTAGCCTGCAGAGGTTTTTTTGTTTCACGATGTGTCTTTCACGTCCAGTAAATATATCTTTGGGCACACTTTCTCTAACACTATGGCCATCTTTTTCCTTTCCTTTTCCATCAGCCTATGCATATTATACTCATTCTTCTAAGATCTTACTATTTTTTTTCCTAAAGCATTTTCTTCAACTTATGTAAGGCATTTTATTGCTTTATATATGCCTTTCACTTCTCTGTTGGCACCTTTCTTTGAATTACCGTTACTTGCATGTGTCTTCTGCCTTCCTCATGGACTCTTAAGCACCTTGAACATAAGAACTATGTCTAACTAAATCTGTCTAATCAGTCTATTTCATGTGGCGCTTAGCATACTAGTTTTTCCACAGTTGAGTTGCTCAATTAAGTTGAGTTATACATCTTTTTAGTTTTCTAGACTTTTTGTTGATATTTCAACCAAATGAAATTTTTGCTCAAAAACAGCAGTAAGGACTTAATTGTTTCTCATCTTAGAGTCAGCTACGTCTATTTTCATAATGCTTGTTTTAGTTTATGTGTAATGTTATTGATTGGTTGCATGAGATACTTAAATGAATTTAGTTTGTTGGTGTGGTCACAATGTATCCATTTAATAATAAAATATAATAACTTTTGGAGGGACTCCCTAAACTAGAGTCTTAGGAGCGATAGAGAAAGGGTTACTTTGTATTTCCAAAGTGTAAGGAGAATACTTGACATGAAAACATTTTCATCAAATCAGTGGATTAATACAGTTTTAAGACAAAATTCTCCAGACCTATCTACCTATCCCTTTCCATTTTCATGGTTTTTTTTATGAGAGTGGAAGAACTGATGTTTTGGAATGCAGGGATGGGAAAGAGGTGAGACATCAAGTAAGTGTCAGAGAAGGTTTAATTTAATTGTTGTTCCACAATATTTTTGTATATTTTACGTATATCTAATTATATCTAATTATACATATTTATAGCATATCTATATGTAAAACATATAATCTATGTAGAAGGCTAATATGCATATTAATAATGTGTGTATGTCTATGCATATATATGTATGTATGTTTATATGGATATACCATATCTACTTAAATAAAATGTTGAAGCTGGCAAAACAAAATTAAAATTGGTTAGATATGTTTATGTTTTGGAAAAACTACGAAGAAAGGTAAGAGGATGGTAAATACAAAAATCAAGTTCTCCTTAAGGCGAAGGGGCAGGGCTGGTGATTGGCAAGGGGCACAAGAGATGGAAATGGGCATTTAACCTGGCAATTTCCTTTTTGAATGTTTATGTGTTTCAACCTAGACATGTCTTTCATATTAATCTTTAGGTGTAATGTATTTTGCAATTAAACAAGGTTAACTTTCAGAGGAATCTGTGGTTTTAGTCTTAAAAAGAAATATGCTTGCTCATCTTAGTATTTCTTGCATGTATGCATAATGATGTAGCAATTTGTAGAAAGTCTGTGTGTGTGTGTGTGTGTGTGTGTGTGTGTGTGTGAGAGAGACAGAATTACTTACTGGTTAGATTAAGTGTTATTTATCTGTCTTTTCTATTAGGACTAGTTTATTGTAACAATTCTTTAGAATAACAACAGCATGGTTTATTATAAAAAGTCATATTTTATAAATAAAGTTAATGTCAGTTTTTCCCCAAATACCTTTCTAGTAAGAAATTTGTACATAAGGACATTTTATTCATACGTATGTGTATATACCTATGTACATATACACACATTATACACACATGTGTATAGTTATTGAAACATAGAAATACAAACACAGTCCCATTTTAAAAGTTTTAAGTCCATGTTTATAACTTTTGATCAATAAGGTGTTCATAGTTATAAAGCAATGTATTTTTAAATTAGGAACCTCTCACTTGTGATCAGTCTTTATCTTTCTTTTCATTTCAGAAATGTCATAAAATGTGATTACTCTCTTCTTGTGCAGTCATTATTTTAGTTAAAAGTTTGTTGAAAATCCATTTAATGACTAGGCTTTTAATCTATTCATAAGTATTTCCTTTTTTAAACTATGAGCCTTTAATTTTATATTTGGAAAATTTTAGTCCACTTGCATAGAATACTCCTTCCCTATATTCAGCATACACGAAATCTGTTCAAGTGATGCAAAATACTTTCTTAAATAAAATTTCTAAGATGTTTATCTGACAAAATATAATTGTGAGACTTCCAAATAAATACCACCATTTAGTCTAGCCATATATAGATTTGTAGACATCAGTATTTGATGATACAACTAATATATTGCACTTTTAAAACTTTTCAATGTAATGAACCTTATGGATTTTAGTTTTCATTCAAATACATTGGGAAATACTGTCAATACCATTTACTAATTACCATTTTTCAATAAATTACAGCTAAACATTTACCATTTTGGAGTGTAAAGTATGTCATCATGGCAAAGTTTCGAAGAAGGACTTGCATCATTTTGTCACTTTTTATTCTATTTATTTTCTCCCTAATGATGGGTTTAAAAATGCTGAGACCAAATAAAGCTACTTTTGGAGATCCTTTCGGACTTGAACTTCTTCCACTACTTCATCAACAAACTCGCTTAGGGAAAAGCTTCGATTCCCAAAACAATGACAAAATCAACCGTGAAACAAGTAACAAGAATTTAAAAAGTGTTGAAATCACTATGAAACCTTCCAAAGCCTCTGAACCTTACCTGGAAGAGCTACAACCTCTGAATTATTATTTACATGTATTTTATTATAGCTGGTATGGAAATCCACAATTTGATGGTAAATATATACATTGGAACCATCCAGTCCTGAAGCATTGGGACCCTAGATTAACCAAGAATTATCCACAAGGGAAGCACAGTCCCCCGGATGACATTGGCTCCAGCTTTTACCCTGAGTTGGGAATTTACAGCTCTCGGGATCCTTCTGTCATTGAAACTCACATGAAACAAATGTACTCAGCTTCAATTGGTAATTATTTTTATGTGTGTGTGTTTAGATATATGATCTGTGTGTGTGTGTGTGTAAATGTAGAACATTTAAGTTACTAATTACTCTTCACATTGTTATTAATTATAATCTTAAACTTATAAACTCTAAATTAAGCTGCATGTATGTACTTACACATCCAGGAAACCACCTTTTAATAGTATTTGCATTGTATAATTTATAATTTTTGGAACATTTCTGGATATATTTTTATTGATTTCTAATTTAACATTAGAAATTTAAGAATTGAATTAGAAATTAGAATGGAATTAGAAATTCAATTAGAGTAGAATTGAAATAGAAATAGACTTAGATTTGAATTGTGACCTACATAAGATACGTTGGATTCTCCCACTTCAAGTATACAGCTCAGTGATGTTTCTGTAAGGTATACACCTGTTTAAACATTAGCCCAACATGAAGTAAAATATTCTATAGCCCAGAAACTTTCGTCATGCTTCCCTCTTGCACCTTCATATTCTTCCCCAGGAAACTGTGAATCTAATTTCTCTCACTGTAGTAGAATAGTTGTTAATGCTCTCTTACTGTGTGAAAGTAGAATCATCTAGTGTGTGTGTAGGTGGGCAGAGGGGTCTTTTGCTCGGCACATCATTCTTAAGTTTACCCATGTTGTTAACTATGTCAGTAATTGAGTTATAATTATTGCTGAGTAGTAATCCCCCATTGTATGATTATAGCAATTTGTTTCCACATTCATCTTGATGAACATTTGGACGGTTTCAGATTTTTGGCATGTAGTATATCATTTGGTCTTGTTTTTCTGTTTTTTAAAACTTGTCTAATCTCTGCTTTTTAAATCTGTGCTTATTTATATTTAATAGAATAATGATATGGTTTATTTTAAATGTTTGTTTGCTGTTTTCTATTTATACTATCCTATTCTTTTTTCTTCTTTTTCTGCCTTCTTTTTTATAGGATATGTTTATCCCATTTTTTTCTTCTGACTTACTATATATTCGTTTTATTTTATGATTGCTCTAAAATTTACAGTATGCACTTTAACTTAACTGATCAGAAGTCTCTGGTTATTTTTGTTCCCTTTTTCCCTCAACTTTGTCTTCCTTCTAACTTCTGGCACTCCAACTGCACACATTTACATAGATTTACATACATTATCCCACAGGTAATTAATAAAAAAAATATATAATTGGGTACCTGAGAATTCTTCAAATTATTAACCTACCCTTTAAAATAAAAAATGTCTCTGCTATGTTTCCTCTCTTATTAGTGTCCCTAATACTAGGGCCACAAGAATAAATTGGGTGTTCTCATATTTTTATAGCTGTAAAAAGGGACAAACTCATTATTGAGCTGATAGGTATATAGAGATGTACAAGGCATTTCATGAACAAAACAATGTAGAATTCTGTGAATCTACATCAGGTATGCAAGATGACTTGTTTTTCTTCTGTAATTATTTTTTCCAATAATTTAAGAAAATTTAATTTATGTATATACTTATAGCTCCAGTTTCTATGTTCTATGATATAAAATATGACATGAAATAGGATTGGTAAATTCAGAGAGCATTGACTACAGTCTCAGTTTACAATTTACTTTTGGGTAGAGGACCTTTCAGATGTCTTTACTATTTTGTACAAAGAATTTCTATCACATTTAAGGCTTTTTTATTACAAGGTTGGCTTGTTTGTGACTTCTGTGCTTGACAAAAAATGGATATCCATGGTAGTTTGATATTTTTTTTTTTTTTAAAGCAAACCGAGCTTTATGCAATGAGTATTCACCCCACCCCAACCCCAAGACCCCCAGGTATTTTATCTGAAGAAGTAATATGAAAATGACATCCTTGGTATGTTATTATTTGTGATTAGGAAGAAAACTTTCAGTTCATATGTAGTTTTATGCCTGTCTTATGTTTATGAAGACCATTCTCCCTATATATTATTTTACTATGGCATAATATGTGTGAACATGAATTATTTGAAAACATTGTCAACAATACAATTATTTTAATTTTAAATGTTTACTGTTTCGCTATTGATCAAATATTTCTTTTGGTAGGTGTCATGGGAAAAATAAATCCTTTGATAGAAATAAAAGTGACATTGTAATCAATCTGTATGTTATTTTATCAGTTAAGTATTGAATTACATAATTTGTATTGAAAATTGACATTTAACATTCTGTAAATTAAAGGTATATAGTGTAGTAATTTGATATATATCAATGGTTCCATTTGATTACCATCGTAGCCATTAGCGAGTCCTTCTATCGCATCTCATAATTATTATTTCTTCTAGTGGTGGAAAAAAATGAAGATCTAGTCTCCTAGCAAGTGAATGTTTTTAATACAGTTTTGTTGTCTATAATCACTGTACTATGTATGAGATTTCCACATCTTATTTATGTATTAGTATCATATGTGTACCTTAAACAACCTCTCTCCCATTTCCCTACTCCTGAGCCTGTGGTAACCACCATTTCACTCTGTTTTGTTTGCATTTCATACAAGCTATCTGACAGTATTTGTCTATGTCTAACTTAGCATAATGTTCTCAAGATATGTCCATGTTGTTGCAGCTTGCAGGATTTCGCTACTTTTTCTGGTGGAAGAGTATTCCATTTTATATATGTATATGTATCACACTTTATACACACTTATATATATGTGCATGTGTGTGTATGCACGTGTGCATCTATCTATATCTGTCCATCTATCTGTTTTTATCACCATGTCTTTGTCCATTTACTCATTGATGGACACATTTTGGCTGTCGTGTAATGCTGCAGTTACACAGGAATACATATATCTCTTTGATAAAGTGTTAATTTCTTTTGGATTTATACCCAGAGTTGCAACTCTCGGATTATACAGTAGTTCTGTTTTTAATTTTGGGGGGAGCAGGACCTCTATACTCTTCTCCATAGTGGCTGAACCAATTTACATTCCCACCAACAGTGCACAGGGGTTACCTTTTCTATACATCCTTGCCATCACTTAACTATCTTGTTTTCTCGATGATATCTGTTATAACATGTATGAAGAGCTATTTCACTGTAGTTTTGATTTATATTTCCTTGATGGCTAATGATGTTGAACACCTTTCATGCCAACAGTGGCAAGTCTTCTTTGGAAAAGTGCCTCTTAAGTTCTTCTGCTCATTTTTTAAGTGGATAATTTGTGGGGATTTGTTCATTATTGAGTTACAGGAATTATATGTATATAATTATAGGTATTAACCCATTATCTGTTAAATGGTTTACAAATAACTTATTTGCCTTTTAATTTCTTAATTGTTCCTTTTGCATTGTAGAAGCTTTCAAGTTTGATGTAGTCCCACATGTTAATTTTTTCTTACTTGGGCTTTGGGTGTCCTATCCAAATGTTTAAGTCTGATCCATTTCTAGGTGATTTTTGTGTGTGGTGTAAGATAGTCCCAATTTTCTATTTCTGCATTTGGTTATCCTGTGTTCCTAGCATCATTTGTTGAAGAGATATCCTTTCTCCATTGAATATTAATATTCTTTGCTCCCTTATTCTTTATTAGTTGACTATATATGTGGGGGGTTAATTCTAAGTACTCTATTTTATTCTGTTGATCTAAGTACCTATTTTTATACCAGGATCCTACTGTATAATTAGTATGGCTTCATAGTATAATTTGAAATCAGTAAATATGGCTCCAGTTTTGTTTTTCTTTGTTATCATTGCTTTTTCTCTACAGGGGTCTTTTGTGGCTCCATACAAATTCGAGGATTGTTTTTTTTTATTACTATGAAAAATACTATAGGAATTTCTTTTTTTTTTCTTTTTTTGGCTTAAATAATGGAGGGTTTTTAAAATATATTTTTATTTTACATTCAGTTGATTAACATAGGTTATTATTAGTTTCAGAGGTGGAGTTCAGTGATTCATCAGTCTCATAAAGCACCTGGTGCTCATTACATCCTGTCACCTCCTTAATGTCCATCACTGAGTTACCCCATCCCCCCAGCCCTCTCCCCTCCAGCAATCCTCAGTTTTTCTCCTATGATTAAGAGTCTCTTATAGATCACCTTGCTCTGTGGAGTTCTTTCTTTCTCTCTTTCATTTTATTTATTTGTCAGAGAGCACATGTACAAGCAGGGGGAGCAGCAGGCGGAGAAGCAGGCTTCTCACTGAGCATGCAGCCTGACATGGGATTTGATCCCAGGACCCTAGAATCATGACCTAAGCCGAAGGAAGACACTGAACCAACTGAGCCACCCAGGTATCCCACCCTCTGTGATATCATCTTGCTTTATTTTCCCTTCCTTCACTAATGTTCCTCTATTTTGTTTTTTTAAATACCACATATGAGTGAAATCATATAGTAGTTGTCTTTCTCTGATTGACTTATTTCAGTCAGCATAATACCCTCCAGTTCCATCCACGTCGATGTAAATGATAAGTATTCATCCTTTCTGATGACTAATATTCCATTGTATAAAAATATATACCATATCTTCTTGGGACACCTGGGTGGCTCAGTCGTTAAGCATCTGCCTTCAGCTCAGATCATGATCCGAGGGTCCTGGGATCGAGCCCTGTATCAGGCACCCTGCTTGGTGGGAGGCCTGCTTCTTTCTCTCCCACTCCCCACTGCTGTGTTCCCTCTATCGCTGTGTTTCTCTCTGTCAAATAAATAAATAATACCTTAAAATACACACACACACACACACACAACACACACACACACACACACACACACACACACTCTATCTTCTTTATCCATTCATCTGTCTATGGACATCTCACCTCGTTCTACAGTTTGCCTGTTGTGGATATTGCTGCTATAAACTGTGGGATGTGGGTGTCCCTTTGAGTCAATACATTTGTATCGTTGGGGTAAATACCTAGTAGTGCAATTGATGGGTCCATAGGGTAGCTCTATTTTCAACTTTTTGAGGAACCTCCATACTGTTTTCCAGAATGACTACAGCAGCTTGTATTTTCACCAAGAGTATGAAAGGGATCCCCTTTCTCCATATCTTTGCCAATGCCCGTCATTTCCTGACGTGTTAATTTTAGTCATTCTGAATGGTGTGAGGTGGTATCTCACCTCACACCATTGTGGTTTTGATTTGTATTTCTTGGTTGCCAAGTGATGTTGAGCATTTTTCCATGTGTCTGTGGCCATCTGGATGTCTTCTTTGGAGAAATGTCTGTTCATGTCTTCTGCCCATTTCTTGATTGGATTAATTATTCTTTGGGTGTTGAGATTGAGAAGTTCTTTATAGAACTTTAATAAGGCATTTGCAAAAATCTTCTATTCTGTCAGTTGTCTTTTGGCTTTGTTGACTGTTTTCCTTTGCTGTGCAAAAGCTTTTTATCTAGGTGAAGTCCCAATAGTTCATTCTTGCCTTTGTTTTCCTTGACTTTGGAGACGTGTCTGGCAAGAAGTTGCTGTGGCCAAGGTTAAAGTGGTTGGTTCCTGTGTTCTCTTCTAGGATGTTGATGGTTTCCTGTCTCACATTGAGGTCTTTCATCTATTTTGAGTCTGTTTTTGTGGGTGGGATAAGGAAATGGTCCAATTTCATTCTTCCATGTAGCTGTCCAATTTTCCCAACACCATTTGTTGAAAAGACTGTCTTTTTTCCATTGGAAATTATTTCCTGCTTTGTTGAAGATTAGTTGATCATAAAGTTGATGGTCCATTTCTGGTTTCTGTGTTCTCTTCCATGGATCTGTGTGTCTGTTTTTGTGCCAGTACCCTATCAACTTGATGATTACAGCTTTGTAATAGAACTTGAAGCCCGGAATTATGATGCCACCAGCTTTGGTTTCCTTTTTGAACATTCCTTTGGCTTTTCTGCTTCCATACAAATTTTAGGATTATTTGTTCCAGCTCTCTGAAAAAAAGTTGATGGTATTTTGATAGGGATTGCATTAAATGTGCAGATTGCTCTAGGTAGCGTAGACTTTTTAACAATATTTGTTCTTCCAATCCATGAGCATGAACGTTTTTCCATTTATGTCTTCCTCAGTTTCGTTTATGAGTGTTCTATAGTGTTCTGAGTACAGATCCTTTACCTCTTTGGTTCGGCTCATTTCTAGGTATCTTATGGTTTTGGGTGCAATTGTAAATGGGATCAATTCTTTAATTTCTGTTTCTTCTGTCTTGCTGTTGGTGTATAGAAATGCAACTGATTTCTGTGCATTGATTTTATATCTGCCACTTTACTGAATTCTTATATGTGTTCTAACAATTTTGGGACAGAGTCTCTTGGGCTTGCCACATAGAGTATCATGTCATCTGAGAAGAGTGAGAGTTTGACCTCTTTGCTAGTGTGGATGCCTTTTATTTCTTTTTGTTGTCTGATTGTTGAGGCCAGGACTTCTGGTACTATGTTGGGCAACAGTGGTGAGAGTGCATACCTGTTGTGTTCCTGACCTTAGGGGAAAAGCTCACAGTTTTTCCCCATTGAGAATGATATTCACAGTGGGCTTTTTGTATACTGCTTTTATGATATTGAGGTATATTACCCCTATCTCTACACTACAAAGAGTTTTAATCAAAAAAGGGTGCTGAGGCACCTGTGTGGTTCAATCAGTTAAGCATCTGCCTGGGGCTCAGGTCATGATCTCACGTTCCTGGAATTAAGCCGGGTGTCACTCTCTGCCTAGCGGGGAGCATGCTTCTCCCTTTCCCTCTGCCCCTGCTTGTTCTCCCTCTTCTCTCTTTCAAATATAATCTTTAAAAAAAAAAAAAAAAAAGCTGTACTTTGTTAAATGCTTCTTCCGCATGTATTGAGGGGATCATGTGGTTCTTGGCCTTTTATTAATGTATTTTATTCACGTTGATTTGAGGACGTTGAACCACCTTTGCTGCTCAGAAATAAATCCCACTTGGTTGTGGTGAATACTCTTTTTAATGTATTGTTGGATCCTATTGGCTAGTATCTTCATGAGAGTTTTTGCATACATGTTCATTAGGGATATTGGTCTATAATTCTCTTTTTTTGATGGGGTCTTTGTCTGGTTTGGGGATTAAGATAATGTTATCCTCATAGAATGAGATTGGAAAGTTTCCTTCCATTTCTGTTTTTTGAAACATTTTCAGAATTATAATTATTCTTTAAATGTTTGGTAGAATTCCCCAGGGAAGCCATCTGGCCCTGGGCTCTTTTTATTGGGAGATTTTTGATTATTGCTTCAATTTCCTTGCTGGTTATGGGTCTGTTCAGGTTTTCTCTTTCTTCCTGGTTCAGTTTTGGTAGTTTGTATGTCTCTAGGCATGCATCCATTTCTTCCAGATTGCCTAATTCGTTTGCGTATAGTTGCTCAGAATGTTTTTATAATTCCTAGTATTTCTTTGATGTTGGTTGTGATCCTCTTTTCTTTCATTCATGATTTTTATTTGGATCCTTTATTTATTTGGGATTTTTCTCTTTTCTTTTTGATAAGTCTGGCCAGGGATTTATCAATCTTATTCTTTCAAAAAACCAGCTCCTAGTTTTGTCGATCTGTACTGTTGTTTTTTATTTCATTGATTTCTGCTCTACTCTTAATTCACTTCTACTGGGTTTAGGCTTTATTTGCTGCTTTTTCTCCAATTCCTTCAGGTGTAAGGTTAGGCTGTGTAGTTGAAAGGCTTATATTGCTATGTACTTCGCTTTTAGGACTGGTTTTGCTGCATCCCAAAGACTTTGAACAGTTGTGTTTTTGTTTTCATTTGTATCCATAATTTTTTTTTAACTACTTCTTTAATTTTCTGGTTGACCCATTCATTCTTTAGTAGGATCCTCTTTAGCCCCCCATGTATTTGAGTTCTTTCGAAATTTCCTCTTGTGATTTGAGATCAACTTTGAAAGCATTGTAGTCTGAGAATATGCAGTTAATGGTCCCAGTAATTTAGTACCAGTTGAGACCTGATTTGTGGCCTAGTATGTGATCTATTGTTCCATATACACTTGTGAAAAATATGTATTCTGTTCTTTTAAGATGGAATGTTCTGAATACATCTGTGAGGTCCATCTTGTCCCATGTGTCATTCAAAACCCTTGTTTCCTTGTTGATCTGCTTAGGTGATCTGTCCATTGCATTGAGTGGCATGTTAAAGACACCTCTTGTCATTTTTGTTTTTGTTATTAATTCATTTATATTATTTTGTTATCAGTTGGGTTTTTTGTTGTTGTCATTTGTTGCTATTCGTTTATGTAGTTGGCTGTTCCCAAGTTAGGGGCATAAATATTTACATTTGTTAGATTTTGTTGTATAGACCCTTTAATCATGATATAGTATTCTTCCTCATCTCTTATTACAGTGTTTAGCTTAAAATCTAATTTGTCTGCTATAAGGATTGTCACCCCAGCTTTATTTTGACATCCATTAGCATGATAAATGATTTTTCACCCCCTCTCTTTCAATCTGGTGTTGTCTTTGGGTCCAAAATGAGTTGTTTGCAGACAGCATACTGATGGGTCTTGCTTTTTTATCCAGTCTGATGCCCAGTGTCTTTTGATTGGGGTATTTAGCCCATTTTAATTCAGAGTAACTATTGAAAGATATGAATTTAATGCCATTGTTGTACCTGTAAATTCAGTTTCTGTGTATAATCTCTGTTCCTTTCTGGTCTGTGTTACCTTTGAGTTCTCTGTTTGCTTAAGGATCCCCTTTAATATTTCCTGCAGGGCTGGTTTAGTGATCACAAATTCTGTTTCTGTTTGTTCTGGAAGCTCTTTATGTCTCCTTCTATTCTGAATGACAACCTTTCTGGATAAAGTATTCTTGACTGTATTTTTTTTTTTTTTCCTGATTTAGCACCCTTAATAGTATCATACCATACCTTTCTTGCCTTCCAGGTTTATGTGGATAGGTCTGCTGCCAGTCTAATGTTTCTATCCTTGAACATTACTGACCTCTTGTCCTGAGCTGCTTTCAGCATTTTCTCTTTGTCTCTGAGTTTTACAAGTTTTACTATTATATGTCAGGGTGTTGACCTATTTTTTGGGGGGGATGGGGGACTCCTCTGTGCCTCCTAGACTTGAATGCCTGTTTCCTTCCTCAGATTAGGGATGTTCTCAGCTATAATTTGCTCCAGTATACCTTCTGCCACCCCTCCCTCTTTCCTCTTCTTTTGGGATCCCAATTATTCTAAGTGTTTTGTCTTAGGGTTTCACTTCTCTCTCGAATTCTCCCCTTTGTGATCTGGTAGTTTATCTCTCTTTTTCTCAGCTTCTTTATTTTCCATCATTTGGTGTTCTATATCACTAATTTTCTCTTCTTCCTCATTACTCCCAGGAGTTAGAGCCTCAAATTTTTTTTCTGAAGATTTTATTTGAGAGAGAAAACACAAGCACGGGGAGGGGCAGAGGGAGAGTGAGAATCAGGCTCCCTACTGATGAGGGAGCCACATGCAGCACTCGATCCTAGGACGCTGGGATCATGACCTGAGCTGAAGGCAGACGCTTAACCAACTGAGCCACCCAGGCATGCAGAGTCTCATTTTTTTTTTTATCATATCTCATTAGTAGCCCCTTTTTTTTTTTTAATTTCAACCTCATTAGATTTTATTATTTTTTTTATTTCTCCAGAAAGGGATTCTCTAGTGTTTCCTATGCTTTTTAAAGTCCATATAGTATCTTTATAATCAGAATAATAATTCTGATCATTCCGTCACCTTACATCCACAGTGATTAGGTCCTTGGAAGTCAGTATTGCCTCTTATTCTCTTTTTCGAGGGGTTTTCCCATCCTGTCATTTTGTCCAGAGAAGACTAGGTGAAAGAACAAAATCATAAAAAAAGCAACAATGACCTCAGAGAATTAAACTAAACTCAGAGACCAGAAATCAACAAGGAAAAAAAAATATATGTAATCAGACACTTGAACAAAACCAAGCAATACACTAGATACACTAAATCCTGATTGTATTTTGGTCTGTTAGAAAACTAGGTACCAAAACTGTATAGAAAAAAAAAAAAAAACTATGTATATATGCAAAAATGAATACTATTGGAAAGATAGAATGTAACTGCAAAAATAAAAATTAAAAGAGTTAAAAATATAATCAGGTGAACGGAAAAGAGCAATACACTTGATTCTGGGTGTATTTTGGTCTCTTTTTTAGAAGAAATTACATCTCAAAATTGTAGAGCAAGAAAAACGTACATACAAAAACAATATAATAAAGAATAAAATAAATAAAAACAAAAATTTAAAAAAGACTTAAAAGACTTGATAAAAGAAATTAGTTGAAAAGGAAAATGAATTAAAATTGAAAGACTAAAGAATCATGAGAAAAATACCCCAAATTCTACATACTATTTTCTCCTAGTGTTGGAATTTTGCATTTCTGTGTGATCAGTAAACTTTCTCTTAGCCAGATATTCTTGCTGATCTTCTGGGGGAGGGACCTCTTGCACTGATTCTCAGGTGTCTTTGCCCCTGGTGTAATTGCATTGCTGTTGCCAGCGGGCTGGGCTCTCTATAGGTGGTTTTGGATTTCTCTATGTGGCTTTTGTTCCCTGAAGGCTTTCTGCCTTTAGAGGATAAAAATAGAAATGGCAGTGTCCTGATCTCCAGAGTTGAAAGATCTTGGACCTCCACTCCTCTGTGCATTCTCTGGAAAAAGCAGTTAGTCACTTTTATCTCCCTGTTTTCTGTCAGCACTCTGTGCTCGCCCAGCCTGTAACCAAGTGTTTTGATCTCAGGCATACTGCCACCCAGTGTGGAGTCTCCAGACCCTGCAGTACAGTTCGCACCTGTGCTGCTTTTCCCAGGGGATGCAAAAGGGTCTTGCTTCTGCCACTTGCCAGGCCTTGATTGGAGAGTGGTTGCCTTATCAGCTGTGCTGTCGTTTATGGGAACACCCAGCTGAAAGCCCACTCCTGGGCTCACTGATTGCAGCTGGCATCCCTGCTCAAATGCCTGTGAGCTCTGCTACATTCATACATTCATGCACACCCCTTCTTTCTGTGACCCTGGAGGTTCTGAGACCACACGGTCCCAGCTAGGATTCTGCCTGCTTTGCCACCTAAGCGCCTTTCAGGTGGGGACGTTCCTCACTGGAGAAGACTTCTGAAAGTTCCGATTTTGCACTCTGCTGCTATAGCACTTTCTGGTAGTCGGCTTTCAGAGTGTCCCTCCCCCATGGTTTATCTTCCAACATATCGCCTCAGAGTCACTTCTCCACGCCTCCTACCTTGCCAAAAGTGAACACATTTCTATTTGTAGAATTGCAGCAATTCTTTTCTTGGACCTCCGGTTGAATTTGCCAGTGTTCAGAATGATTTGATAGCTATCTAGCTGAATTCCAGGAACCAGATGAAACGAGGGTCCCCTACTCCTTTGCTGTCGTCTCTAGTCCCCCACCATCTGCTATAGGAATTTTCATAATGATTGTGTTGAATATATAAATGGCTTTGATAACATGGACATTTTAAAAATTTATTTGAGAGAGAGTGAGCACAAGAGGGGAGAGGGAGAAGCAGACTCCCTCCTGAGCGGAGAGCCTGACTCAGGGCTCGACCCCAGGATCCTGAGATCATGACCTGGGATGAAGGCAGATGCTTTACTAACTGAGCCACCAGGCACTCTGATAACATGGACATTTTAACAATATTAACTCTTCACATCCTTGACATGGGATATCCTTCCATTTATTTATGTCATCTTCAGTTTATTTTAGCAGAGTCTTATAGTTCTCATAGGTCTTTAACTTGGTTAAATTTATTATTAGGTATCATTATTTTTGATGCTATTGTGAATGGTGGTTTTCTTTAGTTTTTTTTCCCCCCCCAGATGTTTTATGGTTAATGTATAGAAAACAACTGATTTCTGTGTTTTGATCTTATACCCTGCAACTTTATTGTATTCATTGACTAGACCCAATAGTTTTTTATTTCAGTCTTTGGGATTTTCAACATATAAAATCATATCATCTGTAAAGAACAACAGTTTTAATTCTTCCTTTCCTATTTGGATGATTTTTTTTGTCCTGCCTGATTGTATTAGCTAGGACTTCCAGTACTATGTTAAATAAGACTGGTGACAGTGGGCACCTTTGTATTATACTTGATCTTAGAGGAAGAGCTTTCTGTTTCTCTTCATTGAGTATGATGTTACTGTGGGTTTGTTGTATATTACTTTCATTATGTTGAGGTATGTTCTTTCTATACTCAATCTGTCGAGGGATTTTATCATGAAAGAATGTTGTATTTTATCAAATGTCTTTTTTAAACATCTTTTGAGATGATATATTTTTTATTTTTCATTCTATTAAGCTGGTGTATCACAATTATTGATTTATATATGTTGAACCATACTTGAATCCTAGGAATAGGAATAAGTACTACTTGGTGTATAATCCTTTCAGTGAATTCTTGAATTTGGTTTGCTAATATTTTGTTTAGAATTATTACATCTGTATCCATCAAGGATATTGGTCTCTAACTTTCTATTCTTGTAGGGTCATTATCTTGTTTTGGTGTCAGAGTGTTGCCTGCCTCATATAGAAGCTTTGGAAGTGTTTCCTTCTCTCCATCTTTTTGGAAAAGTTTGAGAATTGGCTTTAATTCTTCCTTAAACATTGATATAATTCACCAGGGAAGGGATCTGGTCTGCATAGCTCAGTGTTGGGAGGTTTTTGATTATTGACTTACTCTCTTTACATGTTATCATTTTGTTCAGATTCTGTATTTATTCCTGGTTCAGTCTCAGAAGATTATAGGATTGTAGGAAATTATTCATTTCTTCTATGTTCTGTAATTTGCTCACATATACTTGTTTATAGTAGTCTCTTATGAGCCTATCTATTTCTATAGTCAATTATAATTTCCTCTCATCCATTTGATTTTATTTATTTGAGTTTTCTTTCTTACTTAGTACTCTTGATAAAGTGTTGTCAAATTTATCTTTCAAAAAAACCAACTTTGTGTTGACTTTTTCTGTTGTTTTTCTGGTCTCTTACACATTTTCCCCCCCAACTCTGATATTTATTATTTCCTTCCTTCTGCTAACTCTGAGCTTTCTTTGTTCTTCTACTTCTTTGAGGTGTAAAGTTATGTTTATTTGCAATCTTTCTCATTTCTTAATATATGCATTTATTGCTATAACCTTCTAGAAATGTTGTGTAGCATCCCATTTGTTTTGGTATGTTGTGTTTCCATTTTCATTTGAAGATACTGATTCCCTTTTTAATCTGTTGTTTCACTTATTGGTTGTTAAGGAGTTTCTTTGATTTCCATGTATTTGTAGATTTTCTAGCTATTTTTTTGATGTAAGGATAGCTATCCCTACTTCCTTTTGGTTTCCATTTGCATATATTTCGTTTTTATCCCTTCACTTTGAGTGTTCTGTGCATCCTTAAACCTGAAATGGATCTTTTATTGGTACCACATAGCTGGATCTTGTTTTTTATTCACTTTGCCACTGTGTGTTTTTTGATTGGTGAATTCAATTCATTTATATTTAGGGCAATTATTAATATGTAAGGACTTACTAATGTCATCTTATTAATTGCTTTCTGGTTTTATTTTACCCTGTTTCTGCAACCTTTATAAATTTGTTATTTTCCATGATGGTATGTCAGTCAGCAGCGCCCCCCCCCCCTTTTTTTTTTGTCTTTTGTAGATCTGCTCTAGGTTTTGGTCTTGTGGCTACTACTGCGCTTACGTAAAACACTGTATAAAAACATCCATTTTAGGCTGAGAACAGCTTATCTTTGATTGCCTATAAAGTCTTCACCATTTTACTTTTTCCTTTTATACAACTGACATTACAGTATATCTACATTTTGTTGTATATTTAACTGCTAGTAGCTATAGTTATTTTTCCAACTTTCTATGAACCTTTGTACTATAGTTTAGTTAATAAATACATCATTACTAATATAGAGTTAGAGTTTTCTATGTGTGACTGTATTATTTTCACTTTTACCAGTGTGTTGTGTACTTTCATATGTTTTTATGAGTCTGATAAGCCTGTTTTCATTTCAGCTTAAAGAACTTCTTTCAGTATTTCTTGCAAGACAGATCTAGTAATGGTGAGCTCTTTCACATTTTGTGTGTTTGAGAAAGCTTTTACTTGTCCTTCATATCTGAGGGTGAACTCTTGGATAAAGTATTCTTAGCTGGCCATTTTTATCCTTCAGTTCTTTGAATATGTCATTCCACTCCACTGGCATGTAGAATTTCTTCAAAGAAATCCACTGATACCCTAATGGTTTTTCTATTGTAGGTTACATTATTTTTTTTCCTGTGTCTTTTCTTGTTGACCTTAATTTCTTTTAGCAGTGTTTTGAACTTTCCATTGTACAAGCCTGTCAAATCCTTGGTTAATTCCCAAGTATTTTATTCCTTTTGATGCTATCATATTGGAATTATTTTTGCAATATCCTTTTCAGAACATTCATTGGTAGTATAGAAATGCAACTGATTTTTCCATGTTCTCTTTGTATCCTACTACTTTGTTGAAGTTATTTATTCGTTTTATTCATTAATTAATTAATTCATTTATTTATTTATTTTGTGGGGGGCCTTGAGAGTCTTCCATATATAAAATCATTTCACTTGCACACAGATAATTTTACTACTTTCTTTACACCTTGAGTGTCTTTTCCCTTCCTTATAGCTCTGGCTAGATCCTTCTGCACTATGTGTTTTGTTTTTTGTTTTTGTTTTTATGTTATGCTTTTCTTTTCCTCCAAATTTTTGTTTAAGTTCTAGTTATTTCACATATACTGTAATACTGGATTCAGGAGTAGAATTTAGTAATTTATCACTTACATACAACATCCCATGTTCATCACAATATGTGACCTCCTTAATACCTATCAACCATTTAGCCCATCCCCTGCCTCACTCTCTCCATCAACCCTATTTTTTCTGTATAACTAAGAACCTCTATAATTCTCTAAAATTAAGTTTTTCCCCCCCCTTCCCATATGTTCATCTCTTTTGTTTCTTGAAATTCCACATAGGAGTGAAATTATATGGTATTTGTCTTTTTTCTGACTCATTTATTTCACTTAGCTTAATACAGTCTAGCTTCATCTACATCATTGCAAATGGCAAGGTTTCTCCACCACCACCCCCCCTTTTTTTGGATGGCTCAGTAGTTTCAGTGCTATGTTAAATGGAAGTGGTAAAAGTAGCCATCCTGCCTTGGTCTTGATTCTCTAGGAAAAACTTTGAATCTCACTGTTGGCTATTCACTGTGGGTTTTGTTTTTTTTTTTGTTGGTGTTTTGTTTTTTTTGTTAAATATATAGCTTTTGTTGTGGTAGTGCCCTTCTATTCTTAGTGTTTGGGTATTTTTATCATGGAAGAGTTGAATTTTGTCATATGCTTTTTCTGCATCAATTGAGATAATTTTTCCTCCTTCATGCTGTTAATGTGTTACATTACATTTATTGATTTCCACATATTGGGGAATGCAATGAATCCTTGCATTCGTGGTATAATCCTTTTATTATACTGCTGAATTTGTTTTAGTAATAACAGTTCTTTCTTATGTTATGGGTTGGTGTCCTGACTAACCCATAGTTAGTTAAAAATATCATAAGTCAAAAATACATTTGATGTGCCTAACTTAACAAATATAGCTTTGTCTAGCCTGCCTTAAATGTGCTTAGGACTCTAACATTTGCCAGCAGTTGGGTAAAACCATCTAATATGAAGCCTCTTTTATATTTAAGTGTTAAAAACCTCATGTAATTTACTGAATACTATATTGAAAGTGAAAAACAAAGTAGTTGTATGGGTACAAAATGATTCTAAGTATTTTGGTTGTTCACCTTCATGATCTCATGGTTGACCAGGAGCTGTGTTTCCTGCTGCTGCCCATCATCACGAGGATGCATTGTACCACATATTGCTAGACCAGGAAAAGATCAAAATTCAAAATATGGTTTCTACTGAATGCCTGCCACTTTCACACTGTCATAAAGTTGAAAAATCTTAAGTTGAACCATCTTACATCTGGTATCTGTATTTTGCTGAGGAATTTTTACATCAATGTTCATTTGGGATAGTAGTCTAATTTTCTTGTGTCTTTGCTTTTGTAGTAAGATAATGCTGACCTCACAAAATGAATTAGAAAGTACTCCCTCCTCTTTAATTTTTTGGAATAGTTTGAGAGGAATTTAGTTCTTCTTTAGGTATTTCATAGAATTCACCTATGAAGCCACTGGGTGCAGGGCTTTTTTCTTTGTTGGGAGATTTTTGATTATTGATTCACTTTCCTTACTAATATATGTAAGGTATAAGTCTACACTGTTTATTTCTTGATGGTTGAGTCTTGGTAGCTTTTGGGCTTCTAGGAATTTGGACATTTTAATATGGCTATCCAATTTTTTTTGCCATATATTTGTTCATAGTACTCTCTGATAATTGTTATTTCTGTTTTTAGATTTTCATTTCTGATTTTAGTAATTTGTATCTTTTCTCCTGTTTTCTCAGCTCATCTTGCTAAAGGTTTGTTTATTTTGATGATTTCATCAAAGAACCAACTTTTGTTTACACTGATTTTCTTTTTTTTAATTTCCTATTTCATTTATTTCAGCTCTATTCTTTGTTTCCTTCCTTCTGCGAGCCTTAGGATTAGTTTTTTTGGTTTTTGTTTTGTTTTGTTTTTAATTCTAGTTCTTTAAGTTGTAAAGGTATGTGGTGGTTTTGAGATCATTCTCATCTTTTATTTTTATTTTAAGATTTTATTTATTTATTTGATGGAGAGAGAGGGATCACAAGTAGGCAGAGAGGCAGGCAGAGAGAAGGGGGAAGCAGGCTTCCCGCTGAGCAGAGAGTCTGATGTGGGACTCGATCCCAGGACCCTGAGATCATGACCTGAGCCGAAGGTAGAGGCTTAACCACTGAGCCACCCAGGAGCCCCATTCTCATCTTTTAACTGTAAGTATTTATAGCTGTCAGCTTATCCCCATAGCACCACCTTGTCCATATCCCAGATTTTATATGTCATGTTTTTGTTTTATTCTTTTCTAAGCATTTAGAAAACACTTAGCTTATGATTTTTTCTTTAATCTATTGGTTGTTTAATCCTTTTGGCCTTAATATAGTGACTTAGGAGGATTTATTTTCAAGTGTTGACTTTTATTCATTCTTGGAATAAACTCCATTTGTTGCTCATTTGTTGTTTATATAGTACAAAATCCTATTTGCTAATTTTTAAAAAAGATTGTGTCCATGTTCAGCTGGTGCATCATTCTATAGTTTTTCTTTCCGTGAAATATATTTGTTTTTCTGTTATTAAAGTAGTGTGTCAGGGCACCTAGGTAGCTCAGTCAGTTAGGCATTCAACTCTTGATTTCAGTTCAGGTCCTTATCTTAGGGTCGTGAGGTCAAGCCCCACATCAGGGTCCATGATTAGTGCAGAGTCTGCTTGAGATTCTCCATTTATCAAGGCCCTTTTCCTTGCTCATGTGTACAAGTGCTTTCTTTTCTCTCTTCCCCTAATAAATAAATAAAATCTTAAAAAATAAAAATATAAAAATAAAGTGCTACTATTTGGCCTCATAAAACTAGTTAAGAAAACTTACTACTTGTTTTCTGGAAAAGGTTGGGTAGAGATGGTAGTATTACCTATTATGTATTTGATAGAAATCACCATTGAAACCATCTTGGCCTGGTGGTTTCATTGTTTAATTATAAATTCAAGCTCATTAATAGGACTATTCAGGTTATCTATTTCTTCTTGAATGATTTTGGTCCTTTTCTATTTTTTAAAGAACTGATCAATGTCATATTTTTCAGTTTTATGTATGAAGAGTTGTTTGTGTTATCCCTTTATTAAGATTTAAAGTATATGGGGTCTGTATATTCTGTATGTTTTACCTCTTTATCCATGCTTTTGATAGTTTCTTTTTATGATAGTTTTTTTTTTCTCTGTCAATATATTTAATTAAAATTTTTTACCCTTTCAAGAAATCAACACTTGGTTTCATAATCTGGAAAAAGGTTCTTTGTTGTGCTGCTCTGGGATTATCTTATAAATGTGAGTTAAAGTTCTTGATAGTATAGTTCAGGTCTTCTGTATGCTTGCCAGTCATCTTGTCTATCACTTATTGATAAAGCAATGTTGATGTATAATTTTGGATTTATCTATTTCCCCTTTCAGGTCTGCCATTTTTCTATATTTTAAAGGCCTTTTGTTAAGTACATAAGCACTTAGGACTGTTATATCATTTGTATAGAGTCCTTTATTATTATGAAATACTCCTTTTTTTAGTGCTGGGAATATTCATTTTCTAAAGTCTACTTTGTCTGACATTAATATAACAATTCCAGCATTTTTTGATTAGTGTTTGGTAAATCTTTTCCCATTCTTTTTGACCTGTCTTCATACTTAAGTTGTGTTCAAGGAAATCAGTCTGTGGTCAGGTCTTGCTTTTATAAAAATCCATTTTGAAAATTCTGTCCTTAAAAGGATATGCTTAGACTGTTTGTACTCGGTGTGACTAGTAATATGATTATATTGATTGAAATCTGTCCTTTTAGCCACTTGCTATTTATTCCATTTCTTTGTTCCTTCGCCCCCCTGCCCCCCCGTGCTCTTTTGGATTAATTGAATAATTTTTATGATTCATTTGCCCTCCAATATTAGCTTATTTTTTTCCTTTTTTTAGTTGTTTACATAAGACTTACCAAATATACCTTTTTATCATCAGTCCACTTGCAAATAATATATACTTTGTATGTAGTATAAGGACCTTACCACAATATATTCCCAATTCTTACCTATTATATCTTTTGCTGTTGTTATAATTGTCACAGAAGATCCTATACATTATTACTATTCTTTTTCTTGTAGATCAGAGGTTGGCTAACATCTTCTTTAAAGAACCAGCAATATTTTTGGTTTTATGGACCACATTGTCTCTGCAACCACTCAAGTCTGCCATTATACTGTAAAAGTAACCATATATAAACAAATGTATAGAAGACATAAAAGGCAAGGTTTGGCTTATGGGCCGTAGTTTGTTGATAACAGCTTTAAACAATCATTCATCTTATAAAGTATTGAAAAGACAAATATTAATTTTCTCTTTATTAGATTTTGCATGTTCCGTAAAGCTGGTCTGCTTGCAATGAATTCTTTCAAATATTGTTTATATTATTTCTTTTTAATGATGATTCCTCTGCTATAGAATTCTCAGTGGGCAGATTTTGGAGGTTTTAGTTTCCTTTTGGGACTTTAAAAATGTTACTCCATTGTCTTCTATCATGGTTTATGATGGGAAGTGTACTGTAACTTTTACAAATCATTGCATAACTTTACTTTCCTGTATGTTTCTGTCATTTTGCACTGATTTTAAACTGTTTTCTCTGTTTTTGATTTTTATCAGTTTAAACGTGTATGTGTTAGTTTTCGTATTTTTCTTTCTTGGAATGCTCTGAGCTTCTTGAATTTGTTGTTTTGTGTCTGTCATCAACTTTAGATAATTCATAGCAATTTTTTTAAAATTTTTTATAAACATATAATGTATTAGTAGCCCAAGGGGTACAGGTCTGTGAATCGCCAGGTTTACACACTTCACAGCACTCACCATAGCACATACTCTTCCCAATAACCATAACCCCAACACCCTCTCCCTTACCCCCCTCCCCCTGGCCCCCCTCAGTTTGCTTTGTGAGATTAAGGGTCTCTTATGGTTTGTCTCCCTCCCGATCCCATCTTGTTTCATTTATTCTTTTCCTACCCCCCCCAAGCCCCCCACATTGCATCTCCTTCCTCATATCAGGGAGATCATATGATAGTTGTCTTTCTCTGATTGACTTATTTCGCTAAGCATAATTCTCTCTAGTTCCATCCACATCATCGCAAATGGCAAGATTTCATTTCTTTTGATGGCTACATAGTATTCCATTATATATATATCACGTCTTCTTTATCCATTCATCTGTTGATGGACATCTAGGTTCTTTCCATAGTTTGGCTATTGTGGACATTGCTGCTATAAACATTCGGGTGCACGTGCCCCTTCGGATCACTACGTTTGTATCTTTAGGGTAAATACCCAGTAGTGCAATTGCTAGGTCATAGGGTAGCTCTATTTTCAACATTTTGAGAAACCTCCATGCTGTTTTCCAGAGTGGTTGCACCAGCTTGCATTCCCACCAACAGTGTAGGAGGGTTCCCCTTTCTCCGCATCCTCGCCAGTATCTGTCATTTCCTGACTTGTTAATTTTAGCCATTCTGACTGGTGTAAGGTGGTATCTCATTGTGGTTTTGATTTGTATTTCCCTGATGCCGAGTGATGTGGAGCACTTTTTCATGTGTCTATTGGCCATCTGGATGTCTTCTTTGCAGAAATGTCTGTTCATGTCCTCTGCCCATTTCTTGATTGGATTATTTGTTCTTTGGGTGTTGAGTTTGATAAGCTCTTTATAGATTTTGGATACTAGCCCTTTATTGGATATGTCATTTGCAAATATCTTCTCCCATTCTGTCAGTTGTCTTTTGGTTTTGTTAACTGTTTCCTTTGCTGTGCAAAAGGTTTTGATCTTGATGAAGTCCCAATAGTTCATTTTTGCCCTTGCTTTGCCTGCCTTTGGCGATGTTCCTAGGGAGAAGTTATTGCAGCTGAGGTCGAAGAGGTTGCTGCCTGTGTTCTCCTCAAGGATTTTGATGGATTCCTTTCTCACATTGAGGTCCTTCATCCATTTTGAGTCTATTTTCATGTGTGGTGTAAGGAAATGGTCCAATTTCCTTTTTCTGCATGTGGCTATCCAATTTTCCCAACACCATTTGTTGAAGAGGCTGTCTTTTTTCCATTGGACATTCTTTCCTGCTTTGTCGAAGATTAGTTGACCATAGAGTTGAGGGTCTATTTCTGGGCTCTCTATTCTGTTCCATTGATCTATGTGTCTGTTTTTGTGCCAGTACCATACTGTCTTGATGATGACAGCTTTGTAATAGAGCTTGAAGTCTGGAATTGTGATGCCACCACATTTGACTTTTTTTTTTTTTTTTTCGATATTCCTTTGGCTATTCGAGGTATTTTCTGGTTCCATATAAATTTTAGGATTATTTGTTCCATTTCTTTGAAAAAAATGGATGGAATTTTGATAGGGATTGCATTAAATGTGTAGATTGCTTTTGGTAGCATAGACATTTTCACAGTATTTGTTCTTCCAAGCCATGAGCATGGAACATTTTTCCATTTCCTTTCATTTTTTTTTTTTTTAAGATTTTATTTATTTATTTTGACAGAGATCACAAGTAGGCAGAGAGGCAGGCAGAGAGAGAAGGGAAAGCAGGCTCCCTGCTTAGCAGAAAGCCCCATGCGGGGCTTGATTCCAGGATCCTGGGATCCTGACTTGAGCTGAAGGCAGAGGCTTTAACCCACTGAGCCACCCAGGTGCCCCCATTTTTCCACTTCTTTGCGTCTTCCTCAATTTCTTTCATGAGTACTTTATAGTTTTCTGAGTATAGATTCTTTGTCTCTTTGCTTAGGTTTATTCCTAGGTATCATAAGGTTTTGTGTGTAATTGTAAATGGGATTGACTCCTTAATTTCTCTTTCTTTTGTCTTGTTGGTGGTGTAGAGAAATGCAACTGATTTCTCTGCATTGATTTTATATCCTGACACTTTACTAAATTCCTGTACAAGTTCTGGCAGTTTTGGAGTGGAGTCTTTTGGGTTTTCCACATATAGTATCATATCATCTGCAAAGAGTGATAGTTTGACTTCTTCTTTGCCAATTTGGATGCCTTTAATTTCTTTTTGTTGTCTGATTGCTGAGGCTAGGACTTCTAGTACTATGTTGAATAGCAGTGGTGATAACGGACATCCCTGGCGTGTTCCTGACCTTAGCGGAAAAGCTTTCAGTTTTTCTCCATTGAGAATGATATTTGCGGTGGGTTTTTCATAGATGGCTTTGAGAATAATGAGCTATGTGCCCTCTATCCCTGCACTTCGAAGAGTTTTGATCAGGAAGGGATGCTGTACTTTGTCAAATGCTTTTTAAGCATCTATTGAGAGTATCATAGGGTTCTTGTTTTTTTTTTTTTTTTAATTAATGTATTGTATCACATTGATTGATTTGCGGATGTTGAACCAACCTTGCATCCCTGGCATAAATCCCACTTGGTCGTGGTGAATAATCCTTTTGGAGCCTATTGGCTAGTATTTTGGTGAGAATTTTCGCATCTGTGTTCATCAAGGATATTGGTTTGTCATTCTCTTTTTTGATGGGATCCTTCTCTGGTTTTGGGATCAAGTGATGCTAGCCTCATAATATGAGTTTGGAAGTTTTCCTTCCATTTCTATTTTTTGGAACAGTTTCAGGAGAGTAGGAATTAGTTCTTCTTTAAATGTTTGGTAGAATTCCCGCGGGAAACCATCTGGCCCTGGGCTTTTGTTTGTTTGGAGATTTTTGATGACTGTTTCAATCTCCTTACTGGATATGGGTCTGTTCAGGTTTTCTATTTCTTCCTGTTTCAGTTGTGGTAGTTTGTATGTCTCTAGAAATGTATCCATTTCTTCCAGATTGTCAAATTTGTTGTCATAGAGTTGCTCATATGTTTTTATAATTGTTTGCATTTCTTTGGTGTTGCTTGTGGTCTCTCTTCTTTCATTCATGACTTTATTTATTTGGGTCATTTCTCTTTTCTTTTTGATAAATCTGCCCAGGGATTTATCAATCTTATTAATTCTTTCAAAGAACCAGCTCCTAGTTTCATTGATTTGTTCTATTGTTTTTTTGTGTGTGTGTGTTGTTGTTTGTTTTTGGCTTTTTTTTGTTTGTTTCTATTTCACTGATGTCTGCTGTGATCTTTATTATTTCTCTTCTCCTGCTGGGTTTAGGCTTTCTTTGTTGTTCTTTCTAAAGCTCCTTTATATGTAGGGTTAGGTTGTGTATTTGAGACCTTTCTTGTTTCTTGAGAAATGCTTGTATCACTATATATTTTCCTCTCAGGACTGCCTTTGCTGTGTCCCACAGATTTTGAATTATTGTGTTTTCATTATCATTTGTTAACATCAATTTTTTCAATTCTTCTCTAATTTCCTGGTTGACCCATTCATTCTTTAAAAGGATGCTGTTTAGTCTCCATGTATTTGGGTTCTTTCCAAATTTCCTCTTGTGATTGATTTCTAGCTTCAGAGCATTGTGGTCTGAAAATATGCAAGGAATGATCCCAGTCTTTTGATATAGGTTGAGACCTGATTTATGATGCAGGATGTGATCTATTCTGGAGAATGTTCCATGTGCAGTAGAGAAGAATGTGTATTCTGTTGCTTTGGGATGGGATGTTCTGAATATATCTGTGATGTCCATCTGGTCCAGTGTGTCATTTAAGGCCTTTATTTCCTTGTTGATCTTTTGCTTGAATGATCTGTCCATTTCAGTGCAGGGAGTGTTAGAGTCCCCTACGATTATTGTATTATTGTTGATGTGTTTCTTTGATTTTGTTATTAATTGGTTTATATAGTTGGTTGCTCCCACGTTAGGGGCATAGATATTTAAAATTGTTAGATCTTCTTGTTGGAAAGACCCTTTGAGTATGATATAGTGTCCTTCCTCATATCTTATTATAGTCTTTGGCTTAAAATCTAATTGATCTGATACAAGGATTGCCACCCCAGCTTTCTTTTGATGTCCATTAGCATGGTAAATTGTTTTCCACCCCCTCACTTAAAACTGGAGGTGTCTTTGGGTCTAAAATGAGTTTCCTACTGGCAGCATATTGATGGGTTTTGTAATTTTCATCCATTCTGATACTCTGTGTCTTTTTATTGGGGGCATTTAGCCCATTAACATTCAGGGTAACTATTGAGAGATATGAATTTAGTGCCATTGTATTGCCTGTAAGGTGACTGTACTGTATATTGTCTCTGTTTCTTTCTGATCTAGTACTTTTAGGGTCTGTCTTTGCTTAGAGGACCCCTTTCAATATTTCATGTAGAGCTGGTTTGGTGTTTGCAAATTCTTTCAGTTTTTGTTTGTCCTGGAAGCTTTTAATCTCTCCTTCTATTTTCAATGATAGCCTAACTGGATATAGTATTCTTGGCTGCATGTTTTTTCGTTTAGTACTCTGAATATATCATGCCAGCTCTTTCTGGCCTGCCAGGTCTCTGTGGATAAGTCCGCTGCCAATCTAATATTTTTACCATTGTATGTTACAAACTTCTTGTCCTGTGCTGCTTTCAGGATTTTCTCTTTGTTGCTAAGACT
Organism: Lontra canadensis; assembly: GCF_010015895.1. Classification (NCBI taxonomy): domain Eukaryota; kingdom Metazoa; phylum Chordata; class Mammalia; order Carnivora; family Mustelidae; genus Lontra; species Lontra canadensis. Next base: position 13,303,265 of record NW_022631008.1, read on the forward strand.
TGTATATTTTACTATTAGATGTCGGGGTATGGACCTATTCTTATTGATTGTGAGTGGGGTTCTCTGCACCTCCTGGATTTTGATGCTTGTTCCCGTTGCCATATTACGAAAATTATGTACAATAATTCGCTCCAATATACCTTCTGCTCCCCTCTTTCTTCTTCTTCTGGAATCCCAATTATTCTAATATTTTTCGTCTTATGGTATCACTTATTTCTCAAATTCTCCCCTCGTGGTGCAGTAGTTGTTTGTCTCGCTTTTGCTTAGCTTCTTTATTTTCTGTCATTTGGTCTTCTATATCACTAATTCTTTCTTCTGCCTCATTTATTCTAGCAGTAAGAACCTCCATTTTTGATTGCACCTCATTAATATTTTTTTTTTATTTCATCTTGGTTAGATTTTATTTCTCTTATTTCTCCAGAAAGGGCTTTAATTTCTCCGATCAGGGTTTCTCTAATATCTTCCATGCCTTTTTCGAGCCTAGCTAGAACCTTGAGAATCGTCATTCTGAACTCTAGATCTGACATATTACCAGTGTCCATATTGATTAGGTCCCTAGCCTTTGGTACTGCCTTTTTCTTTTTTTGTGGCGAGTTTTTCTGCCATGTCATTTTGTCCAGGTAAGAATATATGAAGGAGCAAATAAAATACTAAAAGGGTGGCAAAGACCCCAGGAAAATGTGCATAACGAAATCAGAAGAGATTCCAAATCGTGGGGGTGAGAAAGGGGGTAAAAAGTTCAGGAAAAAAAAATATATTAAAAAGAATATATGTACGTTAGACTGGTGACTAGAACAGGGTCACCCACTTAATTTTGGGAGTATTGTGGTCTCTTAGAAGAAACTTCCTCCCAAATTTTTAAAGAATGAAAAACATATATAAGGGTAAACATAGTCGAGGGATGGAATATGAGTATAGAGATGAAAAGTTTTTTTTTTGTTTTTGTTTTTGTTTTTTATTTCTAAAAAAGGAGTTGATAAAGTAAGTGGGTTGGGAGAATAAAGAAAAAGAAAGTGGAGAGAATTTGCTCAGGCTGGAGACTTGAACAAGCCCAGTGCTACATTTCGGGTGTATTTTGATCTATTAGAAGAAGTTGTACCCCAAATTTTTTAGAATAAATAACCCTATGTGTATACAAAAAATAAAGTTCGATACAATGAAGGATAAAATGTAACTATAATAATGAAGGTTCACAAAAGATTTTTTTTATGAAAGGTATTAAGATAAACTAGTTTAAAAACGTTAAAAGACGAAAGGGTAAAAGTTTAAAAAAATTTAGCAGAAGAAAAAAAATAAAATTAAAAAAAAATTAATTAACTTTGCAAGACTAAAGATTCATGTGGAGAAAGCCATGAATTCCATGCTTTGCTTTCTCCTCCTCTGGAATTTCGGTGTTCTCCTTGGTAAGTGAACTTGGTCTTGGCTGGATTTCTTTTTGATCTTCTGGGGGAGGGGCCTGTTGTAGTGATTCTCAAGTGTCTTTGTCCCAGGCGGAATTGCACCACCCTTACCAGGGTCCGGGCTGAGTAATCTGCTCGGGTTCGCTTTCAGGAGCTTTTGTTCCCTGAATGCTTTCCGTAGAGTTCTGGAGGATGGGAATGAAAATGGTAGCCTCCCAGTCTCTGGCCTGGAGGAGCCGAGAGCTTGGGGCCCCACTCCTCAGTTCGCCCTCAGAGAAAAGCACTCTGTCACTCCCGTCTCCCTGACCTCCGCCCACGCTTGGAGAAAAGCACTCAATCACTCGCATCTTCCTAGCCTCTGGCTGCACTCCAAGCTCACCCAGCCTGTGACCAAGCATCTCTGTCTCTGGCACACAGCTATGCCTGGAGTCTTCAAACCCCGCAGATGCCTGAGCTCTTCCAGGGAGGGTCTCCCCTCCTTGTGGCGACCCCACTCACAGAGCAGTGGCCTGTGCCACGGATTAGGGTTCAAAGTAACCCTGAGTTGAGAGCTCACTCCTCGGCTCTGTCTCTGTAGCTGGCTTCCCCAATCTAATACCTGCAAGCTCTGTGACACTCAGACACCCCCAATCCTTCTGTGACCCCACGGGACCTGGGGCCACGTTGTCCCCGCATGGGCTTCACCCCGGTTTAGCCTCTGGAGTGATGTCCCTCAGTGAAGCAGACTTTTAAAATCCTGATTTTTGCTCCGTTGCTCCGCTGCTTGATGGGAGCTGGCCCCTCCCACGAAGTCTAGCTTCCCATCGCTTTGGATTCACTTCTCCGCCAGTCCTATCTTTCAGAAAATGGTCAATTTTCTGTTTCTAGAATTGTTGCTCTTCTTCTCTTCGATCTCCTGTTGGATTTGTAGGTGTTTGGAATGGTTTTCTAAGCTATCTAGCTGATCTCCTACTACCTGATGTCGTCTCAGCCTGCTACTTCTGTCATCTCGACTCCTCCCTCCAGCAATTATTTTGACACATATACCTTCTACCTCTTCTGAGTTTTTAATTACATGTATGATAGAATATTGATGTTTATCCTAGCGCTGTTGGATGTTGGATATTTTGTTTTAATCTTATTCTATTTTAATTTTTGTAATTTTTTATGACTTACTTGAAGATACCTCTTTTCCTCAGCTCAGTTCAGTCTGTTCATGAGTCTGTTGAAGGTATTCTTCATCTTTTAACATTTTTCATTTCCAGTATTTCTACTTGATTCTTTTTATTGAAGTATAATTAACATACAATGTTGTATTTGTTTAAGATTTACAAAATATTGGTTCAATGTATCATATATTACTTAGTGCTACCGTAAGTGTGGTCACCATCTGTCACTTTAAAATGTTATTAGAATATTATTGACATTCCCTATGCTATATCTTCCATCTCTGTGACTTACTTATTCCTTAACTTTAAGTTTGCACTTCTTAATACCTCTTATCCATTTCAACTATCCCCCACATTCCTCCCATCAGGCAACCACCAATTTATTCTCTATATTTATGGGTCTGTTTCTGCTTTGTTTGTTGTTCATTTATTTTTTTTTAGGTTCCACATATAACTGACGTCCCATGGTATTTGACTGCCTGACTTATTTCATTTCACATAATACCCTCTAGGTCCATCCATATTGTTGCAAATGGTGAGATCTCATTTTTTTTATGGCTGGATAATATTCCATTTTGTGTTATACATATATACACACACCATATCTTCTTTAGCAGTTTATCTGTTGATGGACACTTGGTCTGCCTCTGTATTTTGGCTATTGTAAATAATGCTGCAATAAACATAGGGGTGCATATATCTTCTTAAATTAGTGTTTTTGTTTTCTGTGCATAAATACCCAGTAGTAGGATTTCTGGGTCATTTCTGGATATTTTTTAAGATTTAGAAGGAGGAACAGACTCCTGACTGAGCAGGGAGCCTAATGTGGGACTCAGTCCCAGGACCCTGAGATCGTGACCTGAGCTGAAGTCAGAGGCTTAACAGACTGAACCACCCAGGTACCCTGACCATATGGTATCTCTGTTTTTAATTTTTTGAGGAACCTCCTTACTTTTTTCCACAGTGGCTGTACCAATTTACAGTCTCATCAGTGTGCACAAGGGTTCCTTTTTTTCCCACATCCTTGCCAAGACTTATATCTCGTTGTTTTGATTCTAGCCATACTGTCAGATGTAAGGTGTTTTGACTGGCATTTCCCTGATGATTAGTGAGTTGAACATCTTTTCATGTGTCTAATGGTCATCTGTGTGTCTTCTTAGGAAAAAATATTCAAGTCTTCTGCTCAATTTAAAAAAAAATTTTTTTCAGGTTTTGTTTTGTTTTTGGTGGTGCTGGTGTTGTATATGTGATTTACAGATATCTTTTGTTCAGTAGGTTGCCTTTTCATTTTGCTTATGGTTTCCTTTGCTGTGCAAAAGCTTTTTATTTTGATATAGTCCCAGTAGTTTATTTTTGCTTTTGTTTCCCTTGCCAAGGGAGACATAACTAGAAAAATTTTGCTAGGGACAACGTCAAAGAGATTGCTATTTTCTTTTAGGGAGAGATATAGTTGCAGGTCTCACATATAGGTCTTTAATCCTTTTTGAGTTTATTTTTTTGTATAATATGAGAAAGCATCCAGTTTCATTACTTTACATGTAGCTGTCTAGCTTTACCAGCACAATTTATTGCAAAGTCTTTCTTTTTACAGTTGTATGTCCTTGCCACATTTGTTATAGACTAATTGACCATATAAACAGGGGTTTAGTTCTGGGCTCTCTATTCAATCCCATTCATTTATGTGTCTCATTTTTGGCCAATACCATACTGTTTTGATTACCACAGCTTTGTGTAGTATATTTTGAAATCTGGGATTGTGATACCTTCAACTTAATTCTACTTTCACAGGATTGCTTTGGCCCCTTGAGGTCTTATGGTTCTATACAAATTTTAGGATTACTTGTTTCAGTTCTGTGAAAAATGCTGTTGGTGTTTTGATAGAGTTTGCATTGAGTCTGTAGATTGCTTTGGTTAATACGGACATTTCACTTTCTTTTTTTCTTTTTCTTTCTTTTTTTTTTTTTTAAAGATTTTATTTATTTATTTGACAGAGAGAGATGCAGCAAGAGAGAAAACACAAGCGAGGGACTGGGAGAGGGAGAAGCAGGCTCCCTGCTGAATAGGGAGCCTGATGCATGGCTCGATCCCAGGACCCTGAGATCATGACCCAAGCTGAAGACAGACACTTAACTGACTGAGCCACCTAGATGCTCCTGGACATTTCAAAAATATTAATTCTTCCAAACCATGAACACGGAATACCTGTCCATTTATTTGTGTCCTCTTTAATTTTTTTCATCCGTGTTTTATAGTTTCAGAGTACAGGTTTTTCACCGCCTTAGTTAAGTTTATTCTTAGATTTTTTAATTATTTTTGGTGTTATTGGAAACAAAATTAGTTTCTTAATTTCTCTTTCTGCTACATTGTCATCGATATATAGATATGCAACAGGTTTCTATATATTATTCTTCTATCTTGCAACTTTACTGAATTATTTATTCTTAGTAATCACATCATATAATCATATGCAAATTCATATTTTATTTATGTATATTTTTGCGTCATATGCAAATAGTGATTGTTTTACTTCTTCCTTGCCAATTTTAATACCTTTTATTTCTTCTCTGGTTACTGCACCTAGGACTTCAGTACTATTCTGAATAAAAATTGTGAGGGTGAACATCCTTATTTCATTCTTGATAGAGGAAAGACTTCAGTTTTTTGCCATTGAGTGGGATATTAACTGTGGGTTTTAATATGTGGCCTTTATTAGGTTATGTTACCTCTAAACTCACTTTGTTGAGAGTTTATCGTGAATGAGTGTATTATTATGTCACTTGCTATTTCTGCATCCATTGAGCTGATCATATGATTTTTATCATTTCTCTTAGTGTGATGTATCACATTGATTGTTTTGTGCATATTGAAACACCCTTGCATCCCTAGAATAAATCCTACTTGATTGTGGTGAATGATCCTTTTAATACATTGCTGAATTCTGTTTGCTGGTATTTTGTTGAGTATTTTGCATCTATGGTCATCAGAGATATTAGCTTCCAGTTTTATTTCTGTGTATTGTCTTTTTCCAGTTTTGGTATCAAGATAATGCTGGCCTCGTAGAATGAATCTGGAAGTTTTACATCTTCTGTGTTGAGGAATACTTTGAGAAAAATAAGTAATAAATCTTCTTTAAATGTTTGGTAGAATTCACATGTGAATCCATTGGGTATGGACATTTTTTTTTTTTTTTCATAGAGTGCTAATGGTGGGAGGGGCAGAGATAGAGGAGAAATGTTAAGCAGGCTCCATGCCCAGAGAAGAACCCAATGTAGGCTTGATCTCTTGATCCTGAGATCATGACCTCTGCCAAAATCAAGTTGGGTGCTTAACTGACTGAGCCACCTATGCCCCCCTTGTCCCAATTTGTTGGTATGTAATTTTTCATTATATTCTCTTATAAATCTTTACATTTCTGAGGGATTGGTGGTTATTTCTCCCTCATTTCTGATTTCATTTCTTTGAGTCCTCTCTTTCTTGGTGAGTCTGGCTAAAAGTTTATCAATTTTGTTTATCTGTTAAAGGAACTAGTTTCTGGTTTCTTTGATCTTTTTTCTGTTTTTCTTTTTGTCTCTATTTTACCTATTTCTGCTCTAAACTTGTAATTTCCTTCCTTCTACTGTTTTTTTTTTGCCTATTTTTGTTCTTTTTCTAGCTCTATTAAGTGTGTGTTTAGTTATTTATTTGAGATTTTTTTGTTTGTTTCTTGAGATAGGCCTGTATTGCCATAAACTTCTCAGAACTGCTTTTGCTGTGTCCCAAATATTTTGAACTGGTGTATTTTCATTTTCACTTTTCTCTGTGTACTTTTTGATTTCCCCTTTGATTTCATTGTTGACTCATTCACTGTTTTGTAGCATGTTGTTTAGCTTCCACGTGTTTATGTTCTTTCCAGATTTTTCTCTGGTAATTGATTTCTAGTTTCATACTATTATGATCAAAAGAAGATTTTAATCTTCTTAAATATATTGAGATTTGTTTTGTGTGATATGTCTTAGAGAATGTTTTATGTGCATTTGAAAAGAACATATTTTTGTTTTGTATAGAATGAATGTTCTTTATATATGTTAATTCCCATCTGCTTTAATGTGTCATTCAGAGCTACTTTTTCCTCATTGATTTTCTGTCTTGATTATCTATCCATTGATATAAGTGAAATGTTAAAGACCTTTACTATTATTGTAAGACTTTCAGTTTCTCCGTCTATTAATGTTTGCCTTATATATTTAGGTGCTTCTATTTTGGATGCATAGATATTTACAGTCATTATATCTTCTTGTTAAGTTGATCTCTTTATCATTATGTAATGCCCTTGTCTCTTGCTACAGTCTTTGTTTTAAGTTTTTTTTGTCTTACAATAGTATTGCTACCACAGCTTTCTTTTATTCTTTTCTCTCTCTCTTTTTTTTTTTTTTTTTTTTCATGATGTATGTTTTTCCAGCTCTCCTTCACTTTCAGTGTGTGCATATCTTTAGGTCTGAAGTGAATCTGTTGTGGGCAGAATATTGATGGGTCTTGTTCTGTTATCCATTCAGTAGCCCTGTGTTTTTTATTTAGTCCAGTTGACATTTAAATTATTGATAGGCATATACTTATTACCATTTTGTTAATATTTTGTTGTTTTAGTTTTTTTCTGTATCCTCTCTTAATTTAGTTTGATGGCCTTCCATAGTGTTAGTCTTGGATTTTGTGTGTGTGTGTGTGTGTGTGTGTGTGTGTGTTACAGATTTTTTATTTGGTTTCCATTAGTTCGTATATAACATGCATACCCGTCTATGTTAATGGTTGGTTAAATTCAAACACATTCTGAAAGCACTAAAGTTTTACTCCCCCTTTGTTTTATATATATTTTGTCATATATCTTTTTATTTTGTATATGTGTTGAATGATTTTTATAAATATAACTGACTTTACTGCTTCTGTGTCTTAACCTCCATACTGGCTTTATAAGTGAATCATCTAATACCTTTACTGTATGTGTGCTTTTACCTGTGAAATGTTTTTCTTTATAATAGTTCTACCTGTAATTATGTTCTCTTCTTCCGATTTGAATAACTCTGTTTATCATGTAAGCCTGGTTTAGTGGTGATGCACTCCTTTAACTATCGTTTGGAAAACTACCTCTTGTTCTATTCTGAATAACCTTTTTGGATCTTCTTGGTTGCAAGTATGTTTTTCCCTTTCATCCCTTTGAATATATCATGCCACTTGTTTCTGGCCAGCACAGTTTCTGCTGAGAAATCAACTGATAGCCTTATGGCATTTCCTTTGTATATAACTGTTTTCTTTTGTTGATTTTAAAATTCTCTGTCATTACTCTTTGACATTTTCCTTATGTGTCTTGGTGTGGACCTTGGGTTCATCTTGTTGGGGGCTCTGTGGGCTTTTTGGATGTGGTATCTCTTTCCTTCCCCACATTATGGAAGTGTTCAGCTTTATTTTTTTTCAAATTTTCTCCTCCCTTCTCTCTTTCCTGTTCCTATTACCTCTAATAGGAAATGTTATTTCACTTGGTAATGAGTTTCCTTAATCTATTCTTGCTGTTTTATTAATCTCTTTTCTCTTTTTTGTTTGGTTTAGTTTGCCTTCCATTGTCCTGTCTTCCAGATTACTGATCTATTCTGCATCCTCTAACCTGTTGATTCTCTCTAATGTATTTTTTTTTAAATCTTAGCAGTTGAGTTCTTTATCTCTGTTTTTTTTTTAGATTTTATTTATTTACTTATTTATTTGACAGAGAAAGAGTGCAAACAAGCAGAGAGAGTGGGAGAGGAAGAAGCAGGCTCCCCACCAAGCAAGGAGCCTGATGTGGGACTCAATCCCAGGACCCTGTGATCCTGACCTGAGCCGAAGGCAGATGCCCAGCTGACATCCCTTACTGGTTCTTTTTTACATATTTCTTTGTTGGAAGTTCTGAGTTCATCTACTCTATTGTCAATTCCAGTGATTATCCTTATGCCCATTACTTTGAATTGAATTCTCTATCAGGCATATTTTCTTATCTTAGTTTCATTGAACTCTTTTGATGTGATTTGTCTTGTTCTTTCACTTGGAACATATTTCTCCATCTTCTCGTTTTGTCTAACTCTCTGTTTGTGTCCATATATTAGGGAGGTCAGCTATGTCTCTTGGTCTTAAAAGTAGTGCTTTCTGTAGAAGTCCTGTGGTACCCTGTCAGTACCCCCTTGGTCACCAGAAACAGGTACTCCTGGGGTGTCTCCTCTGCATGCTATGTGTGCCCTAATGTTGTGACTGAACTGCATTTGCCTTCAGCCCAGACAACTGCAGTGACCTGCTTTGCCTACTTTGGGCAAACAAGGCAGAATTTGTACAATTGAGAAGTCTGAGGCCTCAGAAGTCTCATAGGTTGGTGGGGTCAGTAGTCAGGCTCTCTGAACTTAGCCTGCCACAGCTGTGGGATATCAAATAGCAAACCTTACTTTTTGCTCAGCCAGTGAAGAATCTTTGATGCAGGAACTGTGGGCATTCTGTTGTATGGGATTATCTTCCCCCTCCCCAGGGTAGGCACCATTTTTGAGTGGTGCTGGTCCCTAGTGGGGCTACTTGCAGGTTATTGGGGGGGGGGGGGCAGGACCACTTTGGTGGGATGCTTGCCAATGCAGGAGGGTTGGATCAGCAGGTCTGTAGGTAAATAGTGATAGCACGATAGGTAGCGTTATGCTGGCTCCTGCAAGTGTCTGGCTATCTAGCATTGGGGAGGGGAAGAGAAATGGCACCCACCAGTACTATTGTTTCTAGAGAAGTTCATAATGATGCCTACCCCTCAAACATATGTTCTGAGATTAGTAAGTAACTCTCCTTCATGTATACCACAGGCACTTTTCAAACTGCTACTATTATGCTTTGGTTCTGGTTGATTTTTTTTTTTTATTCTGTCTTTTTAAATGCAGGACTGTTTCCTATCATTGTCTGACTCTCCTGAAGTTAAGCCTAGCTGATTTTCAAAATAAGTGGAGTTAAGTTTTGCTGATACTAAAAACTCCTGAAGTTAATGCCCATTGGTTTTCAAGGCCAGATGTTATGGCGACTCATCTTCCTAGGGCATTTCCCAGTGTTCTGTTTGCCTGGTGTGAGGTTTAATCCTCTCCCTTCTCTTTGCTAGTATGAGTACTGTTTGTGGTTAATCTCACCCTGTGTTTTGATTCCCAACTGTGGCTCCACCACTCCTACCTTTTTGATGTGACTCCCTGTGTATGATTAACTGCGGAAGGTCTTTTCTGTCAGTCTTCAGATCATTTTCAGAGCTAGTTACATAAATGTAGCTATTATCTCACTGGTGTGTCCATGGGAGGAGGTGAGCTTGGGGTCACCCTACTTTATCTTCCCTGAACTATTTGATTCTTAAAATTTTCATGTCTGCTGAAACTTCCCACCTGATGATCGACATATAATGGCTATCATTCACCATTAGATCTTTTAGTGTTTTAATCACAGTAATTTTATATTCCTTGTCTAATTATTTCAGCATCTGATTCATATCAGAGTCTGCTTCTGTCGCCTGTATTGCCTCTTGACAGTTTTTTTTTTTTTCTTGCTTTTTTATATGCCTTATATTTTTTGTTGACCATGGGTTATCTTGTGTAGTGATAATATCATTTTATATCTGGAACCGGGCTTGCCTTTCTGCTAAATCTTTAGTTTGAAGTAATGTTTGATATGTTTAAAGGAAACAGTAAGTTACGTACCTGAATATAAGGGAAGCTATCGTAAGTTCTGTGGAGTTAAATGTATCCTAATTTATTTGCCATTATCTTTTCATTATCATCTTTGTAATTACTTTTGGGGGTCTTATTCTATGTAAGTCATTCTCTATACTTTTTAAAACACACTTTTAGGGAATGAACTGAACTTATCCACATTTTACAAATGGAAATTTAAATTAAACATAAACATCTATCAAATAATAGAATGGAAACTTGAGTCTCTAGGTCTGTCTGACTTCATATCTTATGTTCTTAACTATTATCCTCTTTAGATTCATCATGTGCCCACACACACACACACACACACACACACACAAGAGTGGGTATCACTTATATTGAAGGCCCTGTGATGTGTGCTGTGGAGGAACAACATGATTGATAGACATCTGCATTTAATAAAATGTTAGGGGTGCCTGGGTGGCTCAGTCATTTACGTGCTTGATCTTGGTTTCAGTTCAGGTTGTACTCTCATGAGTCATGAGATCGAGTCCCTTGTTGGGCTCTGAGCTTAGTGGGGAGTCTACTTGAAGATTCACTCCCTCTGTCCTTCCCTCCAACTTGTGCACACTGTCTTGTGCTCTCTAAAGTAAATAAATAAGTAGTTTTTAAGATAACAAAATGAAATGCTACTATTCTGAGAAAAGACCTCAAAGAATATCCCTTTTCACTACACAAGTGAGATAGTAGAAATATGCAGTAATCTTACTTATAAATGATATTTAGTTTGTGTTAGAGAAACTTCTGGTTACTGTGATGATTCATAACCATTGTAAGTGGTCCAGTCTTCCTCCTGAGGAGGACCATCACTGACTTGTTTCCCAGGCCATTACTTATTCAGAACTCAGGAGTGATATAGTCCAAAAGATACTGTACAAGGAAAAATTAGATTGTGGAGCACAGTATGGAGATAGAATTAGACATTTGGAAATGATAATTTGATACAATAAAAAGCTGAAACTATGAAGAACAAAGAACATTTTCTTCAAGCCTTAGAGTATAACTTCAGTGAGAATAAGGAGGAAGAAAAATCAGTAGATAAAAATGAAATGATTAGCGTATTATGAGAATCAGCAATCTAGCAATACTGTCCAGTAGAACTTAGTGTGATAATGAAAATGTTCTTTATCTGTGTTGTTCAATACAGTAGAAAACACTACTCACTGTAAAGCTAGAGAATTTCCCAAGCGCTGTCAACCTGGGACTTTATCCACTGTTTTTGATGGTTGGTTTACTTCTGCCAATTATGTTTTGGGAAGATTGTCTTCCTTGCTCATTTCATGTTTTTTGCCTCAATTTGGACAGCTAATCCCTAACTCTTCAGCTCTTTGGCTAAGAAGTTTTTTGTAATCCATATTTTAATATTTTTTTCATGGAAATGTTGGTCTGTGTGACCTAATCTATTGCTAGAAACAGGAATCTTTTGTTTTGAATTTCATGGAAGAATGATATGCTTACAATTTTCATAGGCTTCATGGCATAATCTTTCTTTTATATGTCCTTTCTTTACTATTTTGTCTCAACGTTTTTTTTTTGGTAGGATTTTTACCTAAGTTATATTGAGTTTTTTTTGTTGTTGTTGTTGTTTTACTGTGGCTCTCCATTGGTACTGTTCTTTTTATAAGCTAGACTCTTAGGCAGCTTAGATGTTTGATCAACTGTTTCCACTTTTCTTACCGTCATTTTTCTCTATATAATAGACTCCCTTCATGGCTAATCATAAGCTTCTCTAAAGCACTTTATGTATTATAGATGCTTTTTCTACTTCTCATGTTCTTATTGCTATCTTATTTTCAGAGTGGATAGAGGACATAGACATCTTTTTTCGAAAGTTCTGTTTTGTTTCTCTAGATGGGGCTGTTCTGTACATGGCAGGTTGACTGTAAAGTTTAAGTATTATAATTTAGTTCTCTGCCAGTTTCTAACCTTGTAGTTCCTATATTTCCACATGCTTCTGTTTTCGTACCATTGTATTTTTGTCCATGCCTTAAAAAGTCTGTTGGTTGATATAGAAATAAGCAGCTTTTTCTATTGGTCTCTCATTTCTTCATATATAAGTGAGGCTTTGATAGTTGATTTCAAATATGCCTTCAAAGTAAGTTTTGTTGTTTTTTTTTTTTTCCCCCTGTGGGCTTATGTTTCTAAAACTTATTTTGTAATGTGTCATTTCAAAAGTAAGTACTACAAGGAGAAACTATTTTTTTTTCTTGAATCTTCATAATTGCCCCAGATTAGGAGCATCCATGGTATGTTCCAGTAAGTGAATGGATAAATTGTCGTACATCCATGCAATGAGTTATCATGCAGCAGTAAAAAGAATGATCTATAAATATACAAAAAGATATAAATGAGCCTTTATTATGTATTGCTAAGTGTAAGAAGCCAGTCTGAAAAAGTTACTGGTAGGATTCCACCTAGATAGCATTGTGGAAAAGACAAAACAATAGAGATACTGAAAAGATCAATTATTATCCAGGGGATTGAGAGAGGAGTGAGAGAGGAGGGATAAATAGATGGATTTCAGTGGGTTCTGAGGTCTGTAAAACTAATCTGCATGATACTGAATGGTGGGCACATATGCTTTTGTCAGAAGCCGTACAGTTGTACATCACAAAGAGTGAGCCCTCATCTAAATTGTGGGCTATGGTTAATAATGATACATCAATATTGGTTCATCACATGTAACAAATACACTCATATATATATGTACATATATACATACATATATGTATGCATATATGTATACACACACACATATATATAATGTTGATGTGCCAGTATTGATTCATCACATATAACAAATTATATATATATATGTGTGTGTGTGTGTGTGTGTATCGTATAAATGCAAGATATTAATAACAAGAACTGTATGTGGGTTGGGGAGCAGGTATGTAAGAGGAGAATATATGGAAACTGTACTTTCTGTGCAATTTTTCTGTAAACCTAATCTGGAAAGTAAAACCTATTAACTTAAATATATTCATACTTGATAAAGAATTCATAAATATAACAATATAAAGTAATCAAATAACCATAGATCCTATCGAGTAAAGTAATAAAACAACTTATGAGGATGCGTTTCTTTTTTGCTGTTAACAATTTGGTCTTATTCTGCCTCCTTAATTTTTTCTTCTTTTTTTTTTTTTTTTTTTTTTAAGAATATCTCCAATTACTCCCACTTCTGTATTTATTTTTCTTTTTGGTCTTTTCTTTTAGGTGTACTAGCCCTATCATGGTACCCACCTGGTACAAATGATGAGAATGGAGAAAATACTGATGACTTGGTACCAACTATTTTGGATAAAGCTCATAAATATAATTTGAAGGTATTTCATTTTATTTTTTTGAGATATCGTAGACATATTACATTAGTTTCAGGTGTTCAACATAATGATTTGGTGTGTTTATTTTGTGAAGTGATCATCACAATAAGTCTAGTTAATATTCATTACGCAATTACCAATTTTTTCCTGTGTTAAGAATTTTTAGATCTGTTCTCTTAGTGGCTTTCAAATGCATCATACAATATTAACTGTAGTGACTATGCTGTACATTATATACCTAGTTTTTTTTGTTTTTTTTTTTTTATGACTGGAAGTTGTACCTTTTAACCATCTTCACCCATTTCACCCCTTCCCCACCCCCACCTCAGACAACCATACATCTGTTATCTATATCTATGAGGTGTTTGTTTTTTTTTTCAATTCCACATGTAAGTGAGATCATAGGATATTTGTCTTTGCCAGGCTTATTTCACATAACATAATGTCCTCAAGGTCCATCTATGTTGTAGCAAATGGTGAGATTTCCTTCTTTTTGTGGCACAATAATATTTGCCGTCTGTATAGGCCACATTTTATTTTTCCATCCATTAACGGACATTTAGGTTATTTCCAGTTCTTGGCTATTGTGAATGAGGCACACCTCATTTTGTTGCATTTAGATTTTGTGCTTTGCACATACTGCATTTTTAAAAAAATTGCAGTTTTGGGACAAAACTTCATATAGCAAATATACTGGCATTTTTCCAACAGCATTTGCTTCATGTTCTGTGTCACATTTTGGTAATTCGTACAGTATTGCAAACTTTTTCATTATGTATCTTAAGGCAGTCTGTGATGAGTGATTATGACTTGCTGAAAGATCAAATGATGGCTAGCATTTTTTAGAAATAAAGTGTCTTTTAATTAAGATACATAGTGTTTTAGACATAATGCTATTACAAACTTAACAGACTACAGCATAGTGTAAGATGAACTTTGAATGCACTGGGAAGCCAAAAAATTCATTTGACTCACTTTTTTGCAATATTCACTTTATTGTGTGGTCTGGAACCGAACCTGTAATGTCTGAGGTACACTTGTAATTGTGAAGTAAACATCAGTATTTTTTTGAACTTGTTTTGTTTTCTTTGGATAAATAACCGAAGGGGAACTGCTGGATCATATGTAGTTTATTGTTTGTTTGTTTTTGTTTTGTTTTGTTTTTTCAGTGTTCCAAAAATCATTGCTTATGCACCACACCCAGTGCTCCATGCAATACGTGCCCTCGGTAATACCCACCACGAGGCTCACCCAAACCCCCATGCCCGTCTCCTCCAAAACCCTCAGTTTGTTTCTCAGAGTCCGCAGTCTCATGGTTTGTCTCCCCCTATGTGGTTTTGTTTTTAATTCTTTAAAGTACTTCCATAGTGTTTTCCATAGTGGCTGCATCAATTTATATTCCCACCAACAGTGCACAAGGGTTCTCTTTTCTCCCCATCCTCTCCAACACTTGTTATTTCTTGAAGATTGATTTATTTTGGAGAGAAAGGGAGGGCCTGTGTGTCCATGGGTGGGGCTAGGGGCAGAGGGAGAGAAGGAGCATCTCAACTCCACGTGGAGCATAGATCCTTCTGGGGGACTTGATCCCATGATCCTGAGATCATGATTGGACAGAAACCAAAAGCTGGATGTGCGACTGACTGAGCAACCCATGTGCTCCCAACACTGGTTATTTCTTGTCTTTTGATAATAGCTATCCTAGTAGGTGTGAGGTGTATCTCATTGTGGTTTGATTTGCATTTCCCTGATAATGAGTGAGGATGAGCATGTCTTCGGGTACCTGTTGGCCATCCAGATATCTTCTTAGGAAAAATATTCTGAACTTCTGCCCCTTTTAAAATTAGATTGTATGCTTTTTAAAATTGATTTTGGATATTAACTCCTTATCAGATATATGATATGCAGATATTTTCTCCTATTTCCTAGGTTGCCTTTCACATTGTTGTGCAGAAGCTTTTTAGTTTGATGTAGTCCCACTTGTTTATTTTTGCTTTTGTAGCCTTTGCCTTTTGGTGTCAAATCCAAAAAATTATCACTAATACCTTTGTCAAGGAGTTTATCACCAATGTTGTATTCCAAAAGTTTTATACTTTCTAGACTTATGTTTAAGATTTTAATCCATTTAAGTTAATTTTGTATATGGTGTGATTTAGTGGTTCAGTTACATTTTTTTGCATGTAGCTGTCCAGTTTTCGAAACACAATTTGTTGAAGAGATTGGCCTTTCCCCATTGTGTATATATATTCTTGGCTCTGTTGTTGAAGATTAATTGATGATATCTACATGATTTTTTTTTTTTTTTGGTTGGGGGGAGTGGCTTTCTATTCTGTATGTTCCATTGATCTGCTTCTGGTTTTGTTTTTTTGTTTGTGTTTTTGCAAGTACCATACTGTTTTGATTACTGTACCTTTGTTATACAATTTGAAGTTAGGGACCTTGATACTTCCAGGTTTCTTTTTCCTTTCTCAAAATTGCTTTGGTTCTCATGGTTCCCTACAAGTTTTAGGAATATTTGTTCCATTTCTGTTGAAAATGTCATTGGAATAGTCATAGGGATTGTATTGAATCTATATGTTGCTTTGTGTAGTATGGATATTTTAACAATATTAGTTCTTTTAGTTTATGAGCATAGAGTATCTTTCCATTTGTGTTTTCTTCATTTTGTTTTCATTAATGTCTTATACTTGTCAGTGTCAAGATCTGTCCCTTTTTTTTTTTTTTTTTTTTAATCTGACAGAGAGAGAGAGATCACAAGTAGGCAGAGAGGCAGGCAGAGAGAGGTTGCGGAAGCAGGCTTCCCGCTAAGCAGAGAGCCCAATGCAGGGCTTGATCCCAGAACTCTGGGATCATGACCTGAGCCAAAGGCAGAGGCTTAACCCACTGAGCCACCCAGATGCCCCAAGATCTGTCCCTTCTTAGTAAAATTTATTCTTTGGTATTTTATTGTTTTTGATGCAGTTGTAAGTGGGATTTTCTTAATTTCTCTTTTAGCTCATTATTAGTGAATAGAAATGCCAACATTTTTATGTACTGGTCTTGTTGTATTTATATACTGGTTTTGTTGTATTCTTTACTAAATTTTGCATTTGTATTGTATAAATAGTAAATTCTATATTCTAATGGCTTTTTGATGAAGTTTTAGACTTTTTTATATCATCTGCAAATAAAGACAGTTGTTTCCTTTCTAATTTGCATTCATTTCTTTTTCTTGTGTTGTTGCTCTGGCTGGGAATTTGAACAGTATACTAAATAAAAGTGGTGAGAATAGGCATCCTTGTCTTGCTTGTGATCTTACAGGAAAATACATTCAGTATTTCTCCTTTGGCTGTGATGTTAGGTGGAGGCTTGTTATATATAGCCTTTCCTATTTTGAGATACATTTACTCTAGATCCACTTTGTTGATAATTTTATCATAAATGGATATTGAATCTTGTTGAATGCTTTTTTTTAATATTTTATTTATTTATTTGACAGAGATCACAAGTAGGCAGAGAGGCAGGTAGAGAGAGGAGGAAGCAGGCTCCCCACTGAGCAGAGAGCCCGATGCGGGGCTCAATCCTAGGACCCTGGGATCATGACCTGAGCTACCCAGGCGCCCTGAATGCTTTTTTTATCTATTGAGATGGTATCCTTTTTATTCTTAATTAATGTTGTGTTTCACATTGACTGATTTGCTGATGTTAAACCATTCTTGTGTTCCTGGAATAAATCCCATTTAATCATGGTGTATGATCTTTTTAATGTATTGAATTCAGTTTATTAATATTTTGTTGAAGGTTTTTGCTTCTGTGTCCATCATGATTGTGGACTGCTGCATTGATAGTGGGGTTTATGGTTAGATTGTGTCTCAGCCTGTCCTATCCATTTCAACTTTTTTTTCTTTTCCTTGTTAGCCTAATGTACAGAAGTAATTCAGCTACTTTTTGGATTTCTTACAGAGGAAATTGTTTTGCACATAGTTGTAGGTTCGGTATATCCATGGGAGGATGAGTTAAGGATCCTCCTATGTCACCATCTTGAACTGGACCCTCTGAAGATATTTAATTTTATTATCAAGTTACTTATAAGTTAATTCTTTTGGACATGAGGATATTAGTTTTTGGAATACTTTTATTAAAATATTTGCAAATATAAATGAGAATCTTTTCTAATACTCTATTTTTCCATAAAAAATTTCTATCATGAATTCCAAACTTGTGTACATTATAATTTATTAAAGATCTCTTACTATTTTATATACATATATTACACTCATTTACTTATTGTTTGCTTAGTGGAAAATAATTGAAGTGTTCTTTTATGAAGATAATATAGTGATTAGATTTTTAAATATCTTAGATATCAAATATGTATTGAAAACAAGAGTTATTAACCATGTGAATTTAAGTATAAAGTAATTGAAAAAGAAACTGCCACTCTAAAAATTTGTCAAAATCTGATATTTACTCAAGCTGCATTTAACACATACACCCCCCCCCACACACACACATGTATACACACCTATTTATGTACATATAAGAAAGATACTGGTGAAATTCTGAAAACATCTATAAGACCAAGTATATCCTTTTATTTATTTATTTATTTATTTTAATTTTCTTTATTTGTCAGATAGAGGGAGAGAGTATGCAAGCAGGGGGAGCAGCAGGTAGAGGGAGAAGCAGGCTTCCTGCTGAGGAAGGAGCCTGATACAGGAACTTAATCCCAGGACCCTTGGATCATGACCTGAGCAGATGCTTAACTGACTGAGCCACCCAGGTGTCCCAGACCAAGTATATTCTACCCATATATTAAAGTGTGTTAAAATGGGGGAAATATTTTCACGGTGTAAGATTTTATTTCTTTTGGAAATTAATGAATCATGGAAACAAATAGAAATGATGATTAAAAGGATTGCAGTAGCACTCCAAAGGAAAATTTTATGCTAAATAGCAAGAGAATAAGCATTGTTTTTTTTTCACACTTTTCAAAAACTGGTTATGTAGAAGGTGGCAACATTAATCATAATAAATTCACAAGAACTATAATATAATCATAGATTCTGCATTCCTTGGCCATATTCAGTATAACTAAATATTTAAGGCCATATGAAACATCTAAAAGACATCAAATTAAAAAAAAATAATTGTAAGATTCTAATTAAAATAACACTTAAAAAGAAAAATCAAGAGTGAAATTTAAGATGATAAAAAATAAATAGCACTGACAAAATTACTGCATTATTAATACTATAGTGGGATAGCGATAATAAGCTAAAAGGGGAAGGAGAAATTAATAAGGATGAAGTAAGCAATTAAATAGAATATAAAACCTTCAAATCAATAGCCTGTGTAAATCTATCATTTTTTCACTTACAAAACAGCAAAGTCACTGGTGAGATTAAAAAAGGAAAAAAAAAATAGGTATATACCATACAGAAGAGAGTTTAGATTTTATATTACCATATTTAAAATCTATAAGAAATGGGCCATTTTCTTAGAAAATACAAAAAAATAAATTTATGTACAGAAAGAAGTTTAAATAATCTGAGTTGACTTGTATCCTAGAAAAAAAAATTTTTAAGTTTATTGAACATGTCTTTCCAGAGCATCAAATTTCACCTGGCACTTCTAGTCAACCTTTGAAGAAACAGCAGATTCTTATGGTACTGAAATACAATGGCAAGTTTATTCATTATTTATTGTTGTATAACAAATTACCCTAAAATTCTGCAGTTTAAAGGAACAAATTTGTATTATCTCATCCATTGTCTGAAAGTTGAGAATCTGAAAGTGTCTTAATCTGGTGGGTCTGGTCAGTCTGGTCAGACTTTCCTAAGAGGTTATAGTCAAATCTGTTTACTGGAACTACAGTTATCTAAAGGTTGTAGGATCCTTCCAAGTACGTGGTCCATTCTCATGTACCAGTTCACAGGGCCTCAATTCCTTTCAGCTATTGGAATGGGAGTTTTGGTTCTTTTAAGCCTCTGCATAGAGCTACCTGAGTCTCCTTAAGACATGGCAGCTACTTTCCCCATAGTGAATGATCTGAGAGAGTCCAGTGGAGACGCTGCAGTGTTTTCTTGACCTCATCTTAGATGTGACTATCACTTTTGCCATATTCTCTTGTTTTACCTATTGGTTAAACCAACCAAACAAGTATAGCATGAGATTTATAGACTGGGCACCTGGATGGCTCAGTCAGTTAAGCATCTGCCGTCAGCATGGTTCATGATCTCAGAGTCCTGGGATCAAGCCCCGAGTCAGGCTCCCTGTTCCCAGGGCGGGGGTTGGGGGGGGAGTATGTCTGCCCTTATCCCCCACTTGTGCACACTCCCTCTCTCTTATAAATAAGTAAATAATCCTAAAAAAAAAAAAAAGATTTATAGACTGATCTTACTAATGAAAATATGTGCAAAATTTCTAAAGAAAACTTAGATAAGTGTTCATTAGCGAGAATCTAAGAATGGTTTCAAGAGTATAAAATCTGAATGCAAATCTCTGTATTCAGTCCTGGCTCAACCACTTAGAACTATGTGACTCTTGTGCCTCAGTTTTCTCATTTCTCAAGTGGAAGAAGTAAGAAAATGTACTTTACAGAGTGTTTATAAACATTATATGAGGTAATCCATGAAAAGTACTCAGTGTCTGGCACATAGTTAGCACTATATTGTTAAGTAAATTAAATTTAATTATTTGCTGGAGATAAAATAACAGGTACTGAAATTTCAAGGAAATAAAAACTCATTAATAAATCTGTTGTGAGTTCTTTAACTTGATAGATGAGGTCTTTTACTAACTTATATCAAACACCATCTTTTTTTTTTTTTTTTTAAGATTTATTTATTCGAGAGAGAGAGTATAAGCGGGGTGGTGGGTGCAGAGGGAGAAGCTGATCAGGGAGCCCTCTGGCTAGATCCCAGGACCCTGAGATCATGACCTGAGCCAAAGGCAGACGCTTAACCCACTGAGTCACCCAGGCGCCCCTCAAACACCATCCTTAATGGAAAAGCAGTGGTATCATGCTCATTAAACCAAAATCTGTAAATGTCTTCTGTCATCAGTATTACTTAATACTGTTACAGAGATTCTTTTTTTTTTTTTTAATTTTATATATTTATTTGACAGAGAGAACACAAGCAGGGAGAAAGGCAGGGGTAGAAGCAGACTCCCCACTGAGTAAGGAGCCCAATGCCGAGCTGGATCCCCGAAGGATCCCAGGATCATGACCCTAGCCAAAGGCAGACACTTAACTGACTGAGCCACTCAGGCACCCCTGTTCCAGAGTTTCTGAACTAAAAAATACAAAAAGAAAAAATGTTCTAAGTAAAATTACTATTCTTTGCAAATGGAAAATAACTATCAAACTCATGAAAAGCATCTAAAAACTTGTATGTAATGAGACCAGTAAAGTGGTTGAAACCAAAGAATATATGAGTCAATAGGATTCCTGTATTAACAGGAGGAAAAAAATGGAAAAAATGTACACTGGAAATAGGATAGCAGTAGACTTATGAGAAAATCTTTGGCATTTTATGAAAGGATATAAAAGACTTGCATAAACAGAGAAACATGAATTTAATGTGAAGATTCAAAATTGCCAAGTAGCCATTCTTTCATTTGTGTATGTGTGTATGTGTGTGTGTGTGTGTGTGTGTGTGTGTGTATATATATATATATATATATATTCTACTATTTATCCACTCATTTGAGAGAGAGCAAGCACAGGAGCATGAGTGGTGGGGAGTGGCAAAGGGAAAGGGAGAAGCAGGCTCCCCCTGAGCAGGAAGCCCGATTTAGGGCTCCATTGCAAAATCATGACCTGAACTGAAAGCAGATGTTTAACCAACTGAGCCACCCAGGCTCCCCCTGTATTTTATATTTTAATATAATTTATAAATTTAATGTAATCCCAATGAAAAATTCTGATGAGATTTTAAATACAGAATTTAACCACCTAATTCTAAAGTTTATAAATAAATTGGAAAAAAAATAAGAATTTTAGGGGTGCCTGTGTGGCTCAGTCCATTAAGCATCTGACTTCAACTCAGGTCATGATCTCAGGGTCATCCTGAGATTAGCCCCCTGTTGGACTCTGGGCTCAGTGGGAGTCTGCCTTTCCCTCTTCCTGTCCCTTTGCCCCTCCCCCGCTCATGCTTGCCCACAAGGCACTCTCTCTCTAAAAAACACTTTTTAAAAAAAAAAATATTTTATTATATGACAGAGAGAGAGAGCAGCAGAGGGAGAGGGAGATACAGACTCCCTGCTGAGCAGGGGCTTGATATGGGACCTGTTCCCAGGACCTCAGGACCATGACCTGAGCAGAAGACAGAATCTTAACCAACTGAGCAACCCAGGCACCCTTTTAAAAAATTTTTTAAAAGATTTTATTTATTTAAAACATAAAATCTTAAAAAAAAAAGACTTTAAAAATGTTAATGAAGGGAAAACTTGTTTTTCCAAATAATGAAATGTACTGTCAAATGGCAGGTATTAAGAGTATGTATACAGAAAGAGATCAATGAAACATAATAGCCCCAAAATAAAGCACTTTATATGAGATTCGATTATATAATTCAGGAATCATTTAGAATGAAGTGTAAAAGGAATGTTTATTAATAACCTTGTCTTTATGATACTGATTTAGCTTTTTATATTATCTGTTCTACTGTTCTTGTCCTTAAGCAATAATTTTCATGTCTAATAACTCTTAGACTGTGTAATTTTCTTCATGTTTATTCCTGTTTTTTAAGGTAGTGTGTTAACAAATCTTAATGAAAATGGGAATCAGAGTATCTTTTCACTTAGAGACTATTTATTCTGAATTCTCAGGTTGTTACAACTAAAAAAATCACAGAGGTTTTTTATTTGCTCTGAAATGTCTTGAAATTTATATATCCTAATGGAAGACAGGCTGGTTTGTCCAGTACATGTAAGTTAAATGAGGTCTCTAAGAGATGATGTGGACCACTGTTGAAATATTTATTTCCAAATAAAAGTCTGAAAGATCAGTTTTAATACTTCTTTTGCAGCTTAAGGATTCAGTAGTTTATGAGGGAGTAGAACTGGAACCCTAGGGAAACAGTTTCAGCTAAGTAGGCAAGTTCTTCCCCCCCCCCCCCTCCCAATGCTGTCTATAAAGCCTTCTTTTTCTAGTTTATAATCCTAAAGCTCTTAAGGCAGCAACATCTCCTAAATTAGCTGACTGGAAAGAGCTGTCATTTGCCATGTCTCCTAGTACCATTCAGTAAGCTCTCATTGGCACTTGAAATTGGCAAATATGCAGACCTTGCAAATACTGGCACCAGGTCTGAAACTGGATAATATGATTTATCTTCCACAAAACAAGTCCAAAGGCCATTCTTCTGTCCATGTAGTTCTAGGTTCTGTAATTCTGGGAGATGAGAGGGAAGAGGCCTTCAAAACTCAAAGCTGGCTTTTTTACTATGTACTTTTAAGAGTTTAAAGGTAAAGTGAGGATGTTCTGATACATGAGGATAGGTTTGGTTTTCTTCTCTTTAAAGCTTCCTTTAAACAGAATGTGGCAAAGATAATCTGTTTGGCAGTATACTTGGTCTCTCTGTGCTTCAGCTTTTATACCTAATGATCAGAAACATTCGGAACCAGACAGGCTAATATTTTACGAAATTTTTAGGATAATTTCTTGGCCTTATTTCTGGGGAGCAACTATGCAGTGCTTACAAAAATAGACCAGGAACCAGGAGACTGGAGTTAATCTCAGCTTTGGAATTATATATTAGTTACTTCATCATCTTGTCTTATCGTCCTCATTTATAAAATGACAGGATGAAGCCATAAGATGGTTTTATTTATTGAGTTTTTGTGTGATTTCTGTAGTGTTGTTGAGCAGATATTTCTTATAATTAGATAGAGTGTAATATATCCTGTTTTTATAAAGAATGGAAACTTTGCCTGCTAATACAAAGAAAAGTTAATGCTTAAAGAATGACAATAACTTACTAAAATTAAAGTTCTAAGGCAATCATAGAAGTGATGAATAACATTATGAGTTCTGTGATAATAAACTGGGGCCTACAATGTTCATAACTTACCACACCTGAAATTTTAAGAGTAAAATAAGTGGGTTTATTAGTAACAACTCTTTTTGCCCTTGCTAATTTTCAGCACAAGGAAATATCTCCCCCTTTCCACAATTTGGTTAGCCTAGAGTTGCTTAGCCTCTTCCTGTCAAAACAGCAGCCCTTCAGTTTATCATTTAAAAAAAAAAAAATTCTAATAGTTTTTTTAAGATATTCAAATAGTTTTAATGTATTAGTTCTATTCAATCTTGATTGATAAAATTAATCATTGTTTCCTCAGGTTTGTTTACTCTTCCCTTTCTACTTTTTGAGCTGAGAATGTTTTTCCTTTATTCTCACACTTTTTTTTTGGTTTAGCAATAGAGAGTTTATTAAGAAATGAGTTTGTCTCACAGTTAAGCTTTTGTCATATCTAATTAGTTTTGCTGACATAATGGTTTAACTAGTATTAGTCACTAAGTACTTTGTAATTGCAATTTTTATTTATTAACTTCAAGAGTTACTTTAGGTGAGTGCTTTTAAGTCAAATGAGCAAGAATAACAGATGTTTGACACTTTGGTTACTTGTTTTGCTTTATCTTTGGCAAACGTGGATTAATTAATTTCTTGAGGGGGGCAGAGTAAATGAGTAAAGCAAAATATAAATTATGAGTTTTCAAAGAGATTTAGATATCTGCTCTTTGATAGATTTGTTAGCGTATTCATTGGAACAAGGGCTGTTGTAGTACTTTTTAACCATAATAAAAATCAGAGGTGAATCTTTTCCACCAAATCTTTGCCTTCCTGCTGTATCTTTATAAACCCAGCAGTGAGAGACTCTTGTGGGTGGCTCAGTAGGTTGAGCATCAGACTCTTGATTTGGCTCAGGTCATGATCTCAGGGTCTTGAGATTGAGCCTTCTGTGGGGCTCCCCACTCAGTGGGGAGTCTGTTGCTCTCCTTCCCTTCTCTCTGTCCCTTACCACCCATTTGTATGCTCTCTCTAAAAATAAATAAATAAATAAATAAATAAATAAATAAATATCACAGCACAGCAGTGAAACAGTGTTTGAGTGAGATACATTTTGGTAGGTTGTGTAATTGTTTAGTCAATATTCCTTTTTTCCTTCCCTTCCATGGAACAGAGTAGATGTACTTCCTGACCCACTGAAGTTCACCTTGGCTTTATGGCTTGCTTTGGCTAATAAGATGTGAAGAAACATAATATATACCATGTCTGAGCATAAACACTGTATGTGCTTCCATGGTTGTATTCCTTTTCTCTTCTGTGAGAACAGCATGCCCCAGGTGCTCTTTCTTCCTAGGACCCAGAATGGTAGGCACATGGAGCAGATCTGAACCTGATCCACAGTCTGGAGCAGCGCCATCATAGCCAGTCCATATAACTATGTGCAACAAACAAATGTTTGTCTTGGAAAGGGCTGTTAATTATATAACATCATCACATCACAGTCTGACTGAACTGAACCATCTATCTAGGTAAAAGAAAATCAGGAGGATCCAGTGAAAGAACCAACTTAGCCACTGATAGTCTGGCATTTTAATAAATGTAGTATTTTAAAATAGCAAGTGTTTTTCGATGTTGTATATAAGTCACATTTCTCACACTGTTAGTTCACCAGCATCCATTATTTATTTGGCCTATGACTCCAGAGCCATGGGCCAAATAAATAAAAAGAAAATTGTGTTTTTCAGGCTCATGCAGATTTTTGGCTATGTTAAAAGTTGCATGGAGTTAGTTTGTGTGTATGTGTGGTTTTTTTTTTAAGATTATTTTTCAGCTCCATTTGAAAGATGTTATACTATCAGTGATCTCCTTTTCCCCCCTTTTTCCCTTCCTTAAGTTATAGGATGAACTTGTGGTGAAAAGTTGGTAAATTGGGTATATAATAATGGAAGACATAGAATTTAATTTGACTATTAACCACTTTTGCATGAAATCTTTCACTTGGAAGCATTCAGGCCCTGCTACCTGGCAAGTACTGTTCCAGATGCTGGTAATATTAAGAGTAATGTAATTTCTCTGTATCTTAAGGGACTTTGCAGTTTGCTGGAGGTCAGAGACAAACACAAGTAATAGCAGGAAGAGAAAAGTACTAAGTATATAGCACTATATAGGTGTAGGAAGACCTCATTTGTATTCCAGGGGAAAGTGAAAGGTATAGGGGAATGGAGGAGTTGAAGGAGGAAAGCCTGATCTGATTTTTAGCTCCTTTGTTAGGCTATAACCAGCATATAAATTGTAAATTAAGGTTTACAATGCACTGATAAATTTATACTTCAGAATGATTGCCATTGTAGCACTAGGTAATACCTCTATCATATGTCACGTAAATATAGTCTCTTGTAGTGATGGGAACAATTGAGATCTAGTCTTTTAGCAAGTTTAATGTTTATAATAGAGTTTTGTTGTGTATAACCACGGTCCTGTGTGTGTTAGATCTCCATGGTTTTTAATCTACTAGTTGTAGGTATATGCCCTTAAACAAGCTCACTCCCATTTCTCCAGCCCAGACCCTAGCAACACCATTCTGCTGGTTTTGTTCTGTCTTGTTTTTGCATTCATTTTCTTTTAGATTCTACATATAAGAGATACCCTAAATTGTCTGTTTCTGACCTGTCTCACTTATCTTAATGACCTCAAGGTCCACCCATGTTGTCACACACAGTAGGATTTCTTTTTTTCTCATGGCTGAATAGCATTCCATTGTGTATATATACCACAGTTTCCTTATCCATTCATCCATTGGCCACTTACATTGTTTCCATATATAGTCTATTGTAAATAATGCTAGAAGGAACATGACGGTGAAGATATCTTCTGGGATAATGATTTCATTTCCTTTGAATAAATACTCTGAAGTGAGAGTTCTGTATTATAATACTGCTATTTTTAATTGTTTGAGGAACATTTATACTGCTTTCTACAGTAGTTGCACCAGTTTACATTCCCACTAATAGTACACAAGAAGGGTTCTTTTTCTCCACAGCCTAATCAACACTTCTTTTTGATGCTAGCACTTCACATCTGTTATCATGGCTATCTTTTTTTTTTTTTTTCATTTTCTTCTTTTATTATAACAGTAGTACACGCTTGTAAAAATTTCAAAAAATTTAGAAAAGTATGAAAAATAATGTAAAAGTCATTGGAGTTTCCACTATGTAGAGATATCCACTGTTAAGTTCTGAAGAATATCTTCCTAGATTTTTCAATATTCAGGGAGCCAGGATATATTACATATATACTATACCATATACAATATGTAATATTTATTTGCATTTCCCTGATGATTAGTGATACTGAGCACCTTTTCATGTACCTATTAGCCATTTGATATCTTATTTGGAAAAAATGTCTATTCTTCCTCTCTGCATTTTTTAATCATATTTTTTAATTGACTTGTATGAATTCTTTATAAATTTTGCATATTAACTCCTTATCCAATACATGGTTTGCAAGTATTTCCTACCATTCCATAGCTGTCTTTTCATTTATTTTTTATCTTTTTCAGTGTAGGAGATTTTAAGTTTTATTTAGTCCCACTTACTGATTTTTTTTTTCTTTTGTCATTTGTACTTTTGGTGTCATATACAAAATATCATGTCAAGACCAGTGTCAAGGAGGTTCTTACCCATGTTTTTTTCCTAAGAGTTTTGCCGTTTCAGCTCTTAGGTTTAAGTCTTCAAGTCCCTCTCAAGGCAATTTTTGTGAGTTGTATAAGTGAGTGGTCCAATTTTCTTTTTCTACGTGTGGTTATACAGTTTTCTCAGCATGATTTGTTGGAAGAGACTATCCTTTCCTCACCGGTTTTTCATGACCCCCTTATCAAATACTAGTTGACCTTATATACAGGGGCTTATATCTGGGCTCTTTATTTTGTTCCATGGGTCCATGTGTCTATCTTATGTCAGCACCAAAGTTTAATTACCATAGCTTTGTAGTATAGTTCGAAATTAGGAAGTGTGATGCCTCTAGTTTTATTGTCCTTTCCCATGATTGTTTTATCTATTAGGGATCTTCCGTGGTTCCAAACAAATTTGAGGATTGTTTTTTCTGTTTCTGTGAAAAATTATGTTGGATTTGGATAGGGATTACATTGAATCTACAGACTTCTTTGGGTAGCATGAACATTTTAACAATATTATCTCTTGCAGCTCTGAACAGATGTTTTTCCATTTGGTTATGTTGTCTTCAATTTCTTTTAGCAAAATTTTGTAGTTTTTATTATACAGATCTTTTACTCTCTTGGTTAAGTTTATTCCTCTGTATTTAGTATTGTTTTGGTACATTTGTGAATGAGACAGATTATTTTTTTCCTTTTCAGATGTATGTTAGTGTATAGAATGCAAATGATTTCTGTGTATTGGTTTTAATTTGTGCACTTTATTGAATTCACTGATTAGATCCTATACTTTGAGTCTTCAGGATTTTCAATATATAAGGTCCTATCATCTGCAAATAATGACAATTTTACTTATTTCTCTCCTATTTGGATACTTTATATATGTTCATTTTGCCTGACTGCTCTAGCTAGGACTTGCATGGCTATTTTGAATAAGAGTGGTAAGGTGAGCGTACATGTCTTGTTTCTGTTTCCCTGAGTATAATGTTAGCTATGGGTCTGTTGTATTTTGCCTTTATTATCATTAGATATGTTCTTTTTGCCTCTCTTTTCATAGGATCTATAGTTTTCCATTCATCCCTATAGCATCATTATCTAGCTTTGGTATCAGAATAATTCTGGCCTCATAGAATTAGTTTAGAAGTGTTCCCTCCTCTTGTAGTTCTCAGAAAAAAATTGGAAAGTACTGGCACTAATTCTTTAAATATTTGACAGAATTGCCCAGTTAAATGAGACATCTGTGATCATAGGGTATCAGTTGTCAGGAAGTTTTTGATAATGATTCAAATCACCTTACTTGTTACTGTTCAGACTTCCTATTTCTATATCTCTAGGAAATTATCCATTTCTTCTAGGTTATCTAATTTGTTGACATATAATTATTCATAGTACTATCTTATGATCCTATTTATTTTGGTAGTGTCTGTTGTTATTTCGTTTTGAATCTTCTGTCTCATACTCTGTCCCACTTAAGAGTTGTAAATTCTGTTAATCTTTAAAAAAAAGCAGGATCTTAGTTTCATTGATCTTTTCTATAGCTTTTCTGGTTTCCATTTACCTTTGCTCTGATCTTTATTCTTTCCCTCCTTATGCTAATTCTGAGCTTAGTTTGTACTTTTTCTAGTTCCTTGAGGTGTAAAGTTAAGGCTGTTTATGATTTTCTTATTTCTTATATGTGCATTCATTCATCATTTGTCTCAGAACTAGTTTTGGAGCATGCCATTGGTTTTTGTTTTTTCTTTTTGTTTGTTTTCTTGTGTTTTTTTTTTTTTGTTTTTTTTGTTTTTTTTTAATATTTTATTTATTTATTTGACAGAGAGAGAGATCACAAGTAGGCAGAGAGGCAGGCGGGGGTGGGGAGCAGGCTCCCCGCTGAACAGAGAGCCCGATACGGGGCTCAATCCCAGGACCCTGAGATCATAACCTGAGCTGAAGGCAGAGGCCTAACCCACTGAGCCACCCAGGCACCCCTCCATTGGTTTTTGTATGTTGTGTTCCCATTTTCATTTGAGATATTCTTTGATTTCCTTTTTTTTTAATTGGGTATAATTTGCATGTGACATTGTATTAGTTTCAGGTGTATAATATAAAGATTTTATATTTATATATATTGTGGAATGATTACCACAATAAGTTTAGTTAACATCTGCTACCATATGTAATACTAAAGTTTTCTTGTGACTAAAAACTTTAAAGAGCTACTCTCTTAGCAAATTTCAGATGTACAGTATAGTATTAGGAACTGTAGTCACCATGCTGTACATTACATCCCCATGACTGACATTTTTTATAAATGGAAATTTGTACATTTTGAATACCTTTGCTCACATCCCTCAACTCCCACCCTTTGCCTTTGTATCTGTGAGCTTGGATTGTTCCACATTTGAGATCAAACAGCATTTCTTTTTCTGACTTATTTTACTTAGCATAATTACCTGAAGGTTTTCCATGTTGTCACAAATGGCAAAATTTTACTTCTTAATTCTTTTATTATGGCTGAATAATATTCTGGTGTGTGTGTGTGTGTGTGTGTGTGTGTGTGTATACACTTACATACTGCTACTTCTTATTCATCCTTCACTGGACATTTAGATTGTTCTGTTGTCTTTCTGTAAATAATGCAGCTTAGTAATCTTTTGTTGATGATTTTTGCATCTGTGTTCATCATGAATGTTGGCCTGTAATTTTCTTTTCTTGCGGTATCCTTGTCTGGTTTGGATATCAGGATAACGCTAACCTTGTAAAATTAGTTTGGAAGAGTTCACTCCTCTTCTATATTTTGGAAGAGTAAAAATTTCTATAAATTCCTTGGATACTTGGTAGAATTCACCAATGACGTATTCTGTCCTGGACTTTTGTTTATTGGAAGTTTTTGATTACTGACTCAATCCCCTTCCAGTAACTGGTTTGTTCAGATTCTCTCTTTCATCATGATGCAGTCTGAGGAGGTTGTATATTTCTAGAAACTTATCCATTTTTCTAGGTTGTTCAGTTTGTCGGCATATAATTGTTCATCAGTTTTTTATGATCCTTTTTATTTCTGTGGTTTATTTGTAACATCTCTTTCATTTCTGATTTTCTTTTTTTCCTTGGGGAATCTAAAGGTTTAAAGGTTTCTCAATTTTGTTTATATTTTCAAAGAAACAGCTCTTGTTTGCTTTTCTTTTGTCATTTTTTTTCCATTTTTTTCTATTGTCATTTTAATCTCTATTTCCTATATAAAACTCCAAACTTTGTTATATATATATTTTCATATATAGCTCCGAACTTTTTTTCCCCCTAGTTCCTTTACACATAAAGTTAGGTTGTTCTTATTTCTGAAGGTAGGCATTTATTACTATGAACTTCTCTCTTAAGTTTTTGTATTTTTTATTTCTATTTTCATTGTCTCATTTTTTTTATGTTCAGTTAGCCACTGTATAGTATATATTACTAGTTTTTTATATAGTGTTCAGTGACTCATTAGTTGCATATAACACCCAGTACTCATTACAATATTTGCCCTCCTTAATACCCATCACCCTGTTACCACATCCCTCCACCACCCTCCCCTCTGAAACCCTCAGTTTTTTTCCCAGGCTCCATAGTTTGTCATGGTTCATGTCCCTCTCTGATTGCACCCACTTCAGATTTCCCTCCCTTACCCTCTGGTCCTCCATGCTATTGTTTATGTTCCACATATGAGTGAAACTATATGATAATTGTCTTTCTCTGCTTGACTTATTTCACTTAACATAATCCCCATCCAGTTCCATCAATGTCAGTGCAAATAGTGGGTATTCATCCTTTCTGATGTCTGTGTAATATTCCATTGTATATGTGGACCACATCTTATTTATCCATCTGTCTGTTGAAGGTCATCTCAACTCCTTCCACAGTTTGGCTATTGTGGACGTTGCTGTTATGAACATTGGGGTGAATGACCCCTTCTTTTCACTACCTCTGTATCTTTAGGGTAAATACCTAATAGTACAATTGCTGGGTCATAGGGTAGCTCTATTTTTAACATCTTGAGGAACCTCCACACTGCTTTCCAGAGTGGCTATACCAGCTTGCATTCCCACCAACATGTAAGAGGGTTCCCACATCGTTGGCTACATTGTTGTTCCTGTTTTGTTCATTTTAGCTATTCTGACTGATGGGAGGTGGTATTTCATTGTGGTTTTGATACGTATTTCCCTAATGGCTAGTGATGTTGAACATTTTTTCATGTGTCTGTTAGCCATTTGTATGTCTTCTTTGGACAAGTGTCTGTTCATGTCTTCTGACCATTTTTTGACTTGATTATTTTGTTCTGTTTTGTTTTTTTCTTTTTTAAGATTTTATTTATTTATCTGACCGAGATCACAAGTAGGAAGAGAAGCAGGAAGAGGGCAGGAGGGAAGCAGCTCCCAGCTGAGCAGAGCACCTGATGTGGGGTTCGATCTCAGGACCCTGAGATTGTTACCTGAGCTGAAGCAGAGGCTTAACCCACTGAGCCACCCAGGCACCCCTTGATTATTTGTTTTTTGGGTATTGACTTTGAGAAGTTATTTATAGATTTTGGATATCAGCCCTTTATTTGTAATGTCATTTGCAAAAATCTTCGCCCATTCCATGGGTTGCCTCTTAGTTTTGTTGACTTCCCTTTGTTGTACAGAAGCTTTTTATCTGATGAAGTCCCAAAAGTTCATTTCTGTTTTTGTTTCCCTTGCCTTTGGAGATGTGACTTGAAAGAAGTTGCTGTGGCTGAGGAATTTTTAAATTTCTCTTTTAATTTCTTCTTTGATATATTGGTTGTTCAGTATCATGTTGTTTAATCTCCACTTTATAAATTTCCCAGTTTTCTTATAATTATATTCTGGTTTCATCAAGC
This sequence comes from Lontra canadensis, assembly GCF_010015895.1. NCBI lineage: Eukaryota > Metazoa > Chordata > Mammalia > Carnivora > Mustelidae > Lontra > Lontra canadensis. The sequence goes on from NW_022631008.1 coordinate 13,335,374, forward strand.
ATCTTGTCTGACCATATGGTATATGATTTTAATCTAACTATATTTGTTAAGACTTGTTTTGTGGCCTAATATATGACCTATCCTGGAGAATGACTATGCACTTTAAGAAGGACACCTGGGTACCTCAGATGGTTGAGCCTCTGCCTTCAGCTCAGGTCATGATCTCCAGGTCCTGGGATTGAGCCCACGTCAGGCTTTGTGCTCACCGGGGTGTCTGCTTCTCCCTCTGCCTCTGCCTTTTGCCGTGCTTATACTTTCTCTCTGTTTCTGTCTCAAATGAATAAATAAAACCCTTAAAAAAAAAAAAAAAGTGCAGTCTGTTGCATTGAATGAAATTCTCTGTAAATATCTGTTAAGTTCATCTGTTCTGACATGTTAAGGCCTATAATTCCTTTTACTCTCTGAATGATTTATCCATTGACTTATGTGGGTATTTAAGTCCTCTACTATTATTGTATTGCTTTTCCTCCCTTTAGGTGTTTTAACATTTGCTTTATATATTTAGATGCTCCAGTGTTAAGTGCATAAATATTTACAAATGCTATATCTTCTTATTGGATTGACCCTTTTATCATTATGTAATCCCCTTTTTTATCTCTGATAATCTTTGTTTTCAAGGCCTATTTTGTGGGACATACATATAGCTACTCCAGCTTTCTCTTGATTTCCATTTGCATTTGTATGGAATAACTTTTTCCATCCCTTAACTTTCAGACTGCATTTTTTTTTTTTTAGAATCTATAGTTTTTTCTTAACTTTATTTTACTTTTTCAGTGTTCCAAGATTCATTGTTTATGCATCACACCCAGTACTCCATGCAATACATGCCCTCCTTAATACCCATATTCTTATATCTAAATACTCTTGTATAGGTACCATATGGATGGGTCTTGTTTTTGTTTATTTATTTTAATCCATTTAGTCTGCCTTTTGATTAGAGAATTTAGTCCATTTACATTTAAAGTAATTTAATGGTTACATACTTCTTGCTGTTTTATTGTTTTCTGGCTGTTTGGGGGTTCCTGTTTCTTTTGTCTTCTTTTGTTCTCTTCCTCTTTGGTTTGATGGCTTTCTAGTGGTGTGCCTAGATTCATTTCTCATTATTTTGTGTGTGCACTTATCCACTGTAGGTTTTTGCTTTGTGATTACCATGAGGTTTACATTTAACAAGTTATGTTTGTAACAGTTTGTTTTAAGTCGTTAAGTTTGAATGCATTCTAAAGCTGTACAATTTTACTCTCCTTAGACCTCTTTTATATTTTTGGTGTCACAATTTACATCTTTTTTTGTATATATACTTTAATTATTGTAGTTATTTTTACTGTTTTTATTTGTTAACCTTCGTGCTAGCTTTGTGATTAATTCACTACCCTATTTACCAGTGAAATTTTTACTTTTACAAGTTACTATTTAGCACCCTTTCTTTCCTACTTAAAACATCCCCTTTAACATTTCTTGTAAGGCAGGTTTATGGTGATGAACTCCTTTGGTTTTTGCTTGTGTGGAAAACTCTTTATCTCTTCTGAATTCTGAATGATAACTTTGCCCAGGATCAGTGTTCTTGGTTGTGACACTTTCTTCTGGTTAGCTTAGGTTTTGCTGAAAAATTTGCTGTTAGTCTTATGGAGGTTCCCTTGTATAGTAACAAGTGTTTTTCTCTTACTGTTTTTAAGATTCTCTCCTCGTCCTTAACTTTTGACACTTTAATCACATTTTAATACATTTAATAATCTCTAATTGTGAGTCTTTCTGGGTTCATCTTTTTAGGAATTCTCTGAGTTTCCTGAGTGTTTTCCTCCCTCAGGTTAGGGTAATTTTCAATTATTATTTCTCCAGGTAAGTTTTCTGCCCCCTTCTCTCTCTCTTTTCCTTCTGGGACCTGTACCATGCAAATGTTAGTTTGCTTAATGTTTTTCTATAAGTTCCTTAATCTAGCTTTACTGTTTTTTCCTGGTTTCTTTGTTTGGGTTTTTTTTTTTTTTATTTGTTTGTTTGTTTGGTTTGGTTTTTTCTGCTCTGATTGGTAAGTTTCTATGACCTGTGTTTGACCCTCTCTTTTCTTTCTTTTTATCAAACCCATCTGATGTATTTTCCAGTTCAGCTATTTTATTCTTTAGCACTGACTTCTGTTTGGCACTTTCTTATATTCCCTACCCCTTTGTTGAAGTTCTCACTCTTTAAATCCATTCTTCAGAGTTTGAGGGACATATTCATGATCATTACTTTCAACTCCTTATCAGGTAAGTTACGATCTCTGTTTACTATATCACTTGATTCTGTGTTGGTTTTTACACACTAGATGCAACAACCACCTCTCCCAGTCTTCAGTGGCTAACCAGTCTTCAATGGCTAGCCTGGTGCAGGAGATGAACATTAACATTCAACCCTGTCCTAGCTTTTGGTTGTCTCTCAATCTTTTGTGTTTGTCCAAGCATCCTATATTATTTTTAACAGATCCCTGTAGTTGGTGTGTTCCAATAACTAGTTAGTTACCCACAGTCGGGGAGGGTCTCAGTTAGCACCTAGATTCAGGCTGATTAGAGGCCAGACCCTTGGGCAGTAACTTTAAGAATGCAGATATATTTGTGGTTCCACCAGACTGTAGATAAGACTCACTGACCATGAGAGCCAGAGGTGGTGTCTGCATGGCAGTTATGAAAATTAGGGCACCAATTTGGTTGGTTATTGTTTTTTGTTTTGTTTTGTTTTAGATTTTATTTATTTGTTAGAGCATAAGCAGGGAGAGTGGCAGGTAGAGGGAAAAGCAGGCTCCCTGCTGAGCAAGAAGCCCGACACAGGACTCAATCCCAGGACTCTGGAATCATGCCTGAGCCAAAGGTAGATGCATAACTGACTGAGCCACCCAGGCGTCTCAAATGTGTGTTTAATTAGAAGCCTGCCTCAGAATGCAGCTCTCATATAAACCAATAGGCCTCTTTCACAAAAGACTGAGCTCCTAGTTCACTTTACCTCTTGCTGTGCCCTAGGGGTGGTAGCTTGGTAGCTATTTAAGAACTCTTTCTCTGTTGGTTACAGACCTATGGGATTTATGAGCATAAACTCCACTGGACACCAGAGCCAAGTGATATAGAGGTATCCCCCTGAAGTAGCTGTGAAAAATCAAGGCATCAGCCAAGAATATAAGTTCCTTTCTTAAAGATAATGGCAAGCTCCAGCAAGGTAGATGGAGAATGTAAATATTGCATTCACTGGCTTCTGTTCAGTGAGAGCAATTCTGTGGATATCTATAAATGTGCCAAACTAGAAGCCTCAGGTCAGACCCTCAGGTCGGAGCCCCTGGACAAGAAAATAGGCCTCTCTCTTAGATTGGGAGTGGGTTTTGGTCTGCAAGCTGTACTCTGCCCTAATAGTGTTAGTCTGTCAAACTACCTCTTTGATTGTTCCAGTTCTGTGAGACCCAGGAACACAAGCTCTCATTCTCTAGAGCCAGCTAATCAAGGGTGTTTTCTGAAAGGCAGCTACAAAAACTGGGTCACCTGGTACAAAAACCATGATACCAGGTATAGATAAAATCTCCAGGAGATACTGGTGCTCTAGAGCATAACCGAGAGAGATTAGGAAGATGGTACTCACCAGCTTTCTTCCCCAGAGAGTCCTCCTCTAGGCCCCTGCCCTTCAGACCAATGCTCTAACATTAGCAAGTAAGTCTCTTTCACATGAAACCTGGCACCTGCAAAGGATGGCTTCCATGCCAGGCCCTGGGGCAGGTGAGTCTGCACATGAGCCTTTTAAGAGTCATTTTTCAGTTTCCTATAGCCCCAGTCAATCTGATAGGTGTAAACCCTGTAGGTCTTCAAAGCCAGATGTTCTGGAGTCTCATCTCTCAGGTGCCAGTCTTAAATGTTAGGATGCCCAGTGTGGGATCAAACAATTTGCTTCTCAGGGAGAGACTCCAACTGCTGAACCCCCTTCTGATTGGGTCTGTTGTGGGGATTTGTGGTGAGATTATCTCAGTCTTTCCTACCCACTTTGATCTGCTTTGCCTCTTGTTTACCAGACATGAAGAGCTCACTCTGCCAAGTTTTAGGGTTTTTTTCTGGAGGAAATTGTTCCATAGATAGGTATTGATTCAGTGTGCTGTGTGAGGTAAGTTGAAGGATCTTCTTCTGTCACTATCTTGAATTGGAACTGGTTTTTTTGTTTTTTTGTTTTTTGTTTTTTGTTTTTCTATTAGAGTTATATTTATTTCAACAAAATTATCAAGTAAAACTACAAAGAAAAATATTTGACACAGAGACACAATTTTGTAGAGAGGAAGTTTAGCACTAATTGATATGATAAATTACATCTTTTGATATTTGGGGGGAAACTATTACCAGAAGAATCACTAAAATACAGCATCATGTGCCACAGCACATGAAAACATTCCCATAAAAATTAAAGATTTTCATTTGAACACTTATTTTTTCATCCCTCTTTGAATTTATATTCTGAAACTTGATGTTTTATTGCAGTTTCCACTTGCATAGAGTATCTTTCCCATCACTGCAGGTCTCATATGTAGCTTTAACACTGAAGTATATCTCCTATTGGCACCCGGTAGTTGGGTCTTACTTTTTGTCCAGCCAGCCGGTGTGCCTTTTGATTGGTGAATTCATTCCACTTCCATTTAGAGTAATTACTAATATGTAAAGACTTACTAATGCCATCTTAATTGCTTTCTTGTTTTGTATTTCCATTATTTATTTTTCCCTCACTTTCTAGGCAGGAGCCTTTGTAAATTGGTTATTCTTCCTGGTGGTATGCTCTGTTTCCCCCTTCTTTGTCAATCTGCTGTAGGTTTTTGTCTTGTAGTTACTGTGGGGCTTACATAAAATTTCTTAAAGATAAGTTATTCTCAGCCTGAAATTGTTTTATGTCTCATTACATAGGTCTTTTTTTTTTTAAATATGTAGTATATTATTTGCCCCAGGGGTACAGGTTTGTGAATCTTCAGGCTTAAACACTTCACAGCACTCACCATATCACATACCTTCCCCAATGTCCATAATCCAACTGCCCTCTCTACACCCCCCTTCTCCCAGCAACCCTCAGTTTGTTTCGTGAGATTAAGAGTCTCTTATGATTTGTCTCCCTCCCGATCCCATCTTGTTTTATTTTTTCCTTCCCTACCCCTCAAAACTCCCTGCCTCTCAAATTCCTCATATCATGGAGATCATATGATAATTGTCTTTCTCTGATTGACTTATTTCACTCAGCATAATACCCTCTAGTTCCATCTACATCATTGCAAATGGCATGATTTCATTTCTTTTGATGGCTGCATAGTATTCCATTGTATATAAATACCATATCTTGATGTTAGTTACAATTTAGATCTTTTTTTTTAGTTTCATTAACAACTTACTGTAACTGTAGTTATTTTTCTCACTGTTCCTTTAACTTTTATACTGTTGATGAAGAGCTGACATACCATCCTAATTTAGAATTAGTTTTCTAAGTCCAAAAGGAATATTTTTACCTTTACCTAGTGTGTTGTGTATTTTCGTGTTTTCATGTCGCTGGTCAGCCTGTCGTCGTTTTAGATAAGAACCTCTTATTTTATTGCTTGCAGGCAGGGCTAGTGGTGAATTTTTTCAGATTCAGTTGCTCTGGGAAAGCCTTTATTTCTTCTTTGTATCTGAAGGAAAACTTTGCCAGATTAAGTATTGTTGGCTGACAATTTTATATCTTTCAACACTTCAAATATGTCATTATACTCTCTACAGGCCTGTAGAGGTTCTGCAGATAAATCTGATAGTGTAATGGGAATTTCTGTGTAGGTTACATTTTTTTTTCTTTTTTAACTTGGATGCCTTTAAAATTCTTTATTATGGATTTATGACAATTTATGTCTTATAAAGGTCATTTTGTTTTAAGATAAAAGGGTAATCTATGGGATGCCTGGGTGGCCCAGTTGGTTAAGCATCTGCCTTCAGCTCAGGTCATGATCCCAGGGTCCTAGGATAGTCCCATGTTGGGCTTCTTGCTCAACTGGGAGCCTGCTTCTCCCTCTCCTGCTCTCTTTGCTTGTGCTTTAATAAATAATTTTTTAAAGACTTTATTTGTTACTTATTTGATGCAGAGAGAGAGACCACAAGTAGGTCAGAGAGGCAGGCAGAGGGACAGGGGGAAGCAGGCTCCCCGCTGAGCAGAGAGCCTGATACGGGGCTCCATCCCAGGACCCTGAGATCATGACCTGAGCCGAAGGCAGAGGCCCACCCCACTGAGCCACCCAGGTGCCCCAAGGATATATTTCTGTAATGACTTACCATTAAGAGAGACAATGGTTGCTGACCCTACTCTCCAGGATCATCAGATGTTCATTTTAGAAAGTATACTCAGGATGGAGAAGAGCTGGAAAGGTCAAAAGTGTAGAAGCATGAAATGGGGGAACATTTATGACTCTTATGAAGTTACTTTAATATTGGTCTAAGAGAAACATTAACTAGATTATATCATAATTAAACCTACAAAACGATTTTATTATAATTAAGAAGTTTGAAATAGGAGAGAAAATGAAGATATTGTATATTTATCAATAATGGCTTTTTCTTATCTGTACTTTACAAAAGAAGGAAAGGATGTCATTTATATTTTGACATATGGTACCCTTTATATATATAAAATGGAAGCTTAGAAAATATAACATCCCCTCTAAAGGGAGAATTACCCAAGGTAACATTATATAAGAACAAGAAAATACCTATACCCTTGCCATTCTGCTTTCACTTGATGTTAAGAAGCAAATCCTAGAGTTACTGAAAACTGTGACTGTGCTAACAATACTTAAATATACAGAATTGAATTTGACCTTATTTTGTTACTGATAAAACTTCCTTTTAATAAAATGAGATTTCAATAATATACAAAGTGGGGAATATTTTCACTAAATGCTCTCTGACTTTAAAATTCTATGGCTAGTAAAATCCATTTTATTATTCATTATTCATAGTATTCTTGTTATTTATTCATTTTACTTTAATTGGGTAATTGACAACAAAAGCATTTCAAAGATTGATTTGTTTTAGAGAGAGAGAGCATGAGAGGGAGGGGCACAGGGAGAGCGAGAGAGAATCCCAAGCATCTCAGAATCTCAAGTATCTGTGACAGATACTTGAGCGGCAACCCAAGCCCGATGCCACCATGCTGAGATCACGACTGAGCTAAAACCAGGAGTGGGATGTTCAGTCAAGTCAGCTGTGCCACCCAGTGGCCCCAAAACAAAGGCATTTTATATTGCAGTAGCATAGAAGTTTCTAATTCCTTACATGTTTCAAAGAGACTAAGCCCTAAAATTAGAGTAACGTCAAGTTGTTTATTAGGTAGTCATAAAGATGTTTAAGAGCTACTGGTAAGTCAGTTAAAGTTAGTAATAAAAGTGAAAAATCTCCTATTTGATTTACACATCTAAGTGACAATCTACACTATTAGTATCATACAAAATGGTTTTACTAGCCATAATCAGTTTCTCTTGATTTATGTATAACTTTTTTTTTTAAACTAAAAATGAATCTTCTTTGCAGAGTATTTAGAAAATACTTTTGGTTACTGCTTTCTGCAATTATGGTAGAGATCTATAAACCATATCAATAACAAGCGTTCATAGTACTAGTGGATATTTTTCCAGTAATTTTGTGATAAATTCTTCGAGTAATAGTACACATTAAACGTATATTATTTTGTGAAATGGTGTTTTAATGGTAGAGGACTTTGCTATCTGACTCTCGGTTTCTGCTCAGGTCATGATCTCATGATCATGGTTGGTGGGATCCAGCCCCCAGGCAGCCTCCTAGTTTGGCAAGGAGTCTGCTTGAGATTTTCTTTCTCTGCCTCTCCCCACACTGGTACATGCTCATTCTCTCTTAAATAAATCTTTAAAAAAAAAAAAATTGCTATTGGTCACACCTGGGAAAAGAATCCAGATTTTTCTGGACCATGTTCTTTTCATAGAAACATGTCTGGATGTAGAATATATCCCTATTTTATAAAAAATAAACATACAGGACACAAAACAAACTGAGGGTTGATGGGGGGAGGGGGGGTGGGAGAGGGGGGGTGGGGTTATGGACATTGGGGAGGGTATGTGCTATGGTGAGTGCTGTGAAGTGTGTAAACCTGGCGATTCACAGACCTGTACCCCTGGGGATAAAAATATATGTTTATAAAAAATAAAATTAAAAAAAAAAAACGTACAGGAAGAAGTATTGCATGGTCTTCAAACTTTTGAGTTCTGAATTCTGATTGCTTATTTTGCCTCCAGCAGTCTGCCTCACTTAGTAAGTACGTTAGGGGGTTGTGAGAATATAAACTGATAGGCATATTTTTTTCACAGTAACAATGTTGACTAAGAGCTTTCTCTGCTAGAATTCCCTGTTAATAATGTTTATATTCAATAAGTATTCATCTTAAATTATTAAAAATATGAAGTACACTTTCATTTTTACTTTTACATCATAGATAATTTTTTCTAATCTCTTTTTTTGTTTTGTTTTAGGTCACTTTTCACATTGAACCATACAGCAATCGAGATGATCAAAACATGTACAAAAATGTCAAATATATTATAGACAAGTGAGTTTCTTCTGTGTTTATAATTACTGTTTTATGATCCAATGATAGCAAGTACATTTAAATTGTATTTGAGATTTGAATGACTTATGGTCTGATATGTTAAAATTAAATTTTGTAGTGAATACTCATTTTGAGGAACATTTCTGAAATTCCTTATAATTCACTTTCTGTATAGATTATTTACTGTTTATATGTTTATTAAGCTATTTATGATTTGCTGGCTGACATTTTAAATTGGTATTCTTTAAATCATGAATACAGATTATCTTTTTAAAAGAAGGTTCAAATTATGAAATGTGAACTGCTTTATATCTATGGACCCACATCCAATTTTTTTATTTAGTCTGATTATAAGGAAAAAATTAATACAGCTTCATTTTGTTCAAGGATTTTACTGGTAAGAACCTGTGACTGATACTATACTCGTAAAAGGAAACTTGTCAGCAGGAATATCAGTTGACATATTCATATAGAAAATGGGCTTTTTATGGTGTTGGTCATCATTTGTAAACCTCAATATAAGATAATTTCTTGTTAGGAAAAATGAGATACTTGATACATCAAGACATTACCTATCTGCAAAATTGAAAATGCATTTTTAATGATTATCCTTAATATGACTGATTCCCCAAAGAAAGTGAACAATATGCTTAAACTGTGCTGATTACCTTCATTTTCAATATAGAAACAGTTATTGTCTGTGGAAAATGAGTTACAGATATTCACTTCACTTTTACATATTTTTGTATTCTAGATATGGAAATCATCCAGCCTTTTATAGGTACAAGACTAAGACTGGCAATGCTCTTCCTATGTTTTATATCTATGATTCCTATATCACAAAGCCTGAAAAATGGGCCAATTTGTTAACCATCACAGGGTCTCGGAGCGTCCGCAATTCTCCTTATGATGGACTGTTTATTGCACTTCTAGTAGAAAGCAAACATAGATATGATATTCTTCAAGGAGGTTTTGATGGAATTTACACATATTTTGCCACAAATGGCTTTACTTATGGCTCATCGTATGAGAACTGGGCGAGGCTAAAATTTTTCTGTGACCAGTTCAACCTACTGTTTATCCCAAGTGTGGGCCCAGGATATATAGATACCAGCATCCGCCCATGGAACGCTCAAAACACTCGGAACCGAATCAGCGGGAAGTACTATGAAACTGCTCTGGGGGCTGCACTCCATGCTCACCCCAGTGTGATTTCTATCACCTCTTTCAATGAGTGGCATGAAGGAACTCAGATTGAAAAAGCCATTCCCAAAAGAACCAGTAATACCGTGTACCTGGATTACCGGCCTCATAAACCAAGTCTTTATCTAGAACTGACTCGCAAGTGGTCTGAAAAATACAGTAAGGAAAGAGCAACTTATGCATCAGATCAGAAGCTGCCTCTTTCTTAATGCATTAAGTACCTTTTGTTTTAAGTGTGTACTGATTGGCAGTTATCCCCATAATAAAAAGAATTTGCACTTTTAAAAAAAAATTGTGATATCATCATTGCCACCCTTCACAATGCTGCACTGAAAAAATATCTGAGAGAAAAACTGTGCAAATAACATTCCCTGTGGCATAATTTGCTACAAATTTTTATCTCACACAAAACTGTATTACATAAATAATTAGTGCACAATTAAATCCTTCTTGTATTCTGGGCCCAAAGAAATAGATTGCGTATATTGGGTATGTCTAGTGAAGAAAATAGGACCTAAAAGATCATGTACATGTTTCATTTAGACTTTTTTCCCAATGATTCAGTCATCCAGAGTGTTCACTAACACAATAAAGTCTGCAATAAAAATTCTTAAGGAAAATAAAATCACAACTTTAGCCTTACTGTGAATCACATTGTGTTAGGAAGGCCTCCTTTCTATAGCACAATATACATCATCCTTTGAGGATTTTTTGATTACTTATAACATGCTAGGTGTTTGGCATGCCTAGTATGCCTGCTTTACAATGCTAAATTCCAGATTTTAGAAGCTATGGTAAGTTCCTTCATGCTTCTGTATTAAGAAAACATAGTTGGTTCACAATTATGAAGATAGAATGCCCAAAATACCAGTTTTTGGATAACCTGTTGATCTTTAACTTGTTATTCTATTCATGTTTTTAATCAGAGACCAACTGTTAGTAAGAAAGAAAAAAGTTGATACTATCATTGGATTTCCTTCTTAATATTTAAGCTGTTTTTACCAAAGTAGGGAACATTTACTTAGCATTTTAGGAACATGGAAATGAAAATTCTCTTATATCTTAAACTCATTCCTGAAGTTTGACTTGTAAGTTTAATACTTAATGATGGCAATAATCTAATTTAAAAGACAATATATCCCCATGTAAAAACATATTTCATGGTATCTACCAGATTCAATACTTGTGATCAGTTGATTGTCCTGTTGTGACAAATTAATCCACATATATGCTGAAAATGGATCTCTTTAATAGATTATATGTTATCCTTCAGTTCTTATAGTTAACTAGAACTCTAAAATATATATATACTATTACAAGAATATTATTTCTTAATTTACTAAAGAGAAACAATACTGAACAATAATAGATATAAATCTCCAGGTTTTAGAGATATTCAGAAATAAAGTAACTGTAGAATTTATCATAACATAGCCCAAATGAAATTTATTTTAGCCAGTGATTTTCAAGTAAAATATCTTTTCTTTGAAAAAAGGCATGACTAATGTTAAACTTATTTATAAATTAAGAATTTGCCATTTCTCAGAGAATGATCCGGTCATGAGAAATTTGAGCAATAGTAGTAACTTACTTTCTAGAGGAAATTACAAGAATAAATCACTATAATGATATAACCAAGGCTTTCATAGGAACATTAACACAGATACGACCTGTGGATTTTTTTTCTTATATCCATGTAGCTACTATATGTTATCACAGGAATAAACTCTAAATGTATCATGCCTAATAATCACTTATACCATATTTTATTAAATTTAGAGATATTACTACAGAGGAATTTTTGTCATTGCTTATACTGTATATTTTAACCTACTGTGACAGAAAATTTTATGAAATAGTTCGAGATTAAGAGAAAGTGTATAAAAACAAAGTCAACAAATACTCAATGTGAATACTACCACTTTCTGTCTTGCTTCCACTGCAGACCTAGATAATCTACTACAGCACTCTTTACCTCTGAGCTTTGTTGTGGTTCCCAACACATTACTCCCAACCAGCCAGTAAGGATCAGATTTCAAAGTAAAACGGATTTTTTTCTCAAGGGAGGAATGTTTGGAATCTGACCTCATAAGAGTTTAAGAATTTATAACTATATGAAAACCCTGTGTCTTTTTGCCTGTTTTAAAAAACAGGAGGAATTATCTCTAATTTCATAAGTCTTCCTCAGGTATTCATTACAGCTGCCTTTATCATTTGACTTATAACACAGTTTAAATCATTATGATCACAAGTAAAAGCAAAGAACTGATTGCCTAATTTAAACTATCTAGGTGTGACCTCAGTAAACTATTAAACAGTGTAATATATGCAACGCATGAATCACAATTCTTTTATGGTTTAATCAGTCTATTTTGACTGTATTGAAAATAATTGTTTTATTATTCTCCTTAAGGACTAATATTGTCAAAAACTGCTGTTATTAATGTTTAAGTTGTATGTTAACTTTTTTTCTGTTTTAAAAGTAAAAGACTTTTGTTATATGGAGTAATTAACTTTCATTTAATAAAAGTGTACATGAAATAGTGTATCTTAGGTATAAAAATGTGTCCCTTTCTATTTATGAAATATTTAATTTCTGATTAGCAGATGAAAAGTAGTATTCATTCATAACTATATATTTTCTCTATTTGAGATATGCAGCACTTACAAAGTCTGTATCTTTAACTGTATATACATTTTTAAATCTGTAAATTTGTTAAACACACAAACACAAAAAGTTTTGGGGGTAGCGGGTAGAGGTGTCATTTTTTATTCTTTGGGCATGATCCTATGTTAGCTCTAACTCTTTTGGGAAATCTTACCCAAACAAACCACCAGAGAATCTATCAAGTTTATAACCATGCACTTTTTCATACTGACCAGTTAAAGATGACGGTTCCTGAATTCTATAGTGTCTACAGAAACAGCTCTTAAAAGTCTATATCTAAATTTTGAATCAAGGTAGAACACCCTCATGCCCCACAGTATAGAAGCAATACTTTATGACCAGCAAAATTCCAGTTATTTTTTATAAATATCTATAATTTCAAAATGAAAAATGGACCTAACCACAAGCAAAAAAGTTTATTCATTCAGGTAAAATTCTATACTGGCTTTGCTATATATCCACATAAAGTCTAAATGTTATTGTATGCTTCCTATAAGATTATCATTCTTGAGAATTCAAGTGCTACATTGCTTAATTATTTTAGAGATTCATTGTAGTCCAATCAAAGAACTTAGTAGTAGTTCTCTTATATTTCATCAATGACGAGGGGAACATTTTTCAATGTGGTTAGTTTTTGTTGTTGTTATTGTTACGTAATTTATGATATAAAAAGAAAAAAAGAAGTAGTAAATGGCCACAGATCTAAAATTTAGTGACGTTAAAACATAGTAGCACTATTTTGGATGTTCTAGACTTCATTTAAAAGCATCTTATATGTTTTAAGTTTCTCAATTTACATAAAATTAACCATAAATTCAATCAAAGTTAAAGAGCCTTTTAGAAAAGACCCCATGAAATGAATATTTTATGACATAAGGAAATGGTGTACTATGGTATATGATTTGTATCATCATGCCTTGTTTTTGATTTTTTGAAAGAATTGGTTAATCTGAGCAAAGATTGTTGTAAACATGAAATAAAGTGACACTTTAGCTAATTACATTTAAAATACATTAATTATATTTATGTTCATGCATAAAAGTATGAGTCAGTTTTACAAAAGCCATTATGAAAACACTATTAATTTGGTAATGTCTAATGTAATATGATCTTTACCCTGATTTTGAAACAAATACAAAAGAGAAAAATAGAAGAAATTCACTTGTAATAAATGCAATAAAGTTTAGAAATGTATATATTTAAACACAGTCACCTAAGGGTAGTATGTCAGAATGTTTTTTGGATGTAGTAAGTTTGTATTTACTGAATGCTGCCATTCTACGTATTGTTTTTTAATTACTTAGATTCTTTAGTCATGTGGCAGTCTATTAAGCCATTCATATTAAAATAGCACAGTCTAATCTCTGGCTTCATGTAAAAAGCTAACTGCAAGGCTGCTAAATTCTTCCTTGAAAATTTGGTGTTATATTTAATTCAAGTACATTACTGGAAATCATGCTCTTGACTTTTTAGCTGTCTCGTAAAAAAAAAAAATGTTGACAATCATTTTATGAATAGCAGCTGAGCTTAAATTCTATTTTTCCTCATGAGTATTATGTATTCTTAGCTAAAGACTTAATATAATCCCCAAATAAAATATTCTTTTAATGTATAATATTTCATTGTTTTCTTTTTAGTTTAGTCATTCTTATGTAGAGTGTAGGTAATGCTTTCTCTTTTTAAAATGTGTACTCATTTGAAAACAGGATTTAAAGTATTTTTTCCATAAAAAGAATTTAAAAGTATATGAACAATGAAAGATGGGAATCTAGAAAGAATATACATCTATATACATGCTAGCATATATAGCTGACTGCATATTTGGTATTGAGCTTCTGAGTAGTTAATACAAGATGTTATATGGTTTTGTTTTGTTTTGTTGGCCAGGAAAGGAGCATCTCCTTTACAAGGTAAACCGTATGTTGTCGTCACAATTTAAAATAAAAGGTAAAACATAGGGAATATAGTCAGTGGTACTGTGTATAATGTTGTATGCTGACAGATGGTAGCTACACTTACGGTGAGCACAACATAACATATAGAGTTGTTGAGTCACTATGTTGTACACCTCAAAATAATGTAACAAGTATCAACTATATAAAAAAAAAACTTTAAAAATTTTTTCCAATTGCCATTAAACCTATGGTTTAAAAAAATAAAAATGTAAAAACCTATAGGAACCTGTCAGATAATGTACTATAAATAAATGCAGCAGGTTTAAGACCATAGAGAGTCCTAGGTACTGTGGACCACTTTCAACTAAAGGGAGTAGTTGCTAATCAGCTCTCAATTCATTTTGTAGGTATGGGTCACTAAAATGAGGAAGTATGTATGCCCATATGTGTATAAATTTTTTCTAATTACAGCATGTTGGCAAATGCCAGAAAAGATTTTTAAAATATTTGCTTGGTGGGGTCACTAATTTGTGACCTCTGATAGAATATAAAATTATTGAGAACATTTTTCATAACATTACACTCAAGGGGATTTCATATGACTAGTTATTGTGATGATTATTGGATAAGTTCTAAGTATATAACAAAACTCAATGAAAGTGAATCCATGTATGATAATTTTTCCCTGATCTTATAGGAAATCAGAAATAAAACACCCCAACAATGAGGTACATGTCTCTTAGCCAGGACCAATATGCCAAGACCAAATTTCATTTATTATTTATCCTCATTTGGCTTTTTGAATAGCTGATTTGAATTAATTTTATTTACTGAGAAGGACCAATGCTTTCATTCTTTTGCCTATTCGATATAGATCCATGTTTGGAGCCTGGAAAGTAAGTAGAAAACACCATAATTGCCTTTAAGTATAGCCTCCATTTCTGTAACCTATTTTCTGCCTTTTTGATGCCTGTTATTCAACCTTTCTTCCTTACTCTCAACTTACCTGCCTTTCATATCTGTTTTGTTTCAAAGAGGATATTAGTGATTTGTTAGAATATATAACATGTGACAAAAAAGTCTCAGTTGAATTGGAACAAGAATAGGAATACACATTGAACCCAGCATTAACAGGAAAACAATATTATGCTAAATACACTGCTATACTGGTGATAACAAATTTAAGCTTTTGAGTAGCCAATATGAAAAAAAAAATCTAATTATCTACATATTGTGTGATACTCATAGAGTAAGATACAAATTTCTCAAGAAAAGTATAGCTGTCTTAAGGATCTCCACTCTTCCCACATTTATTCAAATGAGTACTGAAAATCTAGCCACAACAATCAACAAAAAATAAAAGGCATCTAAATTGGTTAAGAAAGAAAAACTATTTACAGGTGACATGATACAAAACACAGAAAACCTACAGGCTCCCCTAAAAAACTACTAGAAACACGTGAATTCAGTAAAGGTGCAGGACACAAACATATAGAAATCTGTCATCTTTCTATATGTTAATGACAAGAGAGAAATTAAAACAATCCATTTCAACCATATTAAAAAAAAAAATACCTTGGAATAAACTTAACCAAAGAGATGAAAGATCTGTATTCTGAAAACTAAAACACTGATGAGAGAAATTGAAGGTAACACAAACAAATGGAAAGATATCCCATACTCCTGAATTGGAATAATATTGCTAAAATGTCCATACTACCCAAAGCAATCTACAGATCAATGAAATCTCTATCAAAATGACAACAGCATTTTTCACAGAACTAGAATAATATTGAGAAATATATGGGACCACAAAAAAACCCAAATAGCAAAATCAATCTTGAAAGAACAAAACTTTCCCAGATATCAAAATATACTACAAAACTAGTAACCAAGACAGTATGGCACTGGCACAAAAACAGACATATAGATCTATGGAACAGAATAGAAAGTTCCGATATAAACCCATACTTATATGGTCAATTAATTATGACAAAGGCAAGATTACAATGGAAAAAAAAAAGTTTCTTCAATAAACAGTACTGGGAAAACTAGGCCACTTTCTTACACAATACACAAAAGTAAAATGGATTAAAGACCTAATCATGATGACCTAAAAGCAGAATACTTCTAGAACAAAATAGGTAGTATTTCTTTGACCTCAACTGTAGCAACATATTTGTGGATATGTCTCCTTAGGCAAGGGAAATGAAAAATTAAAATACTGGACTATGCCAAAATAAAAAGTTTTTGCACAGCAGAGGAAACCAGCAAAATGAAATGGCTCGCTATTGAATGGGAGAAGGTATTTGTAATATCCAATAAGGGATTAATATCCAAAATACAAAATCCAAACATACAACTCAACCTCAATAAAAAAAATCTGATTTAAAAAATGGGCCAAGGACATGAATAGACATTTTCTCAAAGAAGATATACAGATGACCAGCAGAAACATGAAAAGATGCTCAACATCACTAATCACCAGGAAATGCTAACCCAACTCACAATGACACATCACCTTACACCTATCAGAATGGTTAGAATTAAAAAAAAAAAAAAATGTTGTCAAGGATGCAGAGAAAAAGGGAACCCTCATGAACTGTTGGTGGGAATGTAAGTTGGTACAGCCACTGTGGGAGTTTTGTAAAACATTAAAAATTGAAACACCATATGATTCAGTAATTCCACTACTGGGTATTTGCCCACAGAAATGAAAACACTAATTTGAAAAGATATTTGCATCCTTGTTTATTTGGCATTATTTACAGTAGCCAAGATAAGGAAGCAACCAAAGTGTCTATCTATGGGTAAAAAAGATGTGGGAAATATATACAAGGTAATATTACTCAGCCATAAAAAGAATGAGATCTTGCCATTTGCAATGACATGGATGGACATACAGGGTATTACGCTAAGTGAAATAAGTCAGATAGACAAAAGACAAATACCATACAGTTTCACTTTTATGTGGAATTAAAAAAAAATAAAAATGAACAAGTCAAACAGAAACTGACACATAAATAAAACTGTTGGTTCCAGAAGGGAGAGGGGTGGGGGTATGAGCAAAATGGGTGAAGGGGAGTGGTTTGGAAAGACAGGCTTCTAGTTATGGGATAAAGAAATCACACGGATGAAAGGTACATAATAAGTATAGTCAATGGTATTATAATAGTATTGTATGGTGAAAGATGGTAGCTATGCTTGTGGTAAACCTAGCATAATGTATAGATTTGTCAAATCATTATGCTGTACACCTGAAACTAATGTAATGCGTGTCAACTATTTAAATATACACACACACACATATATATATTATATATATCTTAGTATTAAGAGAAGTTTCTTTTTGAGAGTTCTCAGAAAGAAGATACTGTATGAATAATGTCTTTATATCAACACCTTCCTTATAATATGCCAAGGCCAAATTTCATAAGGCTTTTTCTTATAAATATCTCTAGAATATGTGATTGCAGTATCATGCTAAAGCACAATCACTAAAAGCATTTATATATTTATCCATCCATCCACCCACCCACTCAGCCATCCATTTATCTTAAAAAGTGAATAGTCCATGTATGTATCTTTCAAGTAATTCTTCCCACAATTTTTTGAATATTCACTAATATTTCTTGAATTTTTGCCAGAGAGTGTAATGGTAAAGGGGATACACATGAGTAAGACACTAGCTTCCTGCTTTCAAAATACTTAAAGTTTTTAACAAAGCATTATGGTTTAGGTGATGCACTTTACATTTTTTGATCCCTCATAATCAATCAGCTGTATACATAACAGAAGTTTTCTTATAAATAATCAAAATGAAAGGCTGAGTGAAGTATATATTGGTTTCAGAAGGGAGGGAAAATGAAATTATGTAGCTCACAATTTTATACAGAAAAACATTTGTATTTGCTGAATTGGTAGTACATTAGCCATAGATCACCATTTATTCACAAAAAAGGAGACCAAAATGTTTACTGATAACTCATCTGCCTGGTTTCCAGATCTTTAAAATGAAGGCATTGGATTGGAAATAACTAGGATTGCTATTTAGAACTATTACTATTTTTGTGTTATCAATAGCATCAAAACCAAAACAAAAAATGAAAAGTCTGCATTTCTACAGACATAAAAACTATCTGAAAAAGAAGATTTAATAAAATCATACAAACCTTAAAATTATCATCTGCCATCCACTCTGGATTTTATTACTCTTTCTGTTTTATTAACTTTTGCCTTTCAAATAACATTGTTATAGATATTAAATATGTTAATACAAATAAATTGTCTAAAATCATTCCAAAACATGCTAATGTTCAATAAATGTTGGCCATCCCTGTCATTTTTATGCTCAAAATAAGAACCAAATTGTCCATCAGTGAGTGAAAGGACAAATGAATTTTGGTACATTCATAAAATATTGTTAAGCAATGAAAAATAATAGAACACTGATACACATGGATAAATGTGTATTTATACCACACGGATAAATCCCAGTACATTGTGCTAAGTGAAGGAAGTCATCTGCCAAGGATTATAGGTATCCCCTGCTTATCCGAAAGCAGAACATGCCTATGAAACCTTTGTGAGCTAAAATCATATAAAGCAAAGAAGTAATTACCATTTCACAAAAGTGAAAATCCTCTACAAATTTCTTTTGGTTTGAGAAAATAGATGCTAGTGTAGGTCTTTCCTAAAAGAAAAGTGGCATAAAGCCAACTTTTTGGTAGCAGAGGAAGCCTGTATATATTTTATTTTACTTCTATGATATTCTGAAAAAAGCAAAATAGATTGGTGGTCCCTAAGGTCTAGGAGTTGGGGACAGGGGCTTCATTACAAAGGAACAGCACAAGACATTTGCTTACTAAACAGCACTATACATTTCCCAAAATTCACAGAGCTATGTAACTCCTCTCCACTCAACATATACAGTAAAAACACAACAACAACAACAAAAACAGATGAATTGTCTGTATATTAGTATTTTTTAAGCCTACAGTGTGGTACTACTACACAGTCATACAAATGACTAAAATTAAAAAGACAGTGCTAAAATACTCATACTTTTATGGTGCTAATATATTTCCCCAACTTTCAAAAATTGTCAATTTCTTTTAAAGTTAAACATATCTTTACACTATGGCCAACATTGTCACTTTCACTAGTTAGTAGAATTTCTCTTCTCTCCTCATTTTCTCTTCCCTATCTCAATTCATAACACTGTCATTCAAACCATAAAACCAAAAGCATGGAGTCATTCTTTGCCTTAACACACTCTCTCAGTGCCCTAAACCACATCAGCCAGTTAAGTACTGCTACATTTTTTCTCTAGATATTCCCTAAATATTTATGCTATTTTCCATCTGAATAACTTCTGGCCATACCTAGGACGTCATCATTTTTCACTCAGCCTTTTAGATCTTCTCAACTAGTTTATGTACCTATAGTTTGCCTAATACAAGTCAATATCTAGACCCAGAATCTAGGTCATTCTCTTGGCTTCAAATCCTTTAAGTGACTGCCAATTTCCTGTAGAATAAAGCATAAACTTCACAAGGCATATAAGATGTACCATTACTGTTCTATGCTTATAGCAACAGGCTCATCTCCTGGTTCATTTTCTCCTTCAAACTTTTTGCTACGATAATATTTTACTTCAATGGGGTTCCCAAACACAACTTGCTATTTCAGAACCCCATGAAGATGTGTGTGTGTGTGTGTGATGTCTTTTTCATTACTTCTCATTTATTTACTCCTCCTTGAAAAAGAATGAGAATGGAACAAAAAAGCAAAGGAAGAAAGGAAGCAAATATTTTTAACTGGTATCTAATGTATATCAAACTCTCTGTTAAAGTGTTATACATGTTATTTCATATAATATTCATCCAACATAGAGGTAGCTTTTATTTTATAGTTAAATAAACTATATTACAGAACTTGCCAATGCCCCACAACTGAGTAGAGATGTGTCTGAACAAACTATGTCATTCTACTATGGGGCCAGCTTATCTAGAAGTTTTCCCTATGCCCGACAATTTCCCTGCTCTCACACAGGTTAAGGAACTCTGAGTATACTTCTATCCTAGTGCTTACTACTTTGTATTGAGATAAGTTTCATCAGTGAATATATTTCTGGGGGTGGGAAATATTTTGGTTTCACTTTTTTAAGAATATAAATATATCACATACAGAAAAGAGAACATTAAAGATAATTATATTATTTTTTAAAGGCAGTCATGGGCCCAACACTAAATTTAATGAAATGTAGCATTCTTCATAACTTTGAAACCTCAGGGTATATATCTTATCCACCTTTACACTTTCAGTATCTGACACAGAGTAGATGCAAATTAAATATTTGTTGAAGACAGGTTTATATGAAGCTTTGCATATACAAAATGATGTGTTACACAAAGTTTTCTGTTCATGGACATTTATTGTTATCTTATTCCTTTTGAGCTACTGGCAAGAAAATTGTAGATGTGTTTCATGATATGATGGTTATAACTAAGTAATATTGGCAAATATAATTTCATTTTAAATCTTCATTAATTAAAACATTAAAAATAAAATTATAGTTGTATTTCATAAGTTTGGGGTTTTTTTCTGACACTTTTATACAAAGTAAATTTCAGAGAAGTTCTGTAATGCAAACAAAAACAAAAAATCCTCCATTGCTTACATAAAAGTAAAGCTATTTTGTTGATTAAACACATTAGTGGCAGAAATTCTAGAAGTGTCCCAATTAAACAGACTTGTAATCAGTCATTTACTCTAACAGTATAATGTTTGAGATAGTCATAGCTTCTGAGCTATTTGCATAATCCCTGTGCTCTTTCCACTAAATGTTTTGCTAAATTTAACGCAGCTATTAAAAGAGAACATGCACCAGAAATTTTTTAAAAAGTAAATATTGACATGCTTTTCAATCAATATTAAGATTTAGAAAACTATGTGTTGAATATTAACCTCATTTCTCCATTAATCATAATTCCTCATAGGTCATTCAATCTTAAGAAAGACAGCAGAATCAAAAAAAAAAAAAAGTAGAACCAATTCTTTTCTTGCTATTTGTGATAAAGTCCCATTAATACCATTCAGAATATTAAGTAATTGACAAAAGTATGATGATTGGGTTGAATAAGCCATTATCCAAGGAAACTACATGCTGGAGAAATCTTGAAAATATTAGTCAAAAGTACACATTCTTAGATATAGATCATCCTTTTCTCCCATTTCTTGAAACCTCCACCACTTTCTCTGTCCAATTTGTGATCTCGCTTCTTACTTAATTAAGAATGTTAATGTCCAATGAGCCATGCTATTCTATAATGCCCTTCCCATAAGAGTTAGCAGGGTCTATTATTTATTTCTAACAGAGTACAGCACAGTTAATGGGTTATCATCCCTGCAATTATTGTATGGCAAAGATGAAGGAATATTGAGGATACAATTGAAATACCTATTCAATTGATTTTAAGTTAATCAAATGGTAATTAATCCTTTGTGGTTTGGTCAAGTGAGACCTTTTTTTAAAAAAGTCCAAAGATTAGAGATAAGACGTTAGAGATACTCTCTAACTGACAAGAAGCAAACCACATCTTCAAGATGAGTCATGAGTCAACATCTTCAAGGAAATGAATTCCCCCAGCAGCCACATGAGCTGAGAAGAGGACTCAGCTTTACATTTTCCTCAACACCAGCTAGCACCTTAGGTACAGCCCTAAGAGATCCTAGAGCTGAGAATCCAGATAGGCCGTGCCATGTATCCTGACTCACAGAAACTGAGGGATAATAAAATATTTGTTGTTTTAAGCTGCTGAATTTGTGATCATTTGTTACATAGCAATGGAAAACTAACACACAATTAAAAGAACATGTGCCTAAGCTGTTACCACCGCATGCACTCTCCTTCATGCCTCTGTGCTCACAAACTGTGTCAGCCTTTCCTTTAATTATGAGTAAACCATCCTTTTTTTTTCATCTAGGGCCAATTTCTCCCTCTGGGTTCTAAATCTTGTTTCTTCTTGTGTGCTCAAAGGCATGACTCTGACAGTAGTACCCTCTTACTTGAACATCATTAAATCTCCCCTCTCTACTGACTCATTTCATCAGCTAACAGGATCTGTTTTCTTCTAACTTCAAAAAACATACTGCCTCTATGGTATCCCCTCCAAGAAGCAAAAATCCCAGTCTAGTCCTAAGAAAAAAAAAAAAATCAGACATATTCAAATTGACGGGCTTTCTGCAAAATACGTAACCAATACTCCACAAAACTGTCGACCTCATGAAATAAGGAAAGTTTGTCTGTTATAGGCCAGCAGAGACTAAGGCAACATGGCAACTAAATGCAAATGGTTTCTGGGACTGGACCCTGAAACAGGAAAAAGACGTTAAGGGAACAACTACTGAACTCTGAATAAAAGTCTGAAGTAATCAGTGTGAGTTTCCTAGTTTTAACAAATATACCATGGTGGTCCCTTACCTTCTTCAGGTTTTGCTCAGGTTAGTGAAGACTTTCCAGTGAGGCCTCCTTTGACTAGTCTATTTTAGTTTAGATTACACCCACAATTTTCACTGAACACACATATACAGTGTACTCACTTTTAGATAATGTAGAAATAAAATGAAGGTAATATCTCCATCCCCAAGGAATTCACAGGTTAGAAGCAAAAGAATAATTTCTTCACAAGATAATTATCATTTCTGTTTGGCAGTGTCCCTTAACTCTTAGGATAAAAAATCTGTCCTTGGTATTTGAGGAACAACCTTTCCCTATTCTATGTGGTCCTGATGGGCTTATTAGTCCCTGTACCTTTGGGTTGGCTATATGGTATAAACTAGCAAATGAATCTTCTCCATTTGCTACAGTGAGTGCTCCAGGGCCAGGCATTTGAACCAAGCTCAGTTATGCTCTAATGATAGAGACTTAGAGCACTCCTTAGATAAATTTTGTCCCACGTGGAAATCTTCAGTCTGAGAAAAAATATATACAAAAGGAAGCAAGAGATGGAGAAAAAGAGCCTTGATAACAACATTTGGAACCCTCAAATTATACCCTAAACTGTGTTTGCCTTTCAACTCCATTCCATTAGTCATAAACCTTTCTTTTTGATTAAGCGAATTTTAGTTAGATTTCATTCATGGGACTGGAAGACTTCTGATTAATACAACTGCATATACTGTTGTAACTCTCAACAGAGAGGTACATAAGGGAAGGCATCAGAAAGCATGAGTTGATCCTCTGAAAGACTAAGGAAACATTCACAGAGGAGTCACTCTCCAGTTTTAAACCCCAAGAACTCAGCATATTGGCTCACCAAGACAATAATACCTTATTGAATTTCTGAGTTCTTACTATGAGTCAAACATTCTCTTAAGTGTATCACATATGTTATGAAATGGACTCTGTTGTCATCATCAGTCTCTTAATGGAGGGAGAAAACAATAATTTGCTCCAGTTTACATCTGATAACTGAAACATCACCAAATTCCATCATATGCACACTTTAGGAAAACAGGTTTTATGATATATAACTTTTGAAATGTTTGACATGTTCTGAGAACTCATTAAACAAATATCCAAAAACTTTATTTTTTGTGCATTCGATTTCCTATAAAGAGTATAATTTGAGTCCTGAAACCACCTGACTTTGGCATAATTAAAATGAACAATATTCTAAGGACCAATGGGTAAAACAGAAATGGGGCTTAAGCAGATAACTAAGTTTATTGACCAGTGGTCTACTACCTAGTGGGTGGCTGACCCCTGAGTGGAGCAGTTATTTCTAAGCATATACAATTATGAAAACTTCTTATCGAAATCAAGTATGTCTCCTAGTGTGGCTGAACCAGAGTCAGGTAGAGCTGATGACAACTGCTTGGATGAGTTAGTGGGTGTTCTCTCCATGAGTGCAACTTAGTCAAGAAAAAAGAAAAAAGAGTTTGAGACAATTAAGTGTGATAGTTTTAAGATGCTTTATTTCTGAATAAAGCATGATTTTTTTTTACAAAGAATATGTTAATTTCTATAAGGAACAGTGGCAAATATTTTGAGGATGCATGAATAATCCTGTAAGAACTGAGAGTTTTGAGAGAACTTCAGATTTCTTTTATTTGCTCACAAAATCTGGTAACATCTAACACCAATTAATGTAGAATTTTCTACATACTGCAGCTTCTTGAACTTTTTCTCTTATGACTATTCCTCTTATAAAACTATTTTAAGCCTAATATGTAAATTATGCATGATTTATTTATTTAATCATTATATATGTTTACATAGAAGAAAAAATAAATATTATTTAAATTATGTTGATTTTGTTGCCCCAAGCAAGCATGCCCTCTTTAGCTTCAACAATGACATTATTTCTTAATACACTACATTTATAATACAGCCCCAAATTTTTCTGCCCATGTTAAAAGGGATCTTTACTGATGAATATTAAATTATTTCAGTAGTGAGGAAGACTGAATAACAAAACCATATACAGAGATCTTTTGTTTAAATTTGTGTTGTTTTATCATTAAAATCCACATAAAATTAGCTATTTTATAAAGTTTCATTCTATAATTTATAATATTGAAAAATAAAAAAATAAGAAAATATATTTATGCAAGCATGACTAGTAATTAAGAACCCAATATTTTATATATTTTCTCAATGTCAGCTGCCACAGGCTTATATTTGGAAATGTTCATGGTTATTATAGTATTTGATAATTATATGAAATCACATTTAATAACAGATATTTTCAGATATATTCACTTAAATTTATTCTTAGATTTCTTACATTACATAGGTATGAATATAATTAAAATTCCACACTGTTATGGTTAAGTGACACCTGAATTCACTTAAAATGGTTTTATTCTATTTTATTTCATTTAAATTTTTTATTGACATATAGCTGATACACAATATAATATTAGTTTCAAGTGTTTTAACTTTGGTTTAACTAACGTAATTTAAATACTTTAGAATACGATGGAGGTTAAATCTAGTTACCATCTGTTACCAGTTATTATATTATTAACTATATTCCCTATGCTGTACTTTACATGACTTATTTATAACTAGAAGTTTATACATTTTAATCCCCTTTGCCTATTTCACTCATTCCCCATCCCCCCCAAACATCAGTCTATTCCCTTCATCTGTGAGTCCTGTTGTGTTCCTTTTGTTTTCTTAGGTTTTACATAAAAGTGAAATAATAGAGTGTCTTTCTCTGACATATTTCACTTAGCATAACACCTTCTAGGTTCCTGTCATAGTAAATGGCAAGATTCCATTGTTTCTTATGGCTGAGTAATATCCCAGTTTATATGTGTGTGTGTGTGTGTGTGTTTGTTTCACATCTTCTTTCTTTATTCATCTATCTATGGACTATGGGTATATCCATATCTTAGCTATTGCTGCAGTGAACATAGGGGTGCATATATTTGAATTACTGTTTTTGTTTTCTTCAAATCAATACCCAGGGGTGGAATTACTAGATCTTATAGTTCTATTTTCAAATTTTGAGGAACCTCCATTCTGTTTTCAGTAGTGGCTGCACCAGTTTACATTCCCATCAACATTACACAAGGGTTCCCTTTTCTCCACATTTTCAAACATTCACTTCATTCAAATGATATCTGATATTCTGCAGGTGTGATTATAATGCCATGCAGATTGATCTCAGTAATCTCTTTACCATTAGTGAAACACCCAAAACTTTTCTTTAATTAAGGTATCTTTCACTAATTGACAACTGTTCTATTGTTGTTCAGCATTATGGCATTATATATTATTAAGAGAGCTGAGAAAATATTGATTTTCTTTAATGATGCCCTCCAACATTTCAGTCTTTTTGACTTTTTACCTTTTGTAGGCATTAATCCAAGAGTTCATAAGCAGAAATATTTCTTCCTTATTGTTCACTGATTTCCAAGAACCCCAGAGAAATGTGTTTTTAGTCACCATTTATAAGCATCATGCTTTCTTAATGCTAATTGCTATGCTTTAAGAAATATTTTCAACTATGAATTTGAGAAACCTATTTTACCTAACTAGCTTCAAGTAAGCCAACAATTTATAGTGACATTTTCACTAAAATCTTGATAATCAACTTGGAAATATACTTAAATGTACTTCATTTTCAAAGTTTTAAAAAAATTTCTCTAAGGCCTCCTTTTTTCTTATTTTCTCTTCACTTCTCTCTTGCTTTCTGTCTTTCCCCCCTTCCTTCTTCCTTCCCTCTCCATTGCTTTTTTTTCCTTCCTTCCTTCCTTTCTAAAAACAACAACAACAACAAAAACAACAGCAACAACTAAGTGCTAGAGATTACATTCTTCCAGGCCAGATTTTTTTCTTTTTTTTTTATAGGTAGAACTATTGGGATAAATATGATGCCATACATTTTTGAATTCTCTTTTCAATTTTTAAATCTAAATATCAAAGTAATTTTTGCATGTTATAATCTGCTTTAAGCTTTGTGGACTTTGAAAATAAGTTTTAGGGTTAATGGTCTATCATATTTTTCATAAATTACAAACTCTAAATTAGGTAATAGTTGAACTTCCATTACTTTCCCTACATATATTTTGATTAGAGCATGTTGGTTCATCTTAGATGAGGATGCTATTTATGACTAATTATTTTTGAATATCCACTATGTTTTAAGTTTATTGTCCTGTTAACCTTCAAAATATCCTTGTAGGGTAAAGGAGCTAACTTTAGCTCTAGTTTTAGTTTCCTCATCTGTAAAATGCAAGTAGTAACACTTACCTCCTGGAGTTATATGCTATTAGTTGAGGGAAATGATTCACAGTAACCTACTCAGGGTTCTAGAGCTAATAAGTATAAGATCAGGATTTAAACCTAGACATGTTCAACTCTATTTGCTTCATTGTGCTATACTGAAAGTGAACTGTTTCTGGAAAGAACCCCTTCTCCTAATTCTTGCATTGCTCTCCATTGGATCAGGAATTGCAAGGGGTGGGGAGGAAACAACATAGTTTCTCTTTTACTTTCACTATGACCATGACTTCCCATCCTTCAATCCTCCAAACTTTACTTTGAATCAGTTCCAAGATGGGTCTATAATTAGACTTAATCCATATCTCCATAAGATACTATCAACACAATAAGATTGAGTCCACCTGATAAAAAATCCATAGCCTATATCCCTTCCCAATTTACCTGCACATGGGACTAAACATTTTTTCATCTGACTCAAGTTCCCATTCTTCCCCGTGGTCCACAGACTCTAACACAACCTCAGTTATCCTAACTTACTGGTACACAAGTTCTTGTGTAATCTCTTCCTCTTGAGTGTGTGGAAAGGGTCTGGGACTTGCTTCTGACCAGTAGAATACTACAAATTGATGATGTTCACATCTGTGGTTATGATATGAGATTATGATTTCTGCTTTGCTAGAAGCAGAAATCTCCCTTGCTGGCTTTGATAAAGCAAGCAGCCTTACTTGGAAAGTTGACATGAAAAAGAGCTGAAGGGAATCAGCTGACGGAAGCAAGAAACTAAGCAAGAAATAAGGTCCTTAATCCATCAGTCTGCAAGTATTTGAATCCTGCCAAAAGCTACATGATTATGAAAGTGAATCTTTCCCTAGTAAAGTCTTAAGAACATGCTTTGGCTGACACCTTGATTGCAGTCTTTTAGAGGACCAGATAAACTAAGCTTGGACTCGTGACCCACAGAAAATAGAAAATGATAAATCTGCTTTGTTTTAAAGCAAGAAAAAATATCCAGTTGAAAAAAATACAATCTCTTCAATAAATGGTGCTGGGAAAATTGAACAGCTATGTATAGAAAAATGAAACTTGACCATTCTCTTACACCATACACAAAGATAAACTCAAAATGGATGAAAGACCTCAATTTGAGAAAGGAATCCATCAAAATCCTAGAGGAGAACATAGGTAGTAACCTCTTTGACATCAGCCACAGCAACTTCTTTCAAGACATGTCTCCAAAGGCAAGGGAAACAAAAGCGAAAATGAACTTTTGGGACTTCATCAAGATCAAAAGCTTCTGCACAGCAAAGGAAACAGTCAACAAAACAAACAGGCAGCCCGCAGAATGGAAGAAGATATTTGCAAAAGACACTATAGACAAAGGGCCGATATCTAAGATCTATAAAGAACCCTTCAAACTCAACACCCAAAAAACAGATAATCATGTCAAAAAATGGGCAGAAGACATGAACAGACACTTCTCCAAAGAAGACATACAAATGGCTAGCAGACACATGAAAAAATGTTCATCATCGAGAGTCGAGACCAGAGGCCGAAGTCGGGATCTGACAAGATGGCCGGGCTGCCCCGCAGGATTATCAAGGAAACCCAGCGTTTGCTGGCAGAACCAGTTCCTGGCATTAAAGCAGAACCAGATGAGAGCAACGCCCGTTATTTTCATGTGGTCATTGCTGGCCCTCAGGATTCCCCCTTTGAGGGAGGGACTTTTAAGCTTGAACTATTCCTACCAGAAGAATACCCGATGGCAGCCCCTAAAGTATGTTTCATGACCAAAATTTATCATCCTAATGTAGACAAGTTGGGAAGAATATGTTTAGATATTTTGAAAGATAAGTGGTCCCCAGCACTGCAGATCCGCACAGTTCTGCTATCGATCCAGGCTTTGTTAAGTGCTCCCAATCCGGATGATCCGTTAGCAAACGATGTAGCAGAGCAGTGGAAGACCAACGAGGCCCAAGCCATAGAAACAGCTAGAGCATGGACTAGGCTATATGCCATGAATAATATTTAAAATCGATCTGATCATCAAGTGTGCATCACTTATCCTGTTCTGCCAAGACTTCTTCCTTTTTTGTTTGCATTTAATGGACACAGTCTTAGAAACATTACAGAATAAAACCCAGACATCTTCAGTCCTTTGGTGATTAAATGCACATTAGCAAATCTATGTCTTGTCCTGATTCACTGTTGTAAAGCATGAGCAGAGGCTAGAAGTACCATCTGGATTGTTGTGAAACGTATAAAAGCAGCGGCCCTTCTCTGCTTTTATTCATTTCCCCCATCATGGTTAAGCACTGTGAATGAAGGTAGTTGTCAGGGTTAGCTGCAGGGGTGTGGGTGTTTTTCTTTAGGTTAAAAGCAGCTAACCAGTTCTTTAGAATATGCTCTCTAGCCAAGTCTAACTTTATTTAGACACTGTAGATGGACAAGCTTGATTGTTTGAACCAAAATGGGAACATTAAACAAACATCACAGCCCTCACTAATAACATTGTGACTTTGCTGTCAAGTGTAGAATCCTTCCTTCAAGAAAAAGCTTGTGACCATTTTGTATGGCTTGTCTGGAAACTTCTGTAAATCTTATGTTTTAGTAAAATATTTTTTGTTATTCTACTTTGCCTTTGTACAGTTTATTTTACTGTGTTTATTTCATTTTCCCAATGTGACAATCGTATTTAAAAATTAAAACTGATGGAACATTCTCTTTTGGTCTTTACCATCTGACAAGTTATCTGGCAAAAGGTGGATTTTGCCAGTTTCTTTTCACTGATGCAAACTTGTGTTAAGATACCACTGAATGGAGTATTTTTAAGCTGGCCCTGAGCATGCATAAAGCATCGGTATTTTTTTTTTTCCTTATCTCCTAGAAATCTGAATAAATGTGTTGGTGTTGTCTGATTAGGTAGATGATCATTGGTGTCTTGCCATGTACAGGAGAGTCACAGCAAAGCAGCATTGTGACTGACTTTGTGTAGGACTCACATGTTGTGCCACATTTGTTTGTATCTGGCATTTGGGATATGACCCTTTTCTTAGTTCTTGTCTGGAAACCATGTGTAACCACTGGTGTGTGCTATTAGGAAACACCAATCTGATAATCGTTTGGGGTTGCTAAAGCATTTATGAGTCTTCCTTATAGACCTGATGAGCAGATCTCAAGCAACCAGCTTGCCTAAGTGTCATCTGAAAGGTTTCTTCCTTTGAGTATCAGATCCTCAGTTAATGATTCTTTCATCCTTCAGTATTTGCTTTGGGAGCTCCTATTGTTTGATATTCAGTAATTTTTTTCTGCATTGACAGAGTTCCTCCCCTCAAAAAACTGTTCTTTCCCACCCTTCTCCGTATCAGATTCCCTATCCTTGTTCTTTGTAAGTCATCAGTGTAGCCAGTCCCAAGTATATAAATGTTAACCCCCTCCCCACACCCCCCTCACCCCCTGGGTTGGAACCTTTGTCTCTTGCAATTTAAGGTAATGGATATTGTAGCCCGTCTGAATTTCCCCCACTCTTGATTCTCATAACTTCTGGAGTTTCTTCAGAATGTGGTGTATTTTATTGTGCTCCTATGTAAGATGAAGAATTATCTATTAAAATTACATTTTCAACAACAACAAAAAAAATGTTCATCATCATTAGTAATCAGGGAAATTCAAATCAAAACCATGTTGAGATACCACCTTACAGCAGTTAGAACGGCAAAGATTAACAAGACAGGAAATAACAAATGTTGGAGAGGTGGTGGAGAAAGGGAACCCTCTTACACTGTTGATAGGAATGCAAGTTGGTGCAGCCACTTTGGAAAACAGTGTGGAGGTTCCTCAAAAAACTAAAAATAAAGCTACTCTATGACCCAGCAATTGCACTACTGGGTATTTATACCAAAGATAAAGATATAGTGAAAAGAAGGACTATATGTGCCCCAATATTCATAGCAGTAATGTCCACAATATCCAAACTGTGGAAAGAGCAAGATGCCCTTCAACAGACAAATGGATAAAGGAAATGTGGTCCATATATACAATGGAATATTACTCAGCCATCAGAAAGGATGAATACCCAACTTTGTGTCAACATGGGTGGGACTGGAGGAGATTATGCTGAGTGAAATAAGTCAAGCAGAGAAAGTCGATTATTATACAGTTTCAAGTACTTGTGGAACATAAGGAATAACATGGAGGACATTAGGAGAAGGAAAGGAAAAGTGAATTGAGGGAAATTAGAGAAAGAGGTGAACCATGAGGGACTGTGGACTCTGAGAAACAAACTGAGGGTTTTAGAGGGGAGGGGAGTGGGAGAATGGGTGAGTCTGGTGGTAGGTATTAAGGAGTACATGTATTGATGGAGCACTGGATGTGGTACATAAACAGTGAATTTTGGAACACTGAAAAAATAAAATTAAAAAAAAATAAACCTGCCTTGTTTTCAGCTGCTATGTATTTATGATATTGTTACAGGGCAATATGCAACTAATACACCCCTGAATTCCCCAAACTCTTTGTCTATGATCTCTGGAATTCATTGAAGAAATGGATCCTATCTGAAGAGAATTTCTACAACCATTAGCCAGTATTCCAATCTACCTACACCTCTCTTTGATTATTCAACTGTCCTTCCTGTTACAATGTAAAAAATTTTCATGTTCCTAAAACCATCTTTTGACCTGGGCATTTAATATAATTCCTTCTCACCTCAAAGACTTTGCTCCTCGAATTATTTCTTCCTTCTCCATCTTCCATTTATTTTCTCTATCTTTCAAATAGTTCTCATTTGCATAAAAGAATGTATAATATTCCCATCCTAAAACAACAACAAAACCTTCCCTTGACTTTCTTTCCCACCAGTTATAGCCATCTGTTCCTTCATATAGTAAATGTCTCAGGAGAATTGTTTATATTCTCTTACCTACTTCTTCCACTATTCTCTTGGATCCAATTAAATCTTTTTTTCCTACCACTTCACTAAAAATACTCTTATTAGGGTCTTTAATGACCTCCAAACTGCCAAATTTAAAAGACAATTTTCAATCTCCATCTTATTTAAATTCAGCAAGGACATAGTAGGTCACTTCCTTCTCCTTGAAGAAATTTCTTCCCTTAGTTTTGGTGACATCACCCACTTCTGTTTTCCCTTCTAATATTCATTGCTATTTTTCAATCTACCTTGCTGCATACTCATGGCCTTTCTCAACCACTGAAGATTACAAGGCTCTGGGCTCTGTACTTGTATGTCTTCTCTATCCACATTCTTTTTCCAAACTTGTCTCGTTCCATGGCTTTAAATCTCATGGATATGCATATCACTTCCAAAATTGTATCTATAAGCTCTGACTTCTCATCTGAATATTTTGGCTTATACAGCTAATCTGAATTTGGATTTCTAATAGGTAACTTAAATTTAACTTTTTAAAAACTGAACACAATTTCTTGCATCCCACAAACATTTGCTTTCCCAGCAAGTGACATCAGCATACTTTCTGCTCCTCGTGCCAAAATCCTTGCAATCAATCTTTACTTCTCATCCCACATTCTTTTTTTTTTTTTTTTTTTTAATGGAGAATATACCAGGGCTGCCTTTAAAATATGTCCCAAATATGAATCTTTCTCACTTCATTCACTAGGACCATTTTGGTCATAACCACCAACTTTCCTGACTGAAACTTCTCAACTTGTTTCTATTTTTGGAAGCAGAGAGTCTATCTCCTTCTTAGTACCTGAGTGATCCTTTTTACTATGTTAAGTTACATCATATTTCATAAAACCATCCAGTGACTCCTCTCAACCCTAGGAATAAAATCTAAAGTATTTAGTGGGTATTTAAACAGGCATGAACAAGCCCTGGCTTCTGTCCTGATCATCTTTTCCTCATTCTTCCTTTGCTCTCTCCATTCTAGCCACACAGACCTTTTTGTTGTCTCTACAGTGCTTTATGCAGATGTGTTCCTCAGGGTCCTCTTTTCTCTGTCTTTGCTGTTTCTTCTCCTTGAATGATCTTCCCCAAGATCATTGTAAATCTTCCTGTTACCCTCATTTCATTTTTGCCTCTGCCCAAAGGTCTCAAATTAATTCCCTTACTATACTATTTAGAATAACAGCAGTATCATTTTTTAGTCCCTTGTACTATGTCACTGTTCTTCAAGGCTCTGTTACCAAAAGACAGTATTATATAACTGTTCTTATGGTCTGTCATTCCTTCTGGAATTAAAGCTCCATGTCCTGGTAGGTTCTCTCTGTTTACTCACTATTGTATCTCAATGCATACAAATTCCTGGGGTTAAGTGAAGCATAAGCAAAGCAGCAAATCAAAGAAAAATTAAAATATTAAAATACTACCATTTGTTGGGTTATAGAAAAGACAGTTTTCCATTAAAATGTATATATTTTTATGAAGAATTTTCTGTTATGCAATAGATCCATCACCTAATGCTACAACTTATTTGTAGCTGTATATGTGGTTTTGATGATTTTATCACATTTCTGATAGGTTCATTTTTCTCTTCTGGAAAATAGGGGATCTTGTCTCCATTCTCCTTGTTCAACTATCATAGCCGTGTTTATCTAGGCTTTTAAGAAGTTCTCACTAACTGATCCTTTTCTGAAAACTTCACTGAGAAAAAAGAATTACTTAGGACATTTTATAACATTCATTACTTAATCAGTAATCCTCTACTTAGTTCTGGTCTTTCACAGATGGCAAGAACATTCAAAAGACCTTTCAAAACTTTTGAAAGACATTTTGTCTTAGCTGGCAATACCTCCTATCTCCTTCCAACTTACGTTTTAAGTGTGCCAACATACGTATGAATGTTTTTGAGACTATCACAAAGCTTTTCCTTTTTCTCATTTCTTTTTCATTATAAATATTACAAAAGAATCCTACTCCTTTATTCCAAGTCCTTATTTAACACGTTTCTCATACTGTGCCCATCCTCATAATAAAATTTTAACACACAGCCAATTTGTCATTTAGTGCGTAAGAACGGTGCTATATTTCCACAGGGATGAGTCTATGCCAAACTTTCATAGCCCCATTGTGTGTTACTGCAGAAGTATCCCTTCATAGTGTTCTTCCTTTTAAACAGCTTTCTTAAATTCCCTCCAAAATTGAAGATGAGAGTCTCATACTAATAATCCTTCATTTTCAATGCACTTGGACCTCTGACAAAATCCAACTTGGATGCACTATTAGAAAACTGTATACATACAACAAATATAACCTTAGGATGAGGTTTTAAATTTGCAAAAAACAATCACTCTGTGCCTTCAAATTAGCATTTCTTCTATCATCACTCTATTCCTCTTCTCCATTTAGAATGTGCTTCCTGCATTTGAGATTAAAATCTGGCTCTAAGAGTTTTTCTTAAAACTGCAAGTTGTTTCCATGGAAACACAGCATGACTTCTCAAATGTCAGCTTTCTCAAACTAGCACTTCCAGTTTTTGAAGGATCCCTCATTGAAATGTGACAATCTCTTTCACCTCTATGAAGTAAGTAGGAAATACTGGAACAAGAAGAGATATCGCGGGCATGTTATATCGTTAAATAGTATTTCCGCACCTAAAAATACAAATACAAATCAAATTAAAAATTGGTGTTTTAAGAATAATTACCCTCCTGCATACTAATAAAAAACCGGTAGCAGAGATACAAACACAGAAAGCCTATTTGTTTCCTTTTCCACAAAATATGTTAGAATGTCTGTGTCCTGCCTCTCTCACTGCTCTCAAATCAGTTTCACAAAGCAGAGGGGCTATTTCACATAGCATAGCCTCCTCCCTTATCTGGGAGCTCTTGCTCCTGGCCAACCATTAGGTTAAAACATAGAAAATGGACACTGACAAAGCTGAGAGAAAAGTGGGCGATTCAGCCTGTGAATTACACATACCAGGCAGGCCCCTGTGATGTGGGAAACAGAGGTAGGAGAAAAGTTATTAAATTTCCTTACTACCTAGAGCCCACTGACAAGTCCTTGAAACAGGAAGAGTGACATCCCTCTAGGTACTCAACTGCCTCCACCTTAATACTTTGCTAAGGGCAAAAGGAATCCTAAACTGACCCCCCCACACACACACACACCAACCAGGATTCTGTAAGTCTACTTTAACATATAAAAATTCCTTTGGAAACTTCCTTTACCTCTAAACCCTCCAAGATACATGCTGGCAATCATCCCCAAGCATATGGCCTACTGATATACATCTGAAGGGTCTCATGACTAAGATTTTATTAGATGGTGATAAGTGACCTTTTCTTAAAGGTCCTGGAAACCTTGCTTCCAAAATTCCTTAGAGACTTATGCTATCCCTGACCCCCTCCCAACTTGCAAGTATATAATGGGCCACTCTTCACAACCCCAGTTCAGCAGCACTTTCTGCCCATGGGTTCTATCCCCATGCTTTAATTAAACCACTATTTTGCACCAAAGATGTCTCAAGAATTCTTTCTTGGTTGTCAGCTCCAGACTCTACACCACTGAACCTCACTTATATTCTAAAACTTCATCACCTATGTGGCAGTAAGCATAGAAAGTGATGAGCTCAGTCTGGACTCCTGGTTTTCCCTGGATAATGCCACAGGGAGGAAGATCAAACATATGGATCCATATACATATGGATATCCTGTTATGAGCACAGCCATATGCTCTCCCCTGGGTCCCAGATCATTGAGTCCCTCCTCTCCTTCTGGTCACTGTGCTATTGTTTCAGATAGATCTCCCACAATCCTTGCCACTTCATTCTTCCAACACATCCCTTTATGACAATATTCTCAGAATGACAGGAGTAAATCACTGGTTCCCCCAATGTATATTTGGCTCTAACACCTAGGATTGCCACTGTAGGTCCCCCAGAGGACTTCTAGGGATATGAAAGTGTTGTTCAGGATTTCCCTCTGAATCAGTTCCAAAACAGGCAAGAATAAAGAATTCAGCATATTTGTGTCCCTGCAGTCAGAATTTAGCTAAAGAAATTGAGTAGAAAATTGAGACAATGAATCCAAATAACCACAACTAAAAGAGACTTTTAAATAAAAGTTCATTATAAGTTCTTATTTTAAGATCTTATCTTTGAATACCCCATACACCTGAAACTTACCTCTTGATTTCTTCACATTAAAGAAAGAAATGAATTGGTCGATAGCTTACAAAGTT
Source organism: Lontra canadensis (assembly GCF_010015895.1). Classification (NCBI taxonomy): domain Eukaryota; kingdom Metazoa; phylum Chordata; class Mammalia; order Carnivora; family Mustelidae; genus Lontra; species Lontra canadensis. Next base: position 13,371,616 of record NW_022631008.1, read on the forward strand.
TTCTTTCCGGGTATCAGTTGGTTGAAATTTGGCTGTTTAGTACATCAGTTATCCACAGAGTGGCTCTTCCTTCTCCTCCAACTGCTTTTCAACCCTCCACCCCTCTACTTCCCTCTCATCTTTCCAAATCTTTTTGGTAATTCATTGTCACCTTGCTTTAAAAAAAAAAAAAAAAGTCCCCTCCACGTTATCCTTTTATTCTGTTTTTGTGTTCATTTTTGGCCTTGTCTTTCATATTAAATGCATTCTTAAAGTGTCCGAATACCTTTGGCTGTCCAATTATATTTTAGAATAGATAATAACACACTGATAGGGAAATCTAAGTAAGATTGTATTGAACGTAGTTTTAATGAGGGATGTTCATCTGAACTATTTATTTATTGAGACGTTTGTGTCAACATCATTAAGTCTTTCTTCTTGATTAATCCAGAGTACTTAGAGAAGATTCTTTCTATCCTCTGACCTGGCTGCTAGCATTCTAGGGGCCAAGTGATGGAGGAAGTCTGAGGACTTAATCAATATATGCACTTTAATTTTCTCCCTCTTTTCTGTATGGACTTTAATTTTCAATTTGGTCTGCTCTTCCCCAGTTCAGAAACCCTTAGTTTGACTCAAGGCATGAAAAGAACTTCGATCACTCTCTGGATAGAGGAAGAGCCATTCCTAGTTAGAAACCTGAAAATGGTATGTGAAGATTTACAGATGTCTTAAAGAGATTTTCAATCAGCCTTGTAGAGTCCTAGTTTCTGCCCCATTTTCAGAAGTAACTAATAAAGAGAATTCTGGAGTCTTTTGAATGGTCACAGTGTAAATATAGTTGCTGTTCTGCTTTCCCTATCATTGGCTTAAGGTTCAGTTTTCTTGGGTATACAAAGTCAGTTGCTCCTTCTCCCTCAATTTTCCAGCTTCCAAATTTTGTTGCTATTATGTCTTCTCCCATTCTCATTGTTCTTGTCATTTTCTTGTAAGATTTTCTCTCCAAATCTTCAAATCTCCAAATATTATAAACATTCTTTTGGTGTCATTTAATGGGATTTTATGAAGAAGCAGAACATAATACATACATTCAACATGCCATTATTTGTGGTTTTAGCCTTTATTTTACTGCACTAGTAATCTACAATTTCCAATGTTATACTTGAAAAAGCCTATGCATATCAGATTCTTTCTCTTGTTTCACAGTTGAGAAACCTAACCCCAGGGAGATCAACTGGCCAATCAATAGAGTTTATCAGAGTGGATTTGGGATTTGAACATAGGCCTTTTAAAATATCAGTTCTAAGAATTTCAGAATTTTACAGCATGTAGACCCTAGAAATTATCTCATTAAAATCCTCATAGTTTGAACCAAATACCAGAGAAGATAAGAGACATGTAGTTGGTCAAACTGCCAGATAAAACTTTGGTCTTTTGACAACCAATCCATATTGTCACAAATTCTTTTCAGGATATTTTCTTCAGTTAGTAAAAAATAGATTTGGAATGGAAAATAGATGTGGCTCATGTTTTGGAAAGTACATGATATCTGTACTTTGGGGTTCTCATTGAGTCTCTAAACTTAGTAAGATTGGCTGAATCAATACTGGTGTTAGCCCTTAGCAAAGTTCTGATACAGTCTATTTCCATAGCAAGAAGACACTCAACTAGTTAGATTATTCAGAACCCACACAAATCATAATGTGGTAGAAGTGATTTCATATGATAGGTTTTAATACCAGAAATATTGTATCAGATATATGTAATGCAAACTAATGTAACAAAGATAAAGCAACTATTAGTGAAAATGTTCAATCATTGTGAAATGAGTAAACTAACTTCAGGCTCAGACATGAAGATAACAAAAATACAAAACTTTCTAAACTTTATACCATCACCATACTTGGGAAAACACACACACACACACACATGCATGCACACACACACACATCTCAATACATAAAAAGGAACTGCAAATAAGTGGGTAGGTTAATATTAGCTTCAGGAAATATTTACTGTCATAGTATAAAACTTAGAAAATAGGATTTTATAATGAAGTGCTAACTTTAATTATAGCAAAGAGATTAGCAGCATAATAATTAACATGTAAAGCATATGCAAATGGGCCATTATTATGTAAAAGTCAAGCTGAGGTTCAATGCTAAAAATCTGCATGTTTAGTGAAAACAAATAAAAAATTATGATTAAGTCACTGTAAACACAGAGTAGCTTCAGAAAATGTCCTAGAGGATTGTAGAAATGGCAGGAAAAGGAATAGGCTTGATGATTTTAATAACAGGAATAACTCTAGCTTCTGAATACAACATGTAAAACTGACCCAAGAAATAAAAAAATGACTTCGCAAATTGATTAAACCCTTAAGTTGGGATCTTCTAAGTACATCATTATTTCTGTCTAATTAACATTAGCCAATTGCAAGAGAGAGTTTCCTGTCCATTTATTAAATTTGCTTTATTCCAAGTGACTTGGAAATTATTTGTGCTGAAAAGAAAATGAAAATGTTAGGAGTCACCCAACCTGGGCCCTGCAGTAAGCCCTGGTCTTGGCACCATCTGAGACTCTAGAGAGATAACCAAGTCCAAACTATTGCGAGAGAGATGTGTTTTACCTATCTTGTTGTTCATTGAATAATCTGTTGGCACTTGCCAAAATATATGTCCTGCCTGAGCAGGACTGATTTTTCTTTCCTGGATCTGAGATCGAGGTGCTATTTAGCGTGAAGTACAAGCTAGTCAAAGAAAGCTTTCAGGACAATTCTAATTCCTTTCTTTCCTAGGGTCACTCTTTCTTTAGCCTCTATTACTGATTTGGTTGCTATTTGAAGAAGTCAAGACAGTTTTCCTTCCCTTTTCTTTTTCGTTCTTTCTTTCTTTCTTTCTTTCTTCCTTGTCACTCTACTCAGGAATTCTTATTTGTAATCCTTTTCAAAACTCCTACCAGGGAAACTTCCTGTGTCATTTCTAAGATCTGAATCTTGTTGCCCCATCCACCCAACTTGATATGTTAAAAACCTAAAGCCCCAAAATGATTGTATTAGGAGGTGGGGACACTGGGAGTTGCTTAGGTCATGCAGGTAGAGCCCTCATGAATGGATAGCATTCATATAAAAGAGTCCTCAGGGAGCTCCTTGCCATTCCATCAGAGGAAGACACAGCAAGAAGTTTGTGATCTGGAAGAGGGCCCTCACCTGACCATGCTGGCACTAAATTTCTGTTGGTTATAAGCTACTCAATCTGTGCTACTTTGTTATAGCAGCCCAAACTAAGATAGTTATCATAATAGTGGTGATTATGATTAGACAGTAACAAGTCTCTTACTAGCCTCTTACTAGTGCCAGGCACTGAGCTTTGGGCATTACATGTATGGTGGAATTACATCCTGAAATATTAATTAATAGAGCTATTTCCCCTACTTTTCTACCTTCTTCTTTCATATTTGTAACCCAGGGGCTATTTTCCTTTTGTCCATCTTACTTTAAAGGAAAAGAAAAATTAAGAGAAACTGCTAATCTAAGGGGGGAAACATAGTTTTCTTTGCAGAAACAGGCTTTTTCTTACATAAAATAGCCTGTCAAAAAGAGGGGAAAAAAAAAATGATGTGCCATCCATAACCTAAAGGAGAGACTGGATAGTTTGGAGAGACCTCTAAGATGGAACTGTGGTAGGTCATGCATTTCCCCTACCTCCACCAGTCTATGAATGGTAAACAACTTAATCTTCCACAGGTTGGATGCTTATAAGCTCTCTCTTAAAGAGATAGTAGGAAATTCAAACATTCTGATAGAAACAAAGCTGAAGAAAGAACCTCATCCCTGACCAAAGGAGCACCAGATTAAACCAGCATATATCCCTGTAAACACAGGTAACATTAGACTCCTTATCATGTATGTAATTAACATACTATATTCATTAGGAAACAGATTAAATAACGAGTGAGATCAACTGTTCAGTCATTTTTGGAGCTGGGATACAAGCCTATGCAGTTTGGCATCAGAGTTTTCATTTATCATAACATTCTACTGCTTCTAAATATTCACTGCAAAATAATTCAGAATAAGGATTTATCAATATAGTGATTCCCTTGCCTCTAAAAAGTATCCGTCTTCTCAGAGGATAATGCTGGGCTTCATTTTTTTCCCTGTTACATACTTATTTTCCTCATACAGAGATCTGGAAAAAGGGCATTTCTGACAATGAGAAATAACTTACCCATCCTTACGCAGCTGGGCTTTAGAATGTCAATATCACTTGCAGGTGTTCACATTTCAGATTTGTGGGAAACCTAATACAATTTAGATAAATGGGTTTTTAATTAACAAAAGCTGAATTCCAACCTAAGGGAGAGTACTTGAACCTTAGAATTAGCTGTATAATAAATCTAGTTTTTAAAATGTCAGCCATGCCCACCCGCCTGCATTTCTGATAACTGTGCTATGGTTTCCAAAGAGCTGTCTGTCAATTTGACCTCCTGGTATCAATTGCTGAAGTAAGATTTGCACAAGAACAAAGTACCTTTAGCTTATATAATCAAGTCAAGCTACTTTGTCTTTTCTTTACTATAACAATAACAATTTACTATTACTATAACAATTTATAGGACTGAGCCTCAAACATGACAATTAAAGATATAAGAGTCCATGTACAACACACCACTTCCTTCTACCCTTCCTCTTCACAATACATTCTCAAAAATTCAACCAAAGATTTCAGGAGCCCTCGAGTGCACCCAAGACCCAGAGAAGATCTGCACCCAGAAACATGAAACCTGAGTAATGGACTAGAACTCTAGGGTCCCATAGCACCAAGGTGGAGCTTGGTCTTGGCAGCCAACAGAGCTATCACATCTAAGGAAAATGTTGCCAAAGTTTTGGCATATCTAATAGAGGCCAGACCACTCCCAAAGACAACTTTTCTTTAATCCAGCTCATTCTCTCGTGACTGAGCATTTAACAAAAATGTCTTAGAAGATTCATCTTAACAAAAGTAACAACAACAACAACAAAACCAAAAAGATATTTTAATTGATGTGTATCTTACAGAAAAATGTATATCCCAAATGTAAAATGAAAAATTATAAAACTGCTAGAAGAAAATATATGAGAAACTCTAGGTGACCTTACATCTGGTGATTAGTTTTTGATGCAACACTAAAAGCATAAGCTATAAAAGACAAAACATGTAAGCTGGTCTTTAATAAAATGAAAAACTTGCAAAAGATACTATTAAGAGAATTAAAGACAAGCCAAAGACTAGGAGAAAATATTTGCAAAACACATATGATAAAGAACATATCAAAAATATACAAAGAACTTTTCAAACATAAAACTAAATTAAATCAATATATAATGAGTACAAGAGTGGAAAAAAATACCTCATCAAAAAAGATATAGTGATAGCAAATGAGGACCTGAAAGGATGCTAAACATTTAGGAAAAACATTTTATGTCATTAGGATAATACAAACTAAAGCTATAATGACATACCCCTATACATGTAAAAGAATAACTAAAATCCAAACAACTAATATTCCCAAGTGCTGGTGAGAATATATAGCAACAGAAACTCTCATTCATTACTGGAGGGAATAAAAAATGGTACAGTGACTTTGGAAGACACTTTGGCAGTTTCTTTCAAAGCCCATCATAATCTTGTGATTCAGCAATCAAACTCTTAGATATTTTCCCAAATAATTAAAAAATATATATATCCACACACACAAAAAAAACACACACAATTTTTTATAACAGCTTCATTTATAATCACCAAAGACTGGAAGCAACCAAGATGTCCTTCAACAGGTAAATTGATAAGCTGTTTTATAACCATACAAAGGAATACTACTCAGCAATAAAAAGGAACAAAGTATCAAGCCACACAAACACATGGATGGACATAAAATGCATATTACTAAAGGAAAGTGAGTTTCAAAGTCTACATATGTATACTTTCAATCATATAACATTATGGAAAGGGCAAAATTGCAAAGACTATAAAAAGATCAGTGGCTTCTAGGGGTTCAGTGGTTTTGGGGGAAGGAGAATTATAAGGGATGGGAATTTTGGGGAGAGGCAAAACTGTTTACTATGATACTGTAATGATGGGTATACAAAACTGTGTATTTGTAATAACCTATAGAACCGTATAGCAAAAAGAATGAAATTTTATGTATGTAAATTTTTAAGTCATTTGAAATATTTAAAAGATACCATACGATGGAATGGAAAGTAAAGGTATGAAATTTCATGAAAGAGGATGGAGTGAAAGGGACTGACTGAAGTAATTTTGGAAATGTGTGGAGTCTGTGAGACTAAAGGCAAAAGAAACTGCATGTAAGTACTATACCCTAGTTGATAAAACTGATTCACAGAGCATAACTGATTAACAATTCTGATAATGTTGTGCATGTATACTGCAATTGACCAATGAAATTCATGGCTTGCATACAGTGGGAGCCAGGTTTTTTATTATTGGAGTAGGAGGTTACATACAGTTATATAAGAACAAAAGCTAGAAGGATTCATGGAGTAATGGAATAGAGCTTTGTGAAGATTTAGGAAACATATCAACCAAAAGATAAGAAGGACTTTTTTGCTAAAAGTGTCCTTCATTACTACGGAACATTATGAAATAAAGACAAAGGAAAATGATAGGGCTGGTTTCTATGCTAAAATAATGTTTTTCATTCTTATATTAATTTGGCTATTCTGTAATTCCTTTTTCCTGGTGTCATATAATACAGCTTCAGATGATCCTCCCAAGATGCTTGGGCTTATGAAGTTCTTAAAATCCCCAAAAGTTCCCCATAAATCTATAGCTATAATTTGCTAGAAGAGATCCCTCCCAAAATTCAAATTACCAGAGTCTGCATCTGTTTTAAGTTGAAATTGATTTGTCTCATTGACTAAATGTTAGAGCACACATTTTACAAAGAAGTTTCTTATCTGGATTTGTGGACAACATGGATATGTATTCACTTTGTCTTCTACTTTTAAGGAATTTAAATGTTACTTTTCATCCAAGAAATGATTGAAAATCTATGATATGAAAATCACTGGGATAGATATCATGGTTGTGAAGATAAATAGCAGTTTTCACTTTAAAAATTGTTACAGCCAAGTACAGGGAGACATAATAAAGACAACATAGAAGACCCACTGTGATAGAGAAGGAAGTGATTGCTTTTCATTATCCCCAAGTAGATGGTCTTCCTCAAGGTATAGACCTAGAAACAGAGATAGAGAATATTGCTAGTAGGCAGGTAGTTTATTTTCAGAAATAGTTGCAGGGAAGAGGAGTGGCAGTTCAGGCTGAGGGGAATAGGGAAGAAGGGAAAGCCAACTCCAGAGTACATTCTTGAATTGGTCACTACTGATAGCTACTTGGCTAGATTCTCTCTTGACTTTCTATGGAGCCATGAAGGATATGTCCCAGAACTGCCTGTCTAAAGGACGAAAGAGGTCAGAACTTAATGACAATGACTCTCTCTCTATTCTATCAGTAGTGGCCTATTGGGACATTAATGCTCTCCTACTCCCAGGTTGCACATAAGTGTCCAGATTATTTCCCACAGGTGTCCTTTGTCAGAGAAGCTTGGGACAGAAAGTAAAAGATCACTTGTACAGCTAATGGAAAGTACTGCCAGGTCATATCTGTATGAGGCTCGTTGCTATGCAATGGCTAAAGTAAAAGGTAGACTGAAAGAATGTAAGAGGATGAGAAGGGGGGTAAGAATTTTTTTTTTTTTTTAATACAGAAAACCTTAACATGAGGTAGCACTTGAACTAGAATTCAGAGATATTATGCGATTTTATACACAAAGATTAAGAAGATATAATAAGATGAGGAAATTATTTAGAAACATATTTCCAACAGGAATCTGTTAGACAATTAGACAAATATATAAATTTGGGAGAGCAGAGAGTATGTTGGTAAAGGGATTATGATAGGTAAGTGTAGATACATCTCTTGGGTTGAAGAGTGAATGATCGTTAGTAGTAGGCTCTGGAACATAACTATCATTGTCCAGTGATGGAAGTCATTGGCCTGATCTGGTTATATGCTAACTCCTGGGTCCAGGAGAGCACTATGAAAGTCAGATGCATTATTATGGCAGAAAAGTAGTTCTCTGTAGGAGGGTGCTTTGGTTTCAAAATATATCCACAAATCATCTGATACTTCTCCTTTCAAGAGGTAAAGCTTAATTTCCCTGTCCTTAAATGTGGGCTGGATTTAATCACTTGATTCTGAAAAATAGAATATGGTGAACATGAAAGTCACAGACAGTCACACTTCCAAGATTAGATCATAAAAGTTATGTAGCTTTCTCCCTGTCATGAGAACACTAGAGCTTTCCAATGGCCCCTATGGTGAGGAATGGAGGCCTCTGGCTAACAGCCAGCAAAGAACTAAGACTTCTTGCCAACAGCCATGTGAGTGAGACTCCAAGTAAGTCCTTCAGCTCCGGCAAAATCCTCCAGATGACTGCAGCCTAGCTAAAATCTTGATGGCAACCTCATGAGAAATTTTAAGCCAGAAGCACTAATAAGGGCTTCCCAGTTCTTAATACACAGAGTGGTACAACAATAAATGGCTCTTGTTTTAGGAGCTAAGTTGGTATTTTGTTAAGAACTAAATTGGTAATTTGTTACTCAGTTATTAAAAACTAATATAGAGGGGTACCTGGGTGGCTCAGTAGGTTAAAGCCTCTGCCTTCAGCTCAGGTCATGATCCCAGGGTCCTGGTCTGGCTCTCTGCTCAGCAGGGAGCCTGCTTCCTCCTCTCTCTCTGCCTGCTTCTCTGTGATCTCCGTCTGTCAAATAAATAAATAAAATCTTAAAAAAAAAAAACTAATATAGAAATAATGTCAAGCGGACAAAAAAAAAAAATGCGTGACTGGTACAAATTATAAAGCCCAAATTTAGGATGAAGGTGATCGACAAAGAAAGAAAATGAAGCCATACAAGAGCTGAATGAAGTCTAGGTTTCTGTGAGAACAGTAACAAAGTAAGGTAGATAATTAATAGACATTAATAGAATCCTACCACATATCAAAAAATAGAGTATTAAATTTTTGTTTTTTCATCACTTAATGGATCATCCCAGAGTTACAGATTCTCAAGGATAACTCATATTACATAAGGGAGTCAGTTTCTGATTTCACCCCAGGAATACATAGATAATAGGGAAATGATAAAATATGAGCCCTACTTGGTTGGTTCTCTCAATTCAAAAGAAGTTAGTGGAAAGTCTGGAGGATATTGGTAGATAATAGATTCCAAATTCAAATCAATTTCACCTTAAATCTGAAGTTTCCCTTTTAAGTGTGGTGGATCTGATATTTTGAAATATATTAAGGCACCATTATTATTTTTTTTTTCTGTAATGGGTTTGTGATTGTCTTACTAGTCTATCAGAAGCAAGCAATCCCTTTCAGTTTATATGTGAAGAATAACAGTGCAGCAGGAATGCAAAGGATTAAAGAGTTAAAGCTGTACTCAGCTTATAGTATTCAGAATAGTATTTTGATGAAAAACAATTATCTAGTTATAAGTTTTTCTATAGAGACATGATTTTCTAAATTTTTTTAGTATATGAGCACTAAGCCTAATAGACTCCATTCATAGATTTTCTTTCATATTGCACAGAAGATATCTGCTTATGATGATTAGGTCATAAGTCTTACTCTCTTAAGGCAAATTAGGTAGTTTCAAGATCAAAACTACTTTCTTCACTCAGTATCAAAACTTTAAGGTGAGGGCTTTAAAAAATCCATTCTTATAAATTAGATTTTGGAAACACTGTAGCAAGTGGCATAATTCCATAGGAATTGTGATGGCAGCTACAAATCCCTGATAAAATGCTCTGGATCCACTGTGTTGATGTGGTATAGAAGTACTGGCTCAATGGTGATGGCCAGAGGCATGTTGACAGACTTGAAGCTGTGCATGCACATGGTCTTCTAGGCCTTTATTTGTTGTACTAATAAAGTACACACCTTGAGAAGAAAAGCAGTTGTGCAAAAGGGGGCAGGAGATGCCCTGCCAATCTTGCAGTTTCATGACAGAGCTGGTACATATTGGAAATTAGAGGCATAAGACAAGTATCTGTAGCCAGAAGTGGGTGCCTTCACGACACATACAGAGTGACATATGATTAGCCGTACTTCACTGGACCAGAGGGTTGACCAGTCTAAGGCCCTCCACAGCCAAGATCATAGAGGATACATGGGGCACTGTTAGAAGGTGGAGAAGGGACAGCAAAATATCCTCCAGACTGTGAAGTCACTTTGAGACCAAAAAATGAATCAAGCCACTCCATACTGTTTACATAGAGTTTTGTTCAGGATAACTTACAGATGGGTGGTTGGGTAGATAACAATCAGGGCATACACAGCTATTCTTCACAAAGTCTGGACCTAAATACCCAGATTTTATAGAGCAAGGGGCATTATGGTGAAGTCAAAGGGTAGTTATCTAAAGTAGAACCATCTGTGTGCCAGAGGGGATGAAACTATGTTCTATTAGTTATCCAAAGTTTAGGGAAGATCAGACCAAGCCTTCCTGAATTCTGGTCAAGCATACATTAACCTCCAAGGGGCCTAGAACACTTAGCCCCAAGGGAGGTCATCCCTGGGACATGAACAAGATGGAGTCAGTATTGTCAACCCTTCTACATATAACATGTGGGTTCCAGCCTGAATCTCTTCTGTTGACATGAGAGTGCATAAATGGGTGCCTTCTCTCAATAGGAAAAAGATAGTCATCTGAAAGAAAACCTTTTTATCTAAAGAAATGGAACTACTCAAAGAGTTATTTGATATTATTGACTCAAACTGAGATTATTAGACTAGGTAATTTTTTTTTTTCTTTTAGCTGCCCAAAGGAGGTGGAGGTTTCTGAGGAAGAACAAATCAGATATAAAAAATAATAGGTCTGTGCAACTTTTTTTTTCCTTTGAACTGCAATGGAACTGAATATGTTACCCTGCCAAATTTATCTCCTTGTGAGTGTGATTATGTACCAAATTTTTCTGATTCTAGGAAACCATAGATTAAAAAAATCTGCTCATCTATATGTATTTTAGTTACATTATTTTGTACTAAAATGAGAACAGGCAACATGGGCATGATTTAATTTTTGAACTAGAATCCTAGTACTATCATTATGTAGATATGACCTCATGAGTTTTCAGACTTGCTAACTGTGTTGTGATTTTATAACATTTACTGTGTCTATATTACATGAACACAAGAAACTATCTTTCTTAATGGGAGATGTCTGTAATTTTTTCCAGTTTAAATGTGTTTTTATGAGTGAATAGCATTATTTACCACTTCCCGAATGCATATCCACTGAGATAATTTATTTTTATGACAACAATTTCCATGCATGCGGCATGTTGTGTTTTCAGTTAGCCTGCACTTTCTGAGACATAGATAAATCAACTTTAACCCCTTTTTAAGGCCTATTTTTTGTGTGGCTTTTTTTTGTGTGTGGTTTTTTTTTTTTTTTAGTTTTTTTAATAGCTATTAAAGAATTCCTTAGAAACTAATTAGCTTTCCTAAGGCTGTGTACATTCAGCCTATTAAAATTTGCAACAAAAGTTTATAATGAAAACCACTCAGATAATTCAAAGATGAGGCACTGTTACAGAATGAAAATAACCCCTTAGCATCTAATGTGGTTTATTATGTGAGCAGGGCCACTAAGAGAGACAGAAAAAAAATAAGTGATTACTTCTGTTAATGTCAGCTGCCTGATAGTAGCTCATCTCTCACCCATTCTTTAGTAAAATTAAACTACTTTTCTTTATTTGCCAAATCCTTGAAACCCACAGTGTTATCATTGTTTCTTCTGAAGAGCATTCTATTCCTATGATTTCTCCAGCATTCTACCAAACACAATTTCCTATCTTTAAATACAATTCCTATCTTCAACATCCCATTCATTCTTACTAAATCTTCTCAACATCAGTGTTACATTAACTTCTGTTCTCTCCATCACTCCCTGCTTGTTCGCATTACCAGTAAGCTGGAGCTGTGCCACTTTTTAAAAAATTATTATTATAGTAACAGCACTTAACATGAAATCTGCCTTTTAAATTTTTAAGTGTACAGTAGGTACAATATTACAACAACAGGTAATGTGTTATATAGCAGATCTCTAGAATATAATCATCTCATATAATGGCAAATTTATGCCCAGTTGAAGAGCAACCTCCCATTTCCCATTCGTCCAACCTTTGACAACTATCATTCTACTCTCGGCTTCTTTGTGTTTGACCACTTTAGACATCTCATACAATTTGCTAAGTAAAATAAGCTAGTCAGAGAAAGACAAACACTTTTCATCTTTTTCAAGATGGACTAGCAACCTACTTTAATGGAGGTTGAGACGAACTGGCATATTCAACTTTTCTCTCCCATGACTTAAATATATTGCAAATTAAATCCCTTTAACCTCTTTTCTTTCTAATCTGTTTCCTTTCAAAGTCCTTCACAATTTTTTCTAGCAATCATATCTATTTTGTTGTGTATCATCAACTTCTCCCATTCAACTGAAAATGCTCAAATCTTCGCACTTGAAAAAAAAAATTGTTCTTCCAATCTCAAGCTGCAACATCTATGTCTTTGCTGCCATTCAACCATTCAGTCCAAAACAATTTACATTCTGTCCTCTATCCTTGTTACTCTATTCTATTTGTAAATTCCATAGCTTACATTTTGTAATCCCTTTATCCTTGGTCACACTATAATTAATTGTAGATATTCTTCAGTACGCCTTTCTTGAAATGCTTTTCTTTCTCCCTGTTATGCACTGATTGTGTTCCCTCAATATTGAGTCTTAGCCCCCAGTACCTCAGAATGTGTCTATATTTGAAGATAGAGCCTTTAAAGAAGTAATTAAGGGAAAATGAGGTGGTTAGAGTAGGCCTTAATCCAATCTGACTGGTATTCTTATAAGAAGAGGATATTAGGACATAGAGACACATCAGGGATCTTCCGTCACAGAGAAAAGGCCCTGAATGACACAGTGAAAAGGCAGTCACCTGCAAACCAAGGAGAGAGGCCTCAGAAGAATCCAAACTTGCTGATACCTGGCTCTTGGACTTGCCTCAAAAATGTTAAGAAAACAGGGGCACCTGGGTGGCTCAGTGGGTTAAAGCCTCTGCCTTTGGCTCAGGTCATGATCCCAGGGTCCTGGGATCGAGCCCCCCATCGGGCTCTCTGCTTAGCGGGGAGCCTCCTTCCTCCTTCTTTCTCTCTGCCTGCCTCTCTGCCTACTTGTGATCTCTGTCTGTCAAATAAATGAATAAAATCTTAAAAAAAATGTTAAGAAAACAGGTTTCTGTTTTCTGTTTCTGCTTAAACCACCCAGCCTATGGTATTTTTTTTATAGAAGGCTAAGGGTACTACACCTAATTATTGTGTGTGTGTGTGTGTGTGTGTGTGTGTGTACGCGCGCACGCACACATGTATTCTGCATACCTCCACCAATTTTCTGATAATAGCTAGGTGTCCTACTCAACTCAATTCTGACACTACCTTCCTAGAGATAGCATCATATTCCACAGGTTAAGGACTCAGTCTTACAAGAGTGCCCTGCTCCCCTATGCCCAATTCAGATTCCTGTTGTAAGTCCATGCTGTCATCTGAGTTTCTGACCCATTGGCTACAGATTGGAAAGTTCCATGACCCCCTCCTTGGGTTTGATTCACATGGTAGGGCAGCTCACAGAAGGTAGAGAAATACTTTACTTACTAGATAACAGATCATTACAAAGCAATATAATTCAGGGACAGACAGATGAGAGAGGTGCATAGAGCAAAGCATGGGGAAATCATGTGGAGCTACATGCTTTGCCACTGTCCCCGAATCTCCTCATGTTCACCAACATGAAAGGTCTTCAAACCCACCCTTTTAGGTTTTTATGGAGTTTTCGTTACATAGGCATCCTTGATTAAACCACTGGCCATTGGTAACTGAACTCTATCTCCAGCCCCTCTCCTGTCCCAGGATGTTTTTTGGGGAGTGGAAACGAAAGCTCTAATCCCCCCAAAAAAATAAAATAAAAATAAAAATAAAATGAAAAAAAAAAATTCCAATCCTCCAGTCACAGGTTGGTTCTCCTGTCAACCAACCTTCTTCCTCAGGTGTGTTCCAAAGCCACCTTATTACCATAACAAAAACACATTTATTGCTCCCATCACTTAGAGAAATCCTAAGGGTTTTAGGAGCTCTGCTGGAAGGTGTCAAAAAACATATACATAGTTCCTATTATGATCACAATATCACACTGCCCTAGCAGTGTGATAATTTACCTAATTTAGCATGTGATAATTTACCTAATTTTCCCACTAAACACTAGAAATCTCACTTCTCACCCTTCATCTATGTTGGCGAGCTTGTCTTCCATTTCCCTCATCCAAATTTCCAATTTACTTCAAATTTTCTCCTAAACTTTCTTTTATATTCTTTAATGTCAACTTCTTTATTAATTACCTTGTAAATGTCTCTGGTCAGCTCAAAGCAAATCACTTTAAATTCTACATATTCAATTTCAATAGCTCACATAAAATATGTCTCTTTATTCTGTTATCAGCTGCACAACTTCACCTCATTGCTACACCAGCACTTCCAGTTCAATATAAGCAAAATTAGAACCATTTCCACATGTTCAAGATATTGCATACTTTTTGTATCCTTGTCTATTATATACATGTTCCATATACTATTAATGGTGCCACCATTTTCCTTCCTTTTAATCCTTGAATCTCCAGTTTTTATTTTATCCCTCTACAGCATTTCTCAATTTCTTTCTTTCTATTTTTTTTTTTTTTCTTCCCCCATGTTGCCATCACTGGAGTTCAGGTCATGATTACTAATGGAAACATTCAGTCTCACTAGCTGAATTCAAGCCCTTTGTATTTTACCCCCCCCAAGAAAAAGAAGCACCGATGAGAGTCATGGTGAAGAACATTATGAGGCCATGGTGGTAAAAGCATTTGTCAGGAGGGTTAAAGTGGTTCAGAACTCTTGCTTTTATAAAATATATCCCTTTCCCTTTGGACTCATGTGTATATGTATCTTATGTTTATTTTCTATCTTTTTCCTCTTGTAAGAAGACAGTCATATCTCCACTTCCCTTTTTGTAAAGTTTGCCCCCACCCCCACATCTAACATTAGAAAATGAAGCAGGAACAAGAAGGGGCTCCATGAAGAGAAGCAATATAGGCTAAACTATGTAAAGGTTTTTTTTTGTTTGTTTGTTTGTTTTTTTACTATAGAATATATTCTCTACTGAATGTTCAGTAAGCTATCTCTGCTCTGGCTGGTCAGAATGCAAATATATTCAATCCCTTTAAAATTCTACTTGGTAATTTTTCCAGTGAATAGCTCCCAGAAGTTGGCCTATTCCAGTAATTGTTTTTTGATGGCCTCATAGAGTCTGATCACATGTG
Organism: Lontra canadensis; assembly: GCF_010015895.1. Classification (NCBI taxonomy): domain Eukaryota; kingdom Metazoa; phylum Chordata; class Mammalia; order Carnivora; family Mustelidae; genus Lontra; species Lontra canadensis. Next base: position 13,387,071 of record NW_022631008.1, read on the forward strand.
ATAGTTCAAGCCTTGAAGACCAATGGAACCCCTGTGTAAATTTTAGTGCATATTTTTTTTTGTGTTGCTCCCTTGACTACAATACTGCCCTAAAAATTCCAGCTGCCTTAGCTTCCCGGATCCCTGCTTGCTAACTACTCATCTGAGCAAAAATATTGCCCTTACATAGAGTCTCTCTCCCTATTCCATAATCTGGAACATGCATCCAGGCAGAAAGCTGAAATGATTGTAAGGCTCGGCATGTTTTCTTCCTTCTTTAAGGACAGTCAGTTCTGGGTATGGCCTAATATCTGGAAACAATTGTTTTATATAGGTTATTTGTACATATTTATCTAGTTCTTTACATAGGAAGAGAGGGAGAGAGCACACACAAGGGGGGGTGCAGAGGGAGAAGGAGTAGTAGATTCCCCACTGAGCAGAGCCTGACATGGGGCTGGATCCCAGGACCCTGGGATCATGACCTGAGCCAAAGGCAGATGCTTAACTGACTAAGCCACCCAGGTATTTTTTTTTAATTGAAGCTCATATGATTTTTATTCCCACTTTACATATAATGAACCTAAGAGACAGATAATTAAGATAATTTGCCTCAAATCACATAGGTATTGAATACTGAGCCAGAATTGGATATCTGTGACAAGGCCTATTATCAATTGATGGTACTATGCCTCCCCTCATGGACAAATAGGATCTTTGAAATTCCTTCAGGCTTTAGAAAATCCAAATATTAACTGTGGTAGTGGTAGTAGCAGCATCAGCATCAACAATAATCATCATCATGGTGGGGGGGAAATAAAGGCAATATTTGTATACACATTGTAATATATCATTTACAAAGTAATTTCATGTTTCTCATTGATCATTACAACGCTTCCAAATTTCCTCACTTCTTTTTCATTATCATCTCCCTTGCTCCACTTGTGTTGGGAGAAAAAGCTGTAACCTTTGCTATGTTTCTAAGAGAAGGTGTGCATGCTCTAACTTTTGTGACAGGCGATGGTCAGGTGAAATGAGAAAGGGATGATCAATCAGTGAATAAAGATTTTTTACATTTTTTAAAACTACTCATTGGCATTACTTAAAAATCTTTAAAGTTTTTTTTTTTTATTTTTAAAGGTCCTTGTGTAGCTCAGCTGGAGAAAGTGAGAAAGAGAAAGTGACTCTTGATCTTGGAGTTGTGAGCTCAAGTCCCACATTAGGTATAGAGATAACTTAAAAATAAAATTTTTAGGGGTGACTGGGGTGGCTCAGTGGGTGAAGCCTCTGCCTTCAGCTCGGTTAATGATCCCAGGGTCCTGGGATCGAGTCTTGCATTGGGCTTTCTGCTTGGCGGGGAGCCTGCTTCCTCCTCTCTCTCTCTGCCTGTCTCTCTGCCTACTTGTGATTTCTCTCTGTCAAATAAGTAAATAAAATCTTAAAAATAAAATAAAATAAAATCTTTAAGAGAGAGAGAGAGAGGAGCAAGATGGCAGAGGAGTAGGAGACCTACATTTTTCTGGTCCCAGGAATTCAGCTAGGGAGTTATCAAACTATTCTGAACACCTACAAATGCAACAGGATATTAAAAAACAAAAACAAAAACAAAAACAAAAAACAGCAGTAATTCTAGGAACAAAAAAGCGACAAATTTATGGGAGGTAGGACATATGGAGAAGTGAATCTGAGGTGATATAGGAAAAGACAGACCGTGGGGGAAGGGGCTGGCTGCCGGCAAGCAGTAGAACAGCAGAGTGCAAAATTGGAACTATTAGAAGTCTGATCGACTGAGGGATGTCACTCCAGAGGTTAAGCAGGGTGTGGAGCCCTCGTAGGGAAAGTGTGGTCTCACAGGACCCACAGGGTCACAAAAAGATCAGGGGTGTCTGAGTCTGGCAGAGTTCCCAGGTATTGGAATAGGGAAGCCTGCTGCAGAGACAGAACCAAGGAGTAGGCTTTCAGCTCAGGGTTGCCATAAACCATAATTCCCAGCACAGTCAGACCACTGCTTTTTGAGCAGGGACCCCACAAGATGGTAAATCTGAGGAGAATCCCCCCCATCACCACCATTCTTCCACTGGGAGGAGCGGTGCAGGAGTGCACTGTAGAATCTGCTGGGTTTGGAGACTCCAAAAGCTGCTGTGCGCCAGAGACAAAAAATGCTCTGTCATGCACTGGGTGAGCATGGAGTGTGGCTGGAGACCAGGGAGAGAGGAGGGATTGACCTCTTTTCTCTGAGGGTGCACTGAGAGGGGACCTGAGCTCTCATCTCCTCTTGGTGGGAGATTAGGAGTCTGCTGTCTTCATTGTCCTACTCCAAAGCTATACAGAAAGCATTCGGGGAATGAAAGCTATTTAGAGCAAATCCAAGCAGATTACTTAGTCTGGCACCTGGCAAGACTGGTGCAAATCTGCCTCGGTGGTGCAAATCCACAAAGATGTTTGAGAACCACTGCAACAAACCCCTCCCCCAAGACGATCAGCAAGAACATTTAGCCAAGACCAAGTTCACCACCAATCAATGAGAATTAAGGAACTCCAGAGTGAGGGGAATGCAGCACATAGAATTCATGGCTTTTTTTCCCCATGATTCTTTAGTCATTCAAAGTTAATTTTTAAAATGTTTTTCTTATTCTATTTTTAAAATTTTTCCTCTTTCCTATTTTAACCTATTTTAACTATTTTATCTTATCAAAAAAAAATTTAAATCATTTTTTAAATTTTCAATGTCACAGTCATATTCTATCCCTTCATTGTATTTAACCTTATCTTTTGTATACATATAAGTTTTTCTTTCTTTAAAAGTTTGAGATACAATTTCTTCTAACAGATCAAAATAAACCCTAAATCTAGCATATGGCTCTGTTCTAGTCGCTCCAGCCTGATCACATTCTCTCTTTTTTTTTTCTCTTTTTCAACCAACTTCTTATCATATCAACTCCTTTTTTATAATCTTCTTTAATTTTCATCTTTATAATAATATTCTATCCCTTCATTGTGTTTACCCTTATTTTTGAATATATGTTTTTCATCTTTATAATAATATTCTAACCCTCCATTGTGTTTACCATTATTTTTGTATATATGTAAGTTTTTCTTTCTTTAAAATTTTGGGAGGCAGTTTCTTCTAGCAGACCAAAATTGGCCCAAAATCACATGTGTGGCTCTGTTCTATTCACCAATCTAATCATTATATATATACATATATATATATATGTATATTCCTCCTTTCTCCCCCTGGATTTGGGTCTCTTCTTATTTAGTTATTGTATATTTTTCTGGGGTCATTGCTACCCTTTTAGTATTTTGTTCTCTCATTCATCTATTTTTTTATGGATGAAAGGACAAGTTGGAAAAACTCACCTCAAAAATAAAGAACAAGAGGCAATACTGATGGCTAGAGACCTAATCAATATAGACATTAGTAAGTGGTCAGAACCAGAGTTCAGAATGATAATTATCAAGATGATAGTTGGGCTTGAAAAAAGCATGCAAGATACTACAGAGCCCCTTTCTGGATAAATAAAAACCCTTTCTGGAGAAATAATAAAAATTTTAAATCCAACCAGATCAAAATTTAAAAGCTATTAATGAGGTGCAATCAGAAATGGAGGCTCTTACTGCCAGGATAAGTGAAACAGAAGAGAGAATTAGTGATATAGCAGACCAAATGATAGAGAATAAAGATGCTGAGAAAAAGAGAGATAAACTACTCACCACAGGGGAAAATTCAAGAGATAAGTGATACCATAAGATGAAACAGTATTAGAATAATTGGAATCCCAGAAGAAGAAGAAACAGAGAGGAGGACAAAAGGTATATTGGAGCAAATTATAGCAGAAAACTTCCTTAATTTGTGGAAGGGAGCATGCATCAAAATCCAGGAGGCACAGAGAATTCCCCTCAAAATCAATAAAAATAGGTCACGAACCTATCATCTAATAGTAAAACTTACAAGTCTCAGTGACAAGGAGAAAATCCTGAAAGCAGCTTGGGACAAGAAGTCCATAACATACAATGGTAGAAATATTAGATTGGCAGCATACCTATCCACAGAGACCTGGCTTGCCTGAAAGGACAGTCATGATATATTCATAGCATGAAGTGACAAAAATACACAGCCAATAATACTACATCCAGCTCGGCTGTCGTTGAAAATAGAAGGAGAGATAAAAGCTTCCAGGACAAATAAAAACTAAAAGAATTTGCAAACACCCAACCAGCCCTACAAGATATATTGAAAGGGATCCTCTAAGCAAAGAGAGAGCTTAAAAGTAATAGGCCAGAAAGGAACAGAAATAATATACAGTAACAGTCACCTTATAGGCAATACAATGGCACTAAATTCATATCTTTCAAGAGTTACCCTGAATGAAAATGGGCTAAATGCTCCAATCAAAAGACACAGTGTATCAGAATAGATAAAAAAACAAGATCCATCAATATGTTGTCTACAAGAAACTCATTTTAGACCTAAAGAAACCTGCATATTTAAAGTAAGGGGATGGAAAACCATTTATGATGCTGATGATCATCAAAGGAAAGCTGGGGTGACAATCCTTATATCAGGTGAATTAGATTTTAAGTCAAAGACTATAATAAGAAATGAGGAAGGACACTATATCATATTTAAAGGGTCTGCCCAACAAGAATATCTACAATTGTAAATATCTATGCACCTAATATGGGAGCAGCCAATTATATAAACCAATTAATAACAAAATCAAAGAAACACACCGATAATAACACAATAATAGCAGGGTACTATAACACCGCCCTCACTGAAATGGACAGAACATCCAAGCAAAAGATCAACAAGGAAATAAAGGCTTTAAATGACACACTGGACCAGATGGACATCACAGATATATTCAGAACATTCCATCCCAAAGCAACAGAATACACATTCTTCTCTAGTACACACAGAACATTCTCCAGAATAGATCACATCCTGGGTCACAAATCAGGTCTCAACTGGTACCAAAAGACTGGGATCATTCCATGCACATTTTCAACCATAATGCTTTGAAACTAGAACTCAACCACAGAGGAAAGTTGGAAAGAACTCAAATACATGGAAGTTAAAGAGCGTCCTACTAAAGAATGAATGGGTCAACCAGGAAATTAAAGAAGAACTAAAAAAAAATCATGGAAACAAATGAAAATGAAAACACAACTGTTCAAAATCATTGGGATACAGCAAAGGCAGTCTTGATGGGAAAGTATATAGCAATACAAGCCTTTCTCAAGATAAAAGAAAGTCTCAAATACACAACCTAACCCTATACCTAAAGAAGGTGGAGAAACAATAGCAAATAAAGCCTAAACCCAGCAGGAGAAGAGAAATAATAAAGATCAAAGCAGAAATCAATGAAATAAAAAAAATAACAAAAGAACAGTAGAATAGGTCAACAAAACCAGAAGCTGGTTCTTTGAAAGAATTAATAAGATTGATAAATCCCTGGCCAGACTTAATCAAAAAGAAGAGAGAAATGACCCAAATTAATAAAATCATGAATGAAAGAGGAGAGGTCACAGCCAACACCAAAGAAATACAAACAATTATATGAGCAACTACACACCACCAAATTTGACAATCTGGAAGAAATGGATTCATTCCTAGAGATGTATAAACTACCAAAACTGAGCCAGAAAGAAATAGAAAACATGAACAGACCCATAACCAGTAAGGAGATTGAAGCAGTCATCAAAAATCTCCTGACAATCAAGAGCCCAGGGCCAGACAGCTTCCCAGGGGAATTCTACCAATCATTTAAATAAGAATTAATACCTATTCTCCTGAGACTGTTCCAAAAAACAGAAATGGAAGGAAAACTTCCAAACTCATTTTATGAGTCCAGCATTACTTTGATCCCCAAACCAGGCAAAGACCCCATCAAAAAGGGGAATTACAGACCAATACTTCTGATCAACATGGATGCAAAAATTCTCACCAAAATACTAGCCAATAGGAGTCAACAGTACTTTATTCACCACGACCAAGTGGGTTTTATTCCTGGGCTGCAACTTTGGTTCAACATTCACAAATCAATCAATATAATACAATACATTAATAAAAGAAAGAATAAGGACCATATGATACTCCCAATAGATGCTGAAAAAACATTTGAGAAAGTACAGCATCCTTTCTTGATCAAAATTCTTCACAGTGTAGGGTTAGAGAATAAATACCTCAATATCATAAAAGCCATCTATGAAAAACCCACAGCAAATATCATTCTCAATGGGGAAAAACTGAGAGCTTTCCCCCCAAGGTCAGTAACATGGCAGGGCTGTCCACTATAACCACTGCTATTCATCATAGTACTAGAAGTCCTAGCCTCAGCATTCAGACAACAAAAAGAAATAAAAGGCATCCAAATCAGCAAAGAAGAAGTCAAACTCTCACTCTTTGCAGACGATATGATGTTTTATGTGGAAAACCCAAAAGACTCCACTCCAAAACTGCTAGAACTCATACAGGAATTCAGTAAAGTATCAGGATATAAAATCGATGCACAGAAATCAGTTGCATTTCTATATACCATCAACAAGACAGAAGACAGAGAAATTAAGGAGTCAATCCAATTTACAACTGCACCCCAAACCATAAGATACTTAGGGATAAATCTAACCAAAGAGGCAAAGAATCTGGACTCAGAAAACTACAAAGTGCTCATGAAAGAAATGATGGAGACACAAAGAAAGTGGAAAAACATTCCATGCTCATGGATTGGAAGAACAAATATTGTGAAAATGTCTATGCTACCTAGAGTAATCTACACATTTAGTGCAATCCCTATCAAAATACCATCCATTTTTTTCAAAGAAATGGAACAAATAATCCTAAAATTTATATGGAACCAGAAAAGACCCTGAATACCCAGAGGAAATGTTGAAAAAGAAACCAAATCTGATGGCATCACAATTCCAGACCTCAAGCTCTATTACAAAACTGTAATCATCAGTACAACATAGTACTGGCACAAAAATAGACTCATAGATCAATGGAAGAGAACAGAGAGCTCAGAAATGGACCATCAACTCTATGGCCAACTAATTTTTGACAAAACAGGAGAGAACATCCAATGGAAAAAAGACAGTCTCTTCAACAAATGGTGTTGGGAAAATTGGACAGCCACATGCAGAGGAATGAAACTGGACCATTTCCTTATACCACACACAAAAATAGACTCAAAATGGATGAAAGACCTCAATGTGAGACAGGAATCCATCAAAATCCTAGAGGAGAACACAGGCAGCCACCTCTTTGACCTCAGCTGCAGCAACTTCTTCCTAGAAACATTGCCAAAGATAAAAAGTTTTGCACAGCAAAGGAAACAGTCAACAAAACCAAAAGACAACAGACAGAATGGGAAAAGATATTTGCAAATGACCTATCAGATGAAGGGCTAGTATCCAAAAACTATAAAGAACTTATCAAACTCAACACCCAAAGAACAAATAATCCAATCAAGATATGGGCAGAAGAAATGAACAGACATTTCTGTGAAGAAGACATCTAAATGGCCCACAGACACATGAAAATGTGCTCAACATCACTCAGCATCAGGGAGATACAAATCAAAACCACAGTGAGGTATCACCTTTCACCAGTCTGAATAACTAAAATTAACAAGTCAGGAAACAACAGATACTGGCAAGGATGTGAAGAAAGGGGAACCCTCCTACACTGTTGGTGGGTGTGCAATCTGGTGCAGCCATTCTGGAAAACAGTATGGAGAGTCCTCAAAAACTTGAAAATAGGGCTACCCTATGACCTAGCAATTACACTACTGGGTATTTACCCTAAAGATACAAATGTAGGGATCTGAAAGGGGCACATGCACCCAAATGTTTATAGCTGCAATGTCCACAATAGCCATACTCTGCCTATCAATAGATGAATGGATAAAGAAGATGTGATTTATATATACAATGGAATACTATGCCACCATCAAAAAATGAAATATTGCCATTTGCAACAATGTGGATGGAACTAGAGGGTATTATGCTAAGTGAAATAAGTCAATCAGAGAAAGACAATTATCTTATCATCTCTCTGAAGTGAGGAATTTGAGAGGCAGGGTGGGGGTCGGGGGAAGGGAGAGAAAAATGAAACAAGATGGGTCTGGGGAGGGAGACAAAAAATAAGAGACTCTCAATCTCAGGAAACAAACTGAGGGTTGCCTGGGGGTGTAGGGGAGGGAAAGTGTGGCAGGGTGATGGACAATAGGGATGGTATGTGCAGTGGTGAGTGCTGTGAACTGTGTAAGACAGATGATTCACAGACCTGTACTCTGAAACAAATACAGTATATGTTAATAAATAAAAAGAAAGAAAAAAAAGATAGATAAATAAATAAATAAATAAACAAACAAACCCTATTCATTGGCAGAAGAGTATTCTATATATCTCTGAGGGTAGAAGTAGTCTAGATCAAAATGTTCTGCTTTAAGGTTATTTGATAGGTCCAAAACTTTGTAATTAGGTGGATTTTACAGATTAATAGAATTTTATGTTTTGAAAGCTTGCTCATTGTGTTTTTTCTTTAATTGTTTCAATAACCACATTATTGAATCCAAACAAAAGGTATAAACCAAATGGAATGAGAAAGTATCTAAGGCTTTGGATATCTGAAACTATACCCACAGAATCTAACAAGTTGAGCCAGAAATATAGATTAGAATTGAAATAATAACAGGGTGTAACTAATATGAAAGTAACTGTGACATTATGTGTCTTAAATTGCAGTATTTAAAATTTTCTCAATCATGTACATCATACTGTTTAAATGCATCTGTGTTTGATCCTTCTTTTGAGATTCCAGTTTCTAAAGGAGGAATGGAAAGAAAATATTTTTTAAAAATGTCAGTAATACAAGTGGAAAAGCAAAAGATTATCATGCTAAACAGAATATGATCATTTTATAATGCAGGTCTTTGAAGGGAGAAAGTATATCAATCTCTGTTCTAATCATAAAAGAGCACAATGTTTGCTCCTGTTGTTCTGTTGTTGCTGTCCTTGAGTTTATTGTTTAGTCATTTAAAATCAGACTTACTTATCATCCTCTTTCTTTTTGAGTACAATGCTATGTTTTGGAAACCTCCATTTTGATTCTTTATGAGAAAGTCTCATTTTGAATCCAGAGTTCATCCCAAAAATGTTGGGAACTGTCAATCCCCACATTGTATGGCATATTTTCATGAATAAAAATGTGAATTATTCTAGAAAAAAAGCAATTTTATTACTCTATTTAAAGGTCCATATCTTCAAAAAACAGGTTAATGGGAAAGGTTAATAGGGTAAAAGTTCTAACGAGAAGATATGGAGTAACAGGAAAGATACAAATTTGGGAGTCCTTATTTATTAAAAATTACATTAAAATCTAGGGTATAGGGTTGTAGAGGGGAAAATAACTGGTGATACAAGATCATTTTCATCTCTCATGCTTCTGTAGTTAGGGCCATAAGTTATCCAATAGTTATATTTGCATTTTTAGACCATATGCTGACACATCAGCTGAACAGAGCTCACCATGGGGAAAATGCACATATCACAGAGAGAGGGATCATCTTTACTAAATAGACATGGAATAGAAAAAGCATTATAGTTACAGTATGGTCAGTTGTTTGTTTTCTTCCAACACAGCTCTCCTCATGATCATAAACCTTTGGAGGGTCTATAAAATAAGAATACTTCCCAGGATGTACTGTGGGAAAGAAATTCCCTCACCATGGTAGGAGAGCCTGGCCACATCCTACCTTCCCTCGTGACAAATTGCTTCATTTATATGTGGGTAAAAATGGAACTGTTATCTCATTTACTATATTCCCTTACTTCTGCCTAGTATTTCTGCCAAACTTCTTACTAAATTAAAATTAAAACTGTCTATACATGACATGCCAGAGGTCATTACTTGCCATCTTAAAGGGCTGTCTTTACTAATGTGAAGTCAAGAGGCCAATAAGCCTTTTTCTGGAACTAATGCTTATACTGGTTTTAAAAGATTAAAGAAATAAAATTATCTGGAAAACAGTAAGGACTGAGTATGACAAATGTGTTGGGAACTAGAGAAGGCAATAAGAAAATGAACCTAAATTTGTTATAGGACTTGAAGATAAAATCTAGCCCTTCACCATTTTTTTTTCACTCCTTCGCTCATTTCAGTATTCTACAGTCTTATCCATACTGTCCTCTTTCTCTGTCCTTTTTTTCTTAATTTAAACGCAATTAGCCAAGTATAGTACATCATTGATACAATGTTCAGTGATTCATCAGTTAAGTATAACACCCAGTGTTCATCACAGCAAGTGCTCTCCTTAATACCCATCTAGCCTATCCCCACCCACCCACCTCCCTTTCCATAACCCTCGGTTTGTTTCCTGGAGTCAGAGTCTCATATGGTTTGTCTCCTTCTCTGATTTCTTCTCATTCAGTTTTCTCTCCCTTCCCATGTGGTCCTCTGCACTATTCCTTATGTTATATGAGTGAAACCATATGATAACTGTCTTTCTCTGATCTACATGGATGGAATTCTAAGGTATTATGCTAAGTGAAATAAGCTAGTTTGTTCTTTTCTTCTAGGCCACATATTCTGTTCTTGCCAGTTTACTCTTGAGTTCATCTTTTAAATCAGTGCTGCCCAAGTTGAGGTATTAAACATAACCAAATGGCATGAGGTTTACACATATTTTCTTTTTCTGCATTGGAGGAATGTTGACATAAATCTCTGACTACCTCAGTGTGTAAAAGTCTTGACATAAATCTATGTAGGGTCCAATCACTGTGACTATTCCGGCAAGTGTGGCTGTCAGTGACTGGAATACATCTTTTTATGCACTATCAGAGGCCAATGTTGAAAAAGCTTTTTAGAATGGCAATCATTGCCCATTTCACCCTATATTAACAAAGAATACCACAGACCATAGTGAGCGGAAATTTCCATTGAATGATACTGGTTTTTTTCTCTTACATTAATTTCAGTTCAAGTTGCTTAGACTGTTTTAGTAAAAGTAATAAAAGGCAAAAGCAATGTCAACCCATACTTTTTGCTAGAGCATAAAAATTACTACGCTCTTGAGAATAAAATCCTAGAGTAGAATGACATCCAAAACAAATTAATGAAAGGTGCCCTTTTATGAGGAATTGGTTCAATATTTTTAAAAACTTGATTCTAGATCTAAGGTTACTGGAGACTTAAGTGGTGGTTTACCTAATACTTGGCCCAGTTTGTTCACTTGATAAAATTTCTGATATTCCTGTCATTGATATGTATTTTTAACCACATGTGGAAGAGTAATATTTGAATAAAAAGGCTGAATTATTTTTCTTTGTATAATGTTAAGGTAATGAGTCTAGCAATAGTGTCTTCATTCTGGTTAATTCTAGTGATATATGAGGAAGTTACTTCAGTGGCACAGGTTGTACCTGCATTAATTGGTGACCTATTTCATTCTGTTTTCTTATAAGTATTTGAGGATGTAAATTCCATTTTGAAACAGAATTCTTATGAAAATAACCATAATCAAATAATAGATTTATGTTTTGTTCTGTGCATATAATTAAGTCATAACTATTATTTTCTTATCTAATATCTACTCCATAAGTCTATCTGAATAGGAAGAATTACCCATTTGATGTGATAAATAACAAGCATACTTCTCCTTGAAAAATTAATAACTGGTTTTCATGATACTGAAGAACTATAATCAATGTTGCAAGAAATTCCAAAATTCCAACAATGTTGTCATTGTTGGAAGAAATTCAATCTGCTCTTTGCTAACAGAAGGGATATACACTAAAATGGTTGTAGAAATAAACCAAATATCCAAATAATAATTAAAATATCAATACATAAAACTTCTCATCCTCTCATCCATATATACAAATGAGTTTCTTCCTACAAAATTTCAGAGATTTTCTCCATAGTTAATTAAAGGGAATTATATGACCTAGAATAGAAATTTCAAATGATTGTACCCCAAATTTTCATAGTTCTTTTTACTTGGTTTCTATCTTATAGATCTCCAAGTGAGAAAGATATTCTATACTCTAGAACTCACAAGTGGCTTGTTAGGAATATACAGCTCTTAAAGTTTTAGGACAGGAATGTAACACTGAAACACTTTTTAAAACAGAAGGTATATTAAGCTCACTTCCCTTTCCCCTTGTTTATGTGAAAGAGTTGAAACAGCATGTAGTAATTAAATGGTAAATATTGTGCAAATTTGAAAATTAATTTGCTCAATAACTTTTTGAGATATCACTGTGTATTGCATTGCTCCAGGAGTTATAACTATGAATGTGAAGTTGCAGTTCCTACCCTCAAACAGACTGCATATTAGTGCTAGGGACAATCAAATAAAGATCACTGCAATATAGAGAGGACTCAGTGTTATAATAGAATTGAGAACAAAGTGATCCAGGAACAACACATGGTAGGTTCTTAGAAACAGGGCAAAAATTTGGGATCATAATATCAGAAAGGCCATGAACAATTTGTAAAAATTAATATATACTAAAAAACAAGTAAGATAACTTCCAATAATTATTATTTTGGGTAAGAAAATAAAACTGTATTAAGGGATAGGTAGTGATTGGAGAGTGGGGTTGGGAGTTCTTTTATTTAGGCCTGTGAGGTTGCATTTTTTACCTACATCTGAATAATGAAAAGAAACCATAAGATCTGAAGGAAGGGCATACCCAATAAAGATAACAGCTAATTCAAATGGCCTAAGGCAGGAAAAATTTGACATGTTCATAAACAAAGAGAAGATAGTAGAACAACGTAACTTACAGGAGAATAAGCTCAGGGGATCTTGTATAACTTGGGCTCATAGATATAGAGGCTTGTGTATTAATTTAGCCTTATGGGCAATGTAAGAATTCTTAATTATAATGGAGAACCTTAAGCTAAAAAATAAATCCTATGTAAATGTCATTTCTATACCATTGTACCTAAAAGTAGATGAGCCACAAGGTAGTTGCTCAATAAATAGTTACAGTGAATGAATGACTGCTATGGCAGTGTTTGAGGAGTGGTTACTGAAGGACCATGAAAAGAGTACTCTGTTAACTACTTACATTCCTATATGTCATGCTGTCATATTACATTATTTTTAAAAAGGACATTTTAAAAGAAAAAGAAATGACCATTTAAGCCAAAACAATCATTTTTTGGACATTTAAGACAAAACATTTAAGTCAAAACAATCCAATTTCTATTCTACAATCACATTTTATAGTTTTTATTTTCTTTTTTTTTTTTTTAAGAGAGGGAGAGACAGGTAGGGGAGGAGCAGAAGGAGAGAGAGAAATTCTTAAGCAAGCTCCATGCCCATAATAGAGCCCAATGTAGGGCTTGATCTCACAAACCTGAGATCATGACTGGAGCTGAAATCAAGAGTCAGATGCTTAACTGACTGAGCCACTCACATACCTCAATAATTTCTATTTTTAAATATGAATACTAACAGTGGCCCTGGGAGAGCTCTAAAGGAGTATCTTCTTCTTCTTCTTTTTCTTTTTAAGATTTTATTTATTTATTTGACAGACCGAGATCACAAGTAGGCAGAGAGGCAGACAGAGAGGAGGAAGCACGCTCCCTGCAGAGCAGAGAACCCGATGCGGGGCTCAATCCCAGGGCTCTAGGATCATGACCTGAGCCAAAGGCAGAGGCTTTAACCCACTGAGCCACCCAGGTGCCCCAAGGAGTATCTTCTTAAGAGAATGATGCTCCTAAAAACTTCAATGTTTGTTGACATTTTATATGTTGTTACAAACAAGACAATTTAAAGGGGAACCCATTGAACGCTTTTTATGGGGCTCCCTTTTCAAATCAGGGCTCACATTGGTTTATAATTAGTGTCAACTATGTAAAAAAATGACTTTAAAATAGTTTTAAATCTCAACAACTAATTTAGACATTCTAAACATTTTAAGAAGTAAAATATGCTACAACTTAAAAACCTTAGATTCTTGGAATGGAATAGAACATGATAACTCATTATTAAATTTTTCATTTTTGAAGAGATTGAAAGAGCACAAGGATAAATCTGGTTCATCTTTACATAATATGCTCAGTTAATCTTAGGAGAGAACCTCAAACAACAAAAAGCATTCAGAACATCCAAATCTTCTGAAACTTTCTAATCCTTGTATGCAATGCTGATCAAAATTGGATTTCTCTGGAATTGTCCCATTGTATTTATTTCAAAACAGGTAATATTTTTCTGGTCCACTAAACTAAACCTTATTTCAACTTTGATGGACATAAAATAGCTCTGTTTTATCTGGGAAGGATATGGTACATAATGCTTATGATTTTCTCTCAGAGAAGCTTATTTTGTTCATACTGTGGAACCAGGACATTGACTTTGCAAGCTTTTGACATGAAAAACCCATGTAGACTTTCTTCTTACCTATACCAAAAGGGATTATTAAATGAAATATTAATAATTGCAATTACCTGGACAACAATGAACAGTGAGAAATCAGAGGAAGGAAAAGCTTATAATCAACAAGTATTTACTCAGGATACTCTTTGAAGAGTTTTTTTTTTTTTTTTTAAGAATTTTAAGTTCACAGAAAAATCTGTATTTTTTTTAAACAATAGGTACATAAGATGGAAGAAGGGAGTATTATAGGTGAAAATAAATCAAAGAAAGTAGAAAAATATGTAAGAATATGCCAAAAGCAAATATTTATAAAGTCTGTTGCAGATGCTGTCCAGAGTATTCTATATATGACACTTAACTTTCACAATAACGTTATAGTAGCTACCATTACTTTCTTCATGTTACAGATGAAGAAACTAAGGGAAGAGGAGTGAAGTACCTTATAACCCCCCAGTTAGTAAGGGGAGGAGAGGAATGAACACAGGTAGCCCTGTTCCACATCGATATGGGGCAGCATGAGAGGCATTGCTTAGATTTCCCTTCAAGAAAGTTTGCTGTTGTCTAACTATAATGTCTAAATTTTTGATACAAGGTTATACTCCTCATGGGCTTTCCCCCAGACAGTGGTTAGGGTAGCAGAGATTTTAGAGTCTGGTATTTCTGCCTATTTCAAGTCTCCTCTAATGGGTAATTTGTTCCAAAACTCCATTGGCCAGGTGAGAAAGTGACAGATCTCTACATTAGTCTAAGACTCTTGCTTTTCTTTTCACAGAAGACATATCTGGATTGCAGTCAAGCCTTTTCCTGCCCTGCCTCCCCCAAATTAAACTCCTGCACCCCTAACTCCCACTCACAGTCTGCTTCCCAGAGACACAACTCATATACTATCACTCTTAATCACTCTGTGATGATGGCCACCTGAAAACACAGTATAAATTGATCTTGTGACTTAATAAAATGAGCAATTTGTTATGTAAAGTATATGTCAACCACTGTGCTAAATATTTTATATTTACACTGTATGTTCTTTAAGTCCTTATCATAAATCTTGATTATACTTTTTTTCAGAATTACAGATGAAAAAAGCTTCTAAAAGTTAAGAAACTTGCCCAAAGGAAACAAAATTAGGATTCACATCCATTTCTTCTTGAATCCATTAAGCCACCCTATTTCAAAAGAAGAAAATCCATACTGTTCTAACGTTTTTCTTGTAGAAAGATGAGAAGAATAGACACACTGCTTAGTGAAAATTTATTACTACAAATGAAAGGAAGAACTTCCAAACACCTTTGAATTCCATCTTTTCTAGCAAAGAAAATGACCTCTGAGCTAAAAAAGAACAATACAAAAAATATATATATATATTGTTGCTTGAGGTATTATGTAAATGGTCTGAGGCACTCTCTAGCTATTTTAAATTAACCCAAGTCTCAAAACTGTTAAGATTTATATTCAAGGGAGCTGTAGAAATGTACAAATATGATCTTAGACTCATTGCTAGAAATATTTTAATTATGTGGGAAGGGAAAAATGCAGGACAACAGGAGAGGAACAAATGTCTCCATTTTCAAGAAGAGGAAATATGTGACTACAATAGATATTGACCTCTGGATGGAAAAAAATGTGGAATGACAATCAGACTTAATTTGTATTTTTTAAAAGATTTTATTGATTTATTTGAGTGAGAGAGAGTAGGAGTGCAAGCATGAGAGAGGGGCAAAGTGAGGAGAAACAGACTTCCCACCAAACAGGGAACCTGTCATGGGGCCTGATCCCAGGACCCTCGGATCATGATCTGAGCAGAAGGCAGATGCTTAACTGACTGAGCCACCCAGGCATCCCTGTATTTTTTTTCCAATTTATATAAAGTCCAAGTAAAAAGATCAAGAAAAATACACGAAAGATTATACAATGAACAGAAACTAGAAATACCCTTCCACACATATATAAGTATGCAGATATATTAAGAGAAATTAAGTATGCAGATACATTAAGAGAAATTTTATTTTCCTCACAAATTGTTTTATAATATTCCAAAATCTATACCGTGAATGGTAGCTTAGAGTCATCAGTCTGGGTATTAGCAAGAATTTACACAGGCAGAGCCTCTTTTACCATTTTCTGTTGCTTCCTTGATTTGTCACCAGGAGGTTAAATGTTGTCTTAGACTGTTCAGGCTGCTGTAACAAGATACCACAGACTGGGTGGCTTATAAACAACAGAAACTTATTTCTTACAGTTTTGGAGGATGGAAGTTTGAGATCAAGGCATCAGCGTGGTCATATTTTGATAAAGGTTCTCTTTCTGGTTCACAGCCTCTACCTTCTCTGTGTCTTTATATAGCAAAAGCTGCTAAGGAGCTCTTTTTTTTTTTTTTTAAAGTTCTTATTTAAATTCCGGTTAGGTAACATACAGTATAATAATAGTTTCAGGTGTACAATGTGATTCAACACTTCCATTCAACACCTGGTGCTCACCAAAGCAAGTGCACTCCTTAATCCCTACCATCTATTTTCCCATCTTCACCTCTCCCCTTTAATTGCATTCAAGAGGGCTTCCCCCAAGACTTAAGAACCTCAAAGTTCCCACCCCTGAATACCAACATGTCTGGGGGCTAGTATTTCAACATGTGAATTTTGGGGGAACACAAATGTTCAGACCATAATGGGGAGTCCCATTACCAGGAGACTGGTAGATGGCTTCCATTGTCTCAAGCTCAAAATCCAGAGACCCAATGATCTAATCATATGCAAAGCAAAGAAGCTAGTGAAATTACATGTTTGTGGAATTGCCAGGTTTTCAAAAACAATAATGATTAAAAAAATAATGATAAAAAATAATGATACATAAGTCAGATTTTTCTTTAACTGTTTTTAAAAAAATATGAGTCTAAGAAAACAAGACTTGGGATTTCTGGATTTAAAATCTAGGCTCTTTTTCTAACCTGAACTGTGAAAGTCACTTCATTTTTCTGGGACTAAAATTTTCTTATATTAAAACAAATATATTTCTAAGGTTACTTGGAGATTGAAATTTCTCTGCATGTGTAAGAGGTCACTATAGTAAGTAGAGATACCTCTGAGCCGAGATACCTCTGAGCAGATATTTCATTTATTTTTAAATGTTGTCATTTGCACATGGCAAGAAAGCTTAATAAAAAGCAGATTAACCAAGGAAGTATCATCACTGCTTCTCACTGAGTTGAATAAAGAAGTAAGAAGTTAATAAAATATTTTAAAAATAGTTTAAATCCAGAAAAAGAAAAAGCCATTTCAAAAATGGACGTTCATGGTGGGCACTTATTACACATATCATTTTAAAAAATGTTTCAACTCTAATATTTGCCTAGAATTTATGAAAAAGGTGATATTATATTACAGTGGATAAAAGATGAACTTTTCAAAGAGGAGCTGGGATCAATTGGGCATCTATAAGAAAAATGTGTCTGGACCAGTTATCACAGAAAAATAATCAGTTCAATAATGTATATCTAAAAGTTAAAGGCAAAATAATAAAGTTTTTAAAAGAAATCTTTGTTAACCTGGACTGTGCAATGATTTCTTAAATGAGACCCCAAGGTAGTATTTGCAAAAGAAGAAATAAATAGTATTACATTAAAATTAAGAATTTCTATTATCAAAAAACACCTTTAGGAGAAAGGTAAAACAATCTGCAAATAAGAAAACATTTTCACAAAACATATATTCAGCAAAAGATTGTATAAGGAACTCTTATCAGTAAGAAATAAGACAATTCAACAGAAAAATTGGGGGCACCTGGGTGGCTTAGTAGGTTAAGCATCTGCCTTAGGCTCAGGTCATGATTCCAGAGTCCTTGGATAGAGCCCTGAGTCAGGCTCTCTGCTTCTCCCTCTCCTTCTGCCCCTGCCCCCTGCTTACATGCACTCTCTCTCTGTCTCAAATAAATAAATAAATCTTTAAAAAATAGGAAAATCTGTAAAATACATTAACAGTTAATAAAAAAGCATATCCAAAAGTTAATACATATGCTAAAAGATGCTCAACTTTGTTAATTATTAGGGACTTGATAATGAAACCCTAAAAAAATAAAATACCCATCAGAGGGCTAGGTAATGACAAAAATATAAAATAACCAGAACCTCAACACACAAATGATTGTAGTATCAACCAGTAAAACATTTAGGAGAGCTATATTCTCAATCTGCTAAAACTAATATATACACTGTGACTATATATATATAACCACTACTATATATATAACATATACACACACACTATGATCTAGCAATTATACCTCTAAGAACATACTTAACAGAAATAAGGAAATATATTCCCCCAAAACATCTATGCTAATTGTCATAGGAAAAATACTTATATGCTCCAAACTGAAAACTATTCAAATGAACTTTAATAGAATAGATAAATTAAATTGTATAAACACCATATACCACTGACAATGAATAAATTACAACCACATACAACAATATGAATGAAGATTACAAAAATAATGTTAAAAGAAACCAGACACAAAAGACTAAATACTCAGGACCCTATTTATATAAAGTAGTAAAAAGTGGGCTGCTGTTAGCACATGCAACACTGTTGTGCAAATAGCCAAAAAGCACTCTTTCTCCAGGCTGATGAAGAGCATATGGCTTAGTTGATGGAAAGGGATGCGTTTCAGCTCCTGCCAATGCTCAGCACTGGCCATCTTTATGCAGGGTGCAACAAACAGTATGTAAAAGTTCTGCAGCTTCCTCCTACTCATAAGAAAATACTCTGTGAAAAGAAATACTGCTTTCCTTGACCTATAGATTTCACTGTTCTGTCCTCTTTTCTTCTACTCCTTCCATACTACCTTCTTAATCCAAGAGATACTTCGTATTCACAGATAAAATGATCAACAACAATGAATGAGAACTTTTGATGGCAAAGAGCAACCTGATAGCTATCATTCCCCAAAAGCAGTATTCTAAAGGTGGAGGATGAGAAGGTAATTCATGAGAATCCTGAATCTTAGGAGCCAAAGAGCAGATGACCATAAGAGAGGATAAGAAACAAAAATAACTATAAAACAGGTAAATACAGAACAGAAATATAGGATTAAAATGTTTTTATCAACCTCCTCTCCCACTGATTTACAGAGGGTTCAGCAACCAACCCAGACAATAAAACTAGAAGAAGAAAGAATACTTAATTACTCTGTGTGTTGGCAATTAAAAAGTATGGACAAATCTCGCCCTGTTTAACAACAAGTAAATACAAACTAAAGAGCAAAAAATTGCGTGACTATCTTTATCTAGAGCAGATTTTAAGAGTATATGCCTTCTATAAAAAAAAAAGAATAAAATAAGATGTATAAGATAGTAATGGAAATAAATGACAAGACAGTTTACAAGGAAATTAGAAACAGCCAGACACCTGTTGGTGATGTTAAATAAAATTAGTGCCATGGAATTCTGGATCAGTAAACTAAAGGATACAGTTTATCAGTTTTCGTGTATGTAGAGAAAAAGAGCAAAATAATAAATGTGATTTAAAAAACATAAAATCGGAGGATAGACAGCAATGGGGTAGATATTGTAATTGATTTTATTATTGTTTACTACAAGGTGCTCCCTGCCCTGTGAGAGGATGATATATTTTTACCTAATTCAACATGGCTTGCGATGCCTCCCTGAAGGTGGAGTATGCTTCTCTATTTTTAAATCCGGTCATGGCTTGCTTGGGCCAAGAATACATGGTGGAAATAATAGTATGTCACGTCTAAGAATTCCTTGAAAACAGTCCATGTTTCTACCATCTCCCTTACTATTCCTTCTGCCACCAGAAGCAGCAAAAAGGAGCTGCTTTATCAACCTAGATCACAGGATAAAAAAATATGTGAAAAGTAACATAAGTAACAAAAAGTAACATAAGTGACACCATAAGCAATATATAAATACTTGTGTAAATTACTGAGGTTAGGGACCTTTTTTTTTTAACCATATTAAAGTCAAACAAAAATAAACTTTACTTTGAAAAGAGGATCCAGAGTGACTACACTAGGAATCATAGACAAGGGTATAATAAGACATTTCTTCAAGAAAGAACTGGACATGGATATAAGTTTAAAGGATTCATTCTTTTCTAGATTAAATTAGTGGAAATCCTGATCAATCCCTGAGGAAATCTTTTTTAAATGCATTGATGACAGAAAAAAAAATTTATAAACATCCAAGTAGAAAAACATATAGCTTACTGAAATGAATATAAACAGAATTGATATAAACTTCTTTCTTACAAAACTATGTGCAAGACAAGCACAATCCATGGAATGTTGAAGAAATTAGTTGGTGATGATATTATACATGGTTAAGTTCTTGTTTGTAAGTGAGGCCACAGAAAGGCAAGCTAAGATGGGTATATATTCAGAAAATATATTAATGGCATTTCTCGAGTTTCTTTATTGCAACTGTCAAAAACACTACATAAATTAAGAATAATGACGTTTTTCAGTTCCCAAAATTCTGTTGATAAATCCAACTGCAGAAAGGGCAAGGACACAGTGCAACTCAGAAACAGGAATCTAGGAACAGAATTCTATCAGGGTTCTCATTTCTCCCTGCCTCTTTCCCTGTGTCACATTGTTTCCCATGTGAAAGAAGTTGTATGTCACAGCTTAGAAAGCCTGGTAAAAACTCCCAAAACCTGTGAGGACAAAAACAGCAACAAAAAGAGAGTGAGGGCGAGAATTTGTTTTAAATCTTGTTACAAAACACAATTTTAAAGTTAAAATTTTCAGAAGAGAAGCTCTTCAATAGTAAAATAATGTAATAATATCTGGATTAAAAATTCCAAACCATGTCCTTAGAGGTAGGAACAAGGATTAGAGACAAGGACTGGTAGTAAAAGTTTATTAAACTCTGAATAAACAAGACAAAGCACAGAACAGAGAGAGGAAAAGAAATAATTCCAGAGAGAATAAGTTTGAAAAATTTTATCTTTCATTATTTTATTATTAAGTGATAAATAATGAAAAGATTCTAAGCATTATGAAAGAGAAGTAACCTAAGCTAAACCATTAAGAAATTAAGATTTAGTAAGATAACATCAGGAATAAGGTAGAAAAAAATATTATAATTCATAAATAAATCCAAGAGGTAATTTTTTAAAAGATGATATGGACGAACCTCTAGGAACATAGAGAAATCAAAAGCACAATGCATTAAATATGAAAAGAAGATAAATTAAGAGAAAAACATATTTTCAGTAAATATTTAATTTTTTCTAAGAAATAGTTTTTGAGGAAAATATAAATTATGAAGACATATTCAAACAGATGTGGAGAACCCCAAAAAGACCAATAGTGATAGAAGAAATGAAAAAAGGAATTGCCAAAAACCCACACAAAGTTAATCCCATATGCTTCTAGAATACACAAAAGTTGGAGCTCATTTTTATGTAGACAGTACAATCAAGTTGAAACCTGAACAAAATATGTCTTTATAGTCCTCAAAATAAATTCTAGGACTATAGACTTAAATCTACATAGTAAAAATTAAGAAAATGCAAGAGAACAAATGAATATTTAACTATTGTTTTAAATGAAGAAAATTGGAATAAATGAAAATGCCCATTAATAAGAGTCTAGTTAAATTATGAGACAGCACGTGATAGACCATGATTTAGTCTAGTATTGATAATAAAAATAATTATCTATTCACATGAAAATATATTTTTACATTTTCAAATGCTTCTGCTACCTTTTGTTTAAAGATTCATTTTATTTATGAAGGGAGTACATGAATGGGGGGAGGGGTAGGCAGAAAGAATCTTCAAGTAGATCCCCTGCTGTGCACAGAGATCCACACAGAGCTCAATCCCTGGACCCATGAGATCATGACCTGAGCCAAAACCAACAGTCCAACTTTCTTTTTTTTTTTTTTTTAAGATTTTATTTATTTATCACAGAAAGAGAGAGAGCACAAGCAGGCAGAGGCAGAGAGAGAAGCAGGCACCCCGCTGAGCAAGGAGCCCCATGCAGGACTCTATCCCAAGACCCTGGGATCAGGACCCAAGCTGAAGGCAGCGCCTTAACCCACCGAGCCACCCAGGCATCTCAAGAGTCCAACTTTCAACCGATTGAGTAGCACAGGCACCCCTCTACTACCATTTTTAAATAAAAAGCTGAAAATGTATTTACAGCAAACTATAACCATTGTTCATATTGGATGTGCACCCTGACTTTTGTATGCATATTTATGTAATTAGAAGATAATAGCTATTTAACAAAGACTATTTTAAGGATTGGCTTTAAAAATATATTTATGTATATAAAAGTGTAGCTTAGATGATACACATTGACATGGATTCACAGCTGTTTGAACAATTGCATTTAAGAAGTGTTGAATAAAATTGTTGTAATGGATTCAAATCTTTGTCCTTTTCCTCTGCAACAATTTTATTACTGTTTTAGAACAAGTTAATTGAGGTGTGACAGATAAGACAAAAATGTACAGAGCTGAATGTAAAGAAACCAGTAGCAGTAGGGGCTATGTAAAAGTGAAGGGTGTGTATCCTTTCTGAATGTATTCTAACTCAGTTTTTGCTCTTCTCTATGCTGTGGAAGCCAAACCAAACTCATCTCCAGGACCCAGCAAGGCTAAAGAACAGAAGTTTGTGACCATGATGGGAATATTTAAGCTCTATTAGCCATGTAGTTGAGCTGTTCTATGCCTTTCACATATATTGATGCATTTCATCCTTATACTGAGGGGGTAGAAAGCAGGTAGTATATCCATTTTACAGAAGAGATACCTGAGACTGGAAAGATTAATTTATCTAAGGTCATACAGACTGTAAGTGGTAAAGCAGAAACTGGGACCCAGAGCTGGCCCCAGAGCTATCTGTCACACTACCAACAGTTTTTAAGGTCCTGCTTCGAATCTTAGGCAACATTCTTTTGATACAAATGAGTGAAACAGCCTTTTAGCAAACACATCTTGTAATGATTGGCAAATACCACTCAATGTGGAATGTGTTCTAGTGGGAGAGGAAGTACATTTATAGCAGGGAGGAGCTCTGTCTCCTAGAGGCTAGTTCGTCATGTGTGGTTCTTTCCCTAAAACAATAACTCCTCCTCCAGCCACTCAGCCCCTTATGTCTGTGGACTTCCTTTAGGCTCACTTACCAATGTACAGACACTGCCAGGTATGTATGAATCCCAGCAATAATCATAGGTTGGGCTCTAGGAAAGTGTAGAAGTAGGAGGTGGCAGTGTTCTTAGTACTCATGTACATTTGCATAACATTTTCCAGGTGGTAAATTTTTAAGGTCTTGGATAAGGTCAGATATATTTTCCCAAGATTCTTTATAATTTTTCATCTAGTTGTCCTTGGAAACCAGTGGGGTATTGTGGAAAGAATAGTGGTTTTGTGATCACCTGGGTCTGCAGGAATCCCAGCTTAGTCAGGGACAAGTTGAAGGATTGCACAGAATAAATTTAATTTCCATAACACTGTATTAAGTGGGAATAATGAAAACTATATAAGGCAGGTAGGTATTAGAATGAAACCTACTTTTCTTCCACCTTTGAAATATATTAATGAACTCATA
This sequence comes from Lontra canadensis, assembly GCF_010015895.1. Classification (NCBI taxonomy): domain Eukaryota; kingdom Metazoa; phylum Chordata; class Mammalia; order Carnivora; family Mustelidae; genus Lontra; species Lontra canadensis. The sequence goes on from NW_022631008.1 coordinate 13,411,024, forward strand.
TACTCACAGCTCAGAGTGAAAGTAAACCTAATAAAAAGTATTAAGAAAATCTTGCAAGTATTCTTTATATGCATGAAATTAAAGCCCAAGACACATAAAAGATATATAAAAGAAAAATGTTATATTAAATTCCATCTTCTTGGCTAAAGGGAGGACCAAATTGTGTTTATTCAATCCCCAAGACTAAGAAAACAGCAGTTTCCAACTTAAAACCAAATTAACAGCCTGTGATTTCTGAGATAAATTACTCCAAAAAGACAGCAGATATCCCAGACCAGGAAACCAGGAGTGCTCTTGGGCTTTAGGCACTATAAAGTTAGATCTATGCCAATATGTGGTCATTTGTGAGAAGTTTCCACAAACTCTACAGAGCTGGGAGCACAGAGTGGGAAACTGAGGCACTAGCTAAGTCTAACAGCCACATTGTACCAAGTTGTTTTAGTCACGTAAAATTCCACATTCTTTCTTTTTTTTTTAATTTTTTAATATTTTATTTATTTATTTGACAGAGAGAGATCACAAGTAGGCAGAGAGGCAGGCAGAGAGAGAGAGGAGGAAGCAGGCTCCCCCGCCACGCAGAGAGCCCGACTCGGGACTTGATCCCAGGACCCTGGGAGATCATGACCTGAATTGAAGGCAGAGGCTCAACCCACTGAGCCACCCAGGCACCCAAAACTCCACATTATTTCTAACAGCAGACACCAGTAGTGGGTGGGACCATGCCCAATTTGGGTAATTGCATTCTGTCATATTTCAGGTCTCCCTGGCACTTTTAATTAGCCATAATTTATATTCTTCCCAGTTTACAATCAAAACTGCCTTGTATTGAAGTTGTGGGGTTACACAAAGACAGAAGCTAAATTAACAAACAACTAGTAAATTATTGTTATTTTTCATTTCTCTTTTGCTTTACATTTCTATGGACTGCTTAATGTCCGGGAATACTGACATTTATATCAACTTAATAAGACCACTGAGGCTTCACCATAACCTAATATTAACATCTATGATGTTAGATTACAAATTAAAAATTAAATTCCCATTTGGGTATATACCTATACCTTAGGACAGAGATAAAGAAAATAATGAATCTTTTCTGAAAGAAAAAAAAAATCACTTCAGTATAAATAAAGAGTAGGGTATGTTCATTTTTTTTCAATATTTATTAGATTTCCACTTGTACCAAGTTCTGTTCTGGGCGTTGAGGTCCAGGGATGAATAAGAGATGATATTTCTCAGTTCCTTAAAATTCACTAGTCCCCGTTTAACTCATTTAATATTCATAAGAGCTTTATGACGTAAATACTAATGTAACCCCTATTTTATAGGTAAGAAACTGAGGCAAAATATGTTTTAATAATTTTCAAGAGATATGAACAGCTATAACCACACCTTCAAAGTTTGGCCATTGATGCCAATAACTGTGCCCTCCACCACTTGGATCATCTCTCCCATTGACAGAACAGTCCTGAGCTTTAATATTACAAAGAAGAAAGTGGACAATAAACAAATTGACAGAAAAGCAAGAGACCTCTCTGCAAGTGATTACATACAACTGTTGTGATGAGAATAAAACATCACTGAATAAAAAAAAATAATAATAAGTAGTTACTTTAGGCTGGGTGATAAAGAAAGTTCTCTGTTTAAGCCGAGAGATCTAGAACACAAGAAGCCAGCTAAGCAAACATGAGAGGAACAATGTTCAAAGCAGAAAGAAGCTGATGCCAGGACCAGGAGATGGAATAGATGTGGCATATTTCAGGAATCGGAATCAGCCCAGAATGGCTGAAGTGCAAATTCTAGAGGGGAAGAGGGTGAAATTTGATTGATGCAGGCACAGGATTGTGAAGGACTTAAACAGTTTAAGGTATTTAGCTTTTAGGTGGAATGGGGAACTTTGGAGGATTTTAAAAAGGTAAACAGCAGGGGTGCCTGAGTGGCTCAGCTGGTTAAGCCTCTGCCTTTATCTGAGGTCATGATCTCAGGGCCCTGGGATTGAGTCTCAGGGTCCTGGGATTGAGTCCTCTCTGCTCGGCAGGGAGCCTGCTTCTCCCTCTCTCTCTCTCTCTGCCTGTCTCTCTGCCTACATGTGATCTCTCTCTGTTAAATAAATAAATAAAATCTTAGAAAAAAAAAAAGGTAAACTGCATTCTGTTATAATACTGGATGATGGGCATTAAGAAGGGCATGTGATATAATGAGCACTGGGTGTTAAAGGCAACTGATGAATCACTGACTTTTACCTCTGAAAACAATAATACATTAATTGAATTAACATTAAAAACAAAATAAATAAATAAACTAGGAGTAGTAAACTTCCTGAATTTTTTTTTTAAAGAAAAAGATAATTTTGAAGGGAAAATCTATTTAAGGCGTGGGCAAGAGTAGAAGGAAAGAAAATTTGATGCCTCACATAAAAGATGACCTTTATTTGGACCAGGGTGCATTTGGAGATTATGAAAAAGAATAAGATAAATTTAGAATATGTTTTTGTTGACTTTGCTGATGAACATCTGAAGGGAAACAGGTGAGGAAAAAAGTATCAAGTAAAAACCAGGAATAGTCATTATTTAGGAAAACCTAAGTCTATTCCACCAAAGGACTTCTATAGTTTCTTCTGAGAATTCTTATTTAGACCAAAAAGATGATTAAATGTGATATAAATTTTACTTTTTAAGGGTAGGATGGGTGAAAGAGATAAGAGGATTAAGAATACACTTGCCATGATGAGCACTAAGTAATGTACAGAATTGGTGGATCACTGCATGGTACACCTGAAACTCATATAATACTGTCTGTTAATTGTACTTCAATAAAAATATAAATTTTACTTTTTTAATTCCATTATCTGTGTCAACAGACCTTTATGTTTAATTCTTCATGTTTTAAGAAATGACTTAAGGCACATATGAGCACTCTTAGTCTTGTTTAATTTATTTATTAATTTATATAACATATGTATGATTTGACAAGACTGCCTAGAAATTTGCTCATTTGAAATCATTACTTAATATCACAGATACAGTTACACAGAAGGGCATCGTGAACATGTGTTTTTGGTGAACAACACAGAAAAAAACCACTATTTTTAGCCACTGAATAGACCACTGAATTATCATGCTAAACTCATCTCTGTAAACAGAAGATAGTATATTTGCTTTTTAAATTAAGGTGTGAGAGGATACATCATGGTCCTTAAGTTGTGTGAACTGTGTGAATAAAAGATACCTAAGATAATTTAAATTGGATGCTTTTTGTAGAAAACTGTTTAAATAAAGATTTTTGGAAAAATTCAAAGTATTTGCCATAGGTATTAATGGGATCTGAAATAATGGTAATGAATTTTGGTCATTAAGCTTGAATTTTTGAGTTTATATATTTTTTTTCCTCTTCTAATATGAATGTGTCTGTTTATGTTTGGGCCAGTACTTTGACAGATTATCTATCCTGAGGCCCTTTTCCAGCACTATTTTGCAGTTAAAAAAAAATAACCTGATCTCAGATGGTTTTGGTTAATTTTGGGTGGTCAAGAGATTAGAAGGAAGAAGACATGGGTGTACAATGATAGAATATTTATAGTAAGAGATTGCTATCAATCATCTTTGATAAACTTCACATTTTATAGCCCCCAGTCTCTCCTGGGCTCCAAACTTACTAGAAGAGTGTTTCTGCCTGGACGTCCTATAGGCTGACCCAACCTGTCTAAAAATTGTAATAATTTAGTTTTTGCATTCTTTACTCCCATTAGTAAAATTATCATTTACCTAGCTCTTCAAGCTCTTGTGTTTAGAGGCTTCTGTAGCAATTTTATTACCCTTATGGGCAATCTGTCACTAAGTCTGATTAATTTTACCTTTCAAATATCTGTCCAGTTTATCCACTCCTCTACTTTACCATCACTACTGATCTAATGCCTTTGTTTTTCCATCTCTTAGCTAGATTGTTGCAGTAGTTCCCTGACTCCTCTCTTCTGGCTCTTCTCCACCCCAGTTCAGCATCCACACCGGTACCAGTTAGCTTTCAAAAACACAAATTTCAGCGTAACAGTATTCATTGTTTTAGCACCACACCCAGTGCTCCATGCAATGAATACTGTTACACTGAAAAGAAATTAAAAAAAAAAAAAAGAAATTAAAAATAAAGCTTCCCTATGACCCTGCAATTGCACTACTGGGTATTTACCCCAAAGATACAGATGGAGTGAAAAGAAGGGCCATCTGTACCCCAATGTTTATAACAGCAATGGCCACGGTCGCCAAACTGGAAAGAACCAAGATGCCCTTCAACGGACCAATGGATAAGGAAGATGTGGTCCATATACACTATGGAGTATTATGCCTCCATCAGAAAGGATGAATACCCAACTTTTGTAGCAACATGGACAGGACTGGAAGAGATTATGTTGAGTGAAATAAGTCAAGCAGAGACAGTCAATTATCATATGGTTTCACTTATTTGTGGAGCATAACAAATAACACGGAGGACATGGGGAGATGGAGGAGAAGGGAGTTGAGGGAAATTGGAGGGGGAGATGAACCATGAGAGACTATGGACTCTGAAAAACAACCTGAGGGTTTTGAAGGGGCGGGGGGGTGGTAGGAGGTTGGGGGATCCAGGTGGTGGGTATTAAGGAGGGCACGGATTGCATGGAGCACTAGGTGTGGTGCAAAAACAATGAATTCTGTTACGCTGAAAAGAAATAATAAAAAAAAAAAAGAAATGAAAGAAAGGTGTAAAGAAAGATAAAACAAATTTGAAAACCATTATTTTTACATTGCTTGCAGAGCCTGAAGTCCCAAAGGACACCTGTAAAGTCAAATTTAATAAATTTCTTTATTAAAAAAAAAACCCACAAATTTGATTACCATTGATACTGATCTTTCTCCTTACCACCATCAAATTAAATCCACACAACTGAAGATGTGGTAAACATCTCTTTACAAAGTGCCCTTTCCTAATTTTACCATCCTCTTCCATCTTTCAGTATCTGCCAACAGACTCTTAATTGTCCTCCAAAGAACTGAGTTACACTGTACCTCTCAATGAGCCTCCTGAGCTTTTTAATACCTTGATTCAGTTTGCTTGAATAACTTTGCTCTCTTCGCATTTGAATATATTTATCACAAAACTGGATTTTTTACTTATTTCCTATAAGAGAACTATCTCTTTAAAAGTCTCAAAAGTGCTTGTTTTTGTATCCTGTCAATTCCTGCCTAACATTTCTCAGATTCCTAGTTGAAGTTAGCTGTTAGCAGCACCGTGAACTCTGATTTCTCCATATTCTTTTATACCAGGTTCAATTTTTTGAAGGAATTTCACTAGGGCATTAGGACTATAGCCTCTGATTCAATAATTCTGGGTTTGAAGACTTACACGTGTATTTCATTTGCTACTAAACTTGAGAATAAAAGTGTAAATGCATAAGAATTTAGGCATAAAATCTGAACACCTTGCTTTGCTGTCACCAAATTCCAGTCATAAATGCTCTTGCTGGATCAAAACCCCTTTCTATTCTTTTAGTGTCTCTTTGCTCCAAATTTTGTTTATAAAATCTCATCCCTAAAACATACATCTTCTACTACCCCAAATCTTTCCCTCTTTCCCTCCACCCCCCACCCCCACCCCAAGAACAAGTTTGAACCAGGAGTCTTCTGGTGAGGAATGATACTAAATGAATGTTCACATTCTCCTACATGAGCACACCAGACACTACAGACAGTCTGGTATTTTCTTGTCTGCCTGATGAGGAACAAAGATTATTTCTTAATTTTTTCAATGAAATTTGTTTCCTAGAATATATGATAAATTCTAAGGATGCCGCTATGTCTAAATGATGGGACAGATGCAGATAGATGACAGATTGTTATTCAGTATAATGGCCAAAAATATGCAGAGTGAAAGCTTCTAATTTTGAGTGTAATTACTCACTCTGGTTGTATAATTGCTTGTCATTTAAGTTTTTTGTCCTAATAATAATAGGGAAATTTTTCCTTCTCTACAATTTCTCACTCAAGGGAGAATAAAATCTGACAAACGTATTGCAAACAATATATTAAAAATTATGTGGATATGGAATCATGATATATGTATAAAATTCCTTTTGAAAATGATGTGATAATATCATTATCATTTAGTCTAGTTCTTTATTGTTCTCATGAAGAATCAAATCTAAGAGACTAAATGACTCTTTAAAGGTTACATAAATATCGGATCTCTTGGTTCCTAGGAATCTTAACTCTGAGTCTAGTGTCTCTTCCCTCATATCACACTGCTTAATATTCTTTAAAGAGTTAGTATAATCCTTTCATATTTATATGGCTGGTTTCTTCTTCTGCAGTCATCTACCAAACCCCTTGCCACTGAATCTATCTGGAGTACAGAAAGGTTCAAACGAACAGGCATAGTGAGAATGGCCTAGAACAGATCTCATCCTCTAAATCTGGCTTGCCTTTGTGTCCTCAGCTTTTGATGTGTATTGTCATATAAAAGTTAAAAAGGACAAGACTTTGAGATGCTATTAATAACATAGTGCTATAGATAAAACAAGACTTGTTCCTTTTTCATATTTTCTAAAGAATGTCATGCTCCTAGATGAAAGACCAGGTCTGGTGGGGGGGGCTACCTGTGCCACTCCATGCTTCTTCCAGATATGATGATTCCTCTGCAGACGTTTGAGTTGTCCTAGTAGTCTGGAGTGTGCTGTCCATGGTGCTGAGAACAGGTGCTAAATATAGCTCTGCTACAAAATCCTCTCCCAAATGCTTAGATAGGGCAGTATCTAACTTTGTGTTGCAGGACCCTGGAGGAAGCCATGAAAGACATGGAACAACTTAAAAAAAGTAACAGCTCAAAAAGGTAGCTTTGAGAAAACCTTATTTATAACCACAACTGAAGTTAAAATGAACAATTCACATCACTAGGAGAAACAGATTTAAATATAGTTGTAACTATTCTACTTTTCCAAAAAGTAATACTCTTTATATGCTTTAAAAATTAGAGCAAGAGGGGCACCCATGTGCTCAGTTGTTTAAACATCTGTCTTCAGCTCAGGTCATGATCCCAGGGTCCTGGGATCAAAACCCATATCAGCCTCCTTGTTCAGTGGGGAATCTGCTTCTCCCTTTCCCTCTGCCCCTCCCCACTGCTCCTGCTCTCCCTCTCTCTCTTTGCTCATGTGCTCTCTCTTTATTTCAGTCTCTCTCAAATAAATATATAAAATCTTTTTTTTTTAATGTAGAACAAGAGACTTGGTTGTTATGCTCCTAGTTGTATTTCCTTCCAAAAATTTAAAGTAGTTTAGTGTAATGTGATATAGAGTAACTGTTAACCAAAAGAATAAAATTATCCAGAGAAAATTAAGTACAATTTACCTTGTGGATATAGGAAAACTAGACAGGTGTTACAATTCAGTTTTAAGCTGAGGTCTATGTGAAAAGAGAAAGGAGGAGCACTGGTGGACATAGAAAAGTAGAAGTACCTCCTACTGCGTAAGTTACTGCATATTTAGAAGACACCCTCCATCTGTAGACCCTCCATATACAAATATCTCCTCATTCAACTGCTATACACTTGAAAATGGATATGCATAGGAGATATGCACCTAATTATTCCAAATGCCTGTGGCTACTTTGCTATTCATTTTTCTGGAGTAGATACACTGTATTCTAATTGGAGATATTCTCTATCATGCACATAGAATCAAGATTGCAGACTAAAGTGCACCCCTGGCCCATCTCAGATTTGCAGTGCACAATTTTTATTGGCATCCAAGCCTACTGAACTTGGTCTTTGCTAGTGCTATGTGAAGTCTCCCAAAAATTCCTAAAATGTGAAGTTATGTGCCTACTGGAAATATGAGTCTCCATCTCATATATTTTAGTTACAATTACTTCTCATCTCATTCAAAGTAGAAGGCTGTCCTAATAAGAGGTAGTTCTAAGATTCACTTTGAAGTATTCCAACCATTCTAATATCATAATGATCATACCCAATCTCCCTGAGTTTCAATCTAGAGTATGAAGGAAGACAACTGAGAGTGTGTAGGGGCCATGAAAGCAATAACAATGATAAATGTCACTGCAAGCTAGGTGCTCAAAGGCACTATCTGTGCTACTTGTTCAGAACTGATGTCTCTGTAAACACTTATCTCTACATTTTTCTCTACTTCTTCATGTTTTGGGCATTGTTGATACTTTCTAGGAAGTGGGTCCATTTTTACAAATATTTACTGTAATCACTGTTGAAGACATTACTTTATTCCTCATTCACTTTGTTCTTGTTATTTCCCTGTTGTTGAGCATTTTCCCATTAGAGTTATATTTTGTTAGGCGCTAGTGACCCCATTATAACTAAATCCAAAAGACAATTCTAATTCTTAAATTCCTCTCTTCTTAGAGCACACTCTCACTGTGGCTTTATGAAACCACACTATTCTCTTCCACCACTTCATATATATAACCCTTAAATGAAAGTTTGCCTCAGCCTTCTATACCAGTTTCTCTTCTCTTTCCATTCTGCATTGCTTTTGTGTTTTTTCTGTTCTCAAGTCCTGTGATGACCTACTCCAACTACTCTACAAATCTTACATCTCGAATGTCCAATGGCCTTTTCAATATTTCTGCCTTAGCATCTTGCTGTTCCTGCAAATCAACATATCCAAAACTAAACCCATCACTGTACCCAACACACACACACACACACACACACACACACACACACTTTATTGTCATTTCAATATTTACTCTCCAAGAATTAAACTAACATCCATAGTTATCCACATCAAACTTCGGGCAGTAATCCTTCCTGCCATCAACAACCACATTTTCCACATTTCCCCCCAATACTCATTCACAGAAACTATTTCCTGTCCATGGAAGCTTGTAAATAGCCACTGGATATTTTCAGTTCTTTCTACCTTTAGTACCATGAACTCAGTGCAGCCACTCTCAACTCTTACCTGAATTGCCTTAACAGCCTTGCTTTTATTGATACCCAGTACTACATTCCTCATTGATTCTTCACAAAGAATCCATAGTAATTTTTTAAAACATCCTATTACACTGATTTTCTTAGACTCTTGCCTGTCTTTTCATTGCCTTTAGGATGAAAACCAAACCTGCCAGATCTGACTCCTTACTATTTGTCTAGCCTTTCTGCTGCTACTTCCCTACCTCCCTTTGTTCTATGTTCCAATTATATTGACTTTTTAAAATTCACTGAATAGGCCATGTTCTCTCTTGACTTCTGATCTTTACATGCGTTTTCTCCTATCTGGATATTTTTCTCTCTTCTCTTTATGTAGGTAACTTGTATTGATCAGTCAGCTCTCAGTTTAAAAGTCACTTTCTCTAAGAATCCATTATTGTAGCTCCCTCATTCCCTCTGCACAACCTGAGATACTTTGTTCTCCTTGCTCCTTGCATTTCCACCATATCATTATGAGCATTCCTTTCTTCCTCTTTATTTCCAATGTCTAGCACAATACTTGGCACAATGGACACTAAGTATTTATTGGCGGATGAACAAAGTACAAAGTGTGGTTTTTTTTTTTCCATTGAGTTAATATGTATTCTTGTTCTGTCTACAACAAGACAATGCTGCCTTAAATGCAAATTGCATACTCATCTATAAGTTTAGTGTATCTGCAGAGAAACAGAGAGGAAAAAGAATGGAGGTTGAGGTTAGGAGAAATAGGGAATGGAGGGTGGTTTCATGACAGATACAGTTCTTCAAGGCTTTAAGTCAATTAAAACTTATAAAACTTAAAAAAAAAGGTAACTTTGAGTTCTTTTTATCATGAAAAGTTATTTGTTTTGATTTGCCTTTCAGCATTTTGGGAATACTTATTTAAGAGGAATGAAAGAATTAAGAAGACCAGAACTCTGCAGATTTCAATTAAATTCTTGACTTTCATGTTTTCCTTTTATCTAGTCTCAGGAGAAAATAGATAAGCTATAAATGACATCTTGAGATACTCCTAACAAAATTATTTCTATCTGGGTTTAGAATTAATAATATGACCTTTTAAAGAAATCAGAAAATGTATGCTGCTAATTATGATTTACTTAAAGATTAAATAGGCTCTGCATTACCTTTACACATATCTGCAAGAAAGTCTCTGGGGAGTTTGAGAAACATACATGGGGTTAGGAATTTTAACAACATATCTGGAACTTTTTAACAACAAAAATGAATAGTGTGTAAATAATCTAAAAGTGTTTACAAATGAGTTATTGCATTTCTGTAGTAAATGGATATACACTGAAATTTTTGTGTACTAGTTGATATAATAAAAACAAAATACAACAATAGGCTAAACTATATGATTTTTGGTTCTACTAGTTACTAGTTTATAACACTTCCTGAGCTGACAATAAGGCGACCAGATTTTTTCCCCTACTCAGGCACTATATATATAAATGGTCGTTTAAAAAAAAAAATATCTGTCTACCAGCCCCTCCCAATCTCCCTTTTCTTGCTCCCTCCTTCCCTCCGTGTGTATGTGTGTGTGTGTGTGTGTGTGTGTGTGTGTGTGTGTGTATGAAATCAATGAGAATCACATCTGACTTGGTTTGGAGATCCTGCTAAGAACTAAGATGAATTAGCTTAGTTTATGGATCATGATACCATTTGTTTCATGTAATAATAATATTACAACAATATTATGTAATAATATAATATATTCAATATAATAATATTCAGAGTTCTGCTCTTTCTAAAGTCCCACCAAGTAATCTATGTTTATATGCATTTATATATATTAAACACTTTATATAAAGTTTTCAGAAGATGAGAATTTACAGAGTTCCAGCTTTTCACCATTCTTCTGCTCTCTTTTTCTCTGCCTTTTCCCAAACACCTTTTTCTCATGAAGAGATGTTCCATCTTTTTGCTTGCTGTGTGGTAACATGTCTTTTGCCTTTCAGTGTCTTCTCTTCCCTTCCCATAAGGAGCTTATCAAGCTATTTCCTTAAGCAAAAATTACTCTCTCACTAGAAGTATTCTGTCTTCACCTATTTTTTTTAAAAGCAAAACCCAAAGAACTTTACCATGTTACAATAAAGTTGTGTCTTTTAAAAACTAATAAGCCTATTTGTTTATACTTTTACCATTTTCTAATAAAGTAATAAGGTTTTGTTGATTCATAATTATAAGTTTGTGGGAAAGAAAGTAGTACCAGTAGTCTTTTAATGGTAATGGAGATATAATTAACTAGTCTAAATTTCAAACTGATTACTTTTTGGCATTTTACAGTAATGGAACTATTATAAACAGTGCTTAGCAAATTTTTTATGATTGTAAGTAAGTTAATAAATGAACATTTGGTTGACCAAATATGTGTGACTGGCATGTATATTATGCAAAATTATAATAACTGAAGAGCAATTACTCTAAGTCATATTTCATGAACTATTGAAGTATCTATTTATGACTAAATACATAATAGTTTCCCTTTTATTACTTTTAAAATGAGTACTATTTTACCTTCTTAGAGCAGTAATTCAGAATTAACATCAGTTTACTGAATAAATTAGATAAGCTTGAGATGAAAGTTATGTACTGAATTGATCCTTACAACAACCAGGGAAGAAAATCCATTGCTTTAAGGAATGAATACAATACAGAAGATGGAAACAAAATAAGCTAGAAAATTTGGTTCTGGTGTTTGTATTGGGCAAGTATTGAACACAATATCTGAATTCATTTCAATTCTACCTTATTTGTAGAAGACAAACAGGTTCCTCTTTATTTTTTTATGTTCCTTATGTTCTTTTTTTATTTTTAATGTTTTTTTTCCTACCATATCTTGAATAGTAAAAGGGGAAATTAGAAAAAAGAAAACTAACAAAAATCAAAATGAGGAGTCATTTGAGGAACAGTTGGCAGCATAAAATGTTAGCTATTGACCTTTGAAACTTTTCTGTCCTAGTTATCAAGAGAGTATTTTCTATGAGAAATCTGGTGAATCATCCATTCAATCCATAAATCCCCTTCATGGAAGTTGAGTTGTTGCCCAAGATTTGATAAGGCCAGCTAATGTCCCTAGATCCTAAAAAGCTGTTAGGTTCTACAAGACAACACTATTCTTTAAGACTTCCTGGGATAAGGCAAAGAATATAAAAATTACTACCATTACATTGAATAAAAAGGCAAAGCTACCACCTCTACTCTGTTATCTTGGAATAACCAGAGTTTGTTAAAACCCCACATTATTGTCCTTATGTGTTTTGAGTCTCAGTGTGAAGCTTGTCTTGGCAGATATGATTACTCACCTCTGAGTCACTTAGAATAGCCTGGAAGGATGGCAGATGCAACCAGAATGATCAGAAATACATTCTAAAACAAATTAATGATACTCTTTGTATTCTCTGCTGAGTACTTATTGACAAGACCTTGGTCAATATTATTTAATGGAAAGAAAACTCACAGGCACCAATTTTGCTTTATGGAGTTGTAAGAGGTTATACCAAATATCCAAAGATCACAGACCACATATTCAGAGACTTTTTTCCTTATTTCCATCATTCTATCTTTTATGTCCAGTGCCAAAACTTATACACTGATTTTTTTTGGGGGGGGGACACTTAAGGACAAGAATAAGAAAAACAAATGAGGACAGTATCAGAATCACTAAGTTTTTAAAAAAGATTTCATTTATTTATTTATTTGAGAGAGAGACAGAAACAGAGAAAGTGAGCACAAGCAGGGGAGGAACAGAGCGAGCAGCAGCAGACTCTCCACTGAGCAGGGAGCCCACTGAGGGCTCAATCCCAGGACCCCAAGATCATGACCTGAGCTGAAGGCAGACACTTAACCAACGGAGCCACCCAGGCACCCCCTCACTTCAGGTTTTTGATTCAGTAAATATTCTCACATACATACAAAACAATTGCATACAACTTAGATTCCATGTGTTGAAACACATCTGTGGGTTATATTTCCTACCCATAAATTGAATCAATTTTCATTATTGGAAAGCCCTAGTTATAGAGAAATATTAATGTCAAAGAGAATCCACTTAAAATATGTGCATTCTGTATTAATGGGAATACACAGATCTTCTTCCCTCATAACTCATGGTGATTTTGAGACTTTCCTATAAGAGCAACCAAGATTAGTAAGGATTCATATTAGTTGAGTAATAAAAACTTTTCTTTCTTTTCTCTGTGCTTGTTTAATAAGGAGAGGTTGATAAAAAAATGTGGAATGGTCATTCATCTCCTCCCACTTGAGTTAGCTACAGCAAAATTTGAAAGTTCTAGATTTCTACTTCATCTTCAGAAATACACACAAAATATTTGATAATTTCTCAAAACTTCTTCCTACAGTCTGATGGTTTTCTAGTAATTTGGGTTTTAGAAAGAAACTCAGTTGGGCTGCAAATTAACTTTCTTTAACTTTAATACAAATAAGACCATAACTAGTTCCTTCATTTTCATTGGCTTCTTTGGTCTCCTTCATAAGAAACCACCCACTGGTAAGAAAAAAAATCAAATCTCCTATCCAGTTCAAAACCTGGACTGCTTATACTGTTAAACCATCCTTCAGATAGCTTCTAAGGTAACTTCTCCACATCTTGGTTCTTAGCACAAGACAAGCATATAGTTGTAGGGAGGGCTGTGTGTATTGGGGGACCTTATGTCGGTCCGGGACTGTGCACTAATTGATAACTGCTTGCTGTAAGGTGAATCCTATGTCTGTTTTTCCTTCAGGTATCCCTGGCTTTTAATGTTTAAGTCTGTGTCCATTAACCTTTTCTTCTACCCTCAGATCTAGAAACAGCCGTAGTGGCAGTCCCTGATGAGCCTCATCTACCCGGGGATTTGTCCATGAACTAATCAGGGATCTGAGTGCAACTCTCAGTGATCTTGGTCAGAATGGTCTTCTCTTATGTGTTCCTTGTATTACCACAGGAATTCTAGAAAGCCTTTCACTCGGTCCCAGTTCTGTAGTATGGGAAACAATGGTTCCTCTGGGGAAATAAAACTCAACTACCCACTCTGCTGGACAGCAAGGCACCACCAAGGTTACTTTGATGAGTCTGTTGCCAGGTCATTGATTCTAGGCTCCTGAGAATCCCAAATGAGCGGTGCCCTGGTATGTTCCATCTTAACATAAACACCACTTTCTAGAACACCATCTAGAAGAAGAAAGTCAGGACACCCATTTATAGTCATATCCATTACTTCTGCTTCTAATCCATCCCTCCTCTGATTTCTCTGGGGTCAGAAAAATATTGGTTTTCCTGCTTGCTTTTTTATTTGGACCTTCCCGGTGTAGCCCACACAATCTGAGTTATTGATAGGCTAAAAAGAGAGATAAAGAAGTTTGATAATCTTTCCTCATGACAATATCTTAGTTCTCAAGGTTATTGACTTCCTTCTAATTATTATTTTTAAATGTCAGAAGCTGAATCTTTTCCTTTGATTTCTTGTTTAACAAATCCTAATCCTCTTCAAGCAGGACAGATTTGGGTAAAAAGGATGTGATACAAAGGGAAGTTTCAAAGGTTAAAAGGAAAAGCACATAAATAACCTTAGACCATCACACTCAGTACAGAATTTTTTCTTTTTATGCTTCTAAAAGCAGACCATGAATATAAAGTATGTATAAAATTCAAAGGACAGTGTCTTAAAAGTAGTAAGTTCCAGAGTCAGAAAACATGTAACAGGCAAACTTATGGCACAAAAAATTAAACATATTGGGACACCTGGGTGATTCAGTGTGTTAAGCCTATGCCTTTGGCTCAGGTCATGATCTCAGAGTCTTGGGATTGAACACTGCATCAGGTTCTCTGCTCAGCAGGGAGCCTGCTTCCCACCTCCCACCCCTGCCTACTTCTGATCTCTCTGTCTCCATCAAATAAATGAATAAAATCTTTTTAAAAATTAAATATATTTGTATAATAAAAACAGTGATCAAAAATAATTTTTTGGATAAAATACTCTTAATATAATTATTGAAGCATTGAAACTCATAATTATTAGAAGCTTACATGAATAAATAAGGAAGATATAGGCACCCTATTCATAAATAAGCAGTGTGTTAAAGCAGAAATGCAAATGGCCAAGCAACATTAAAAGAAATGTTCAGGAGATTCCTGACTTCTAGTTTTGCATGTAAAATGTATGGATGTTGTAACTCCATTTTAATGATACGCAAAAAGCTGAATGGACTGAAAAATCAACAACTTTTCTTGAATCCATAAGAGAGGACACAGAGCAAATTGCAGCCTCTAATGTTTGAGGGACAGAAAGGTAGTTATAAAGAGTCACAGCCTACTGATAGAGAAACTGCTCTGGAAACCATTGTCCAGGTAGGAAAACCTAAGCTGTAATTGGTGAATTGCCGAGGCTTTGTGTGGACAACTCAGAGAGTCAAATCTCTAGATGGATTTAGTCATATGAAACCACAATAGTTTGGAGAGATTTAACTCCAGGAGCCCAACCAGGTTCCCACAGTAAGTACTGGAGAATGAAATATATGAGAGCAGTTTTTCTTAATAAGACCTGAACTTAGAATAAACTAGTTAACCAAAGCCTAACCTCCCAGGGCTTTATCAGAGCCTAACCTGAGAGAAAGAAAATATACAACTCCAGCTAACTCTAGCAGTCCTGTCTGACCTAAGGAAAGGAAAGGAAAGGAAAAGAAAGGAAAGGAAAAAGAAATCTAAGAAAGACTCATTTAAATTATGTTTTTTTTAAGATTTTATTTATTTATTTGACATAGAGAGACACAGCAAAAGAGGGAACATAAGGAGGGAGAGTGGAGAGGGAGAAGCAGGCTTCCCATGGAGCAGGGAGCCCAATGCAGGGCTCCATTCCAGAACTGTGAAATCATGATGAGCTGAAGGCAGACGCTTAACAACAGAGCCACCCAGACTTGTTGAAGTCCAGAGCCCAGACTCAGGTTCACTAAAAGACTGTGACTAGTCACAGGACAATAGAATGCTTCCCCTTCTCCCACAACTAACCACCACATTACTAAAGGCCTATTTACAGCAGTTGCTTTTACCAGGTACATTATGTCTGTCTACCAAGAAAAAAATTATAAGCCACACCAGAAGGTAAGAAATACAATTTAAAAGAAACAGAACAGGCATCAAAACCAGACATGGTAAAGATGTTAGAATCATCAGGTTGGGAATTTAAAACATCTATGATTTATATTTTAAGGGCTGCAATGGATAAAGTAAACAACAAGCAAGAAATGATGGCAAATGTAAATAGAGAGATGGAAATACTAAGACCCAATAAGATATTCTAGTAATTTAAAAAAAAATTAAGAAATAAAGGATATCTTTGATTAATTTATTGGTAGACTAGAAACAGCTGAGGAAAAAATATCTGTACTGGAAGATATAGCAATAAAATCCTCAAAAACTGGAAAAAAAAGAGGGGGGGATAGATTGAAAAAAACCCATAACATAATATCCAAGGATAACTACAAAATGTGTAATATATGCATAATAGGAATAACAAGAATAAGAAGAAAAAGGAACAAGAATATGAAACAACAATATCTGAGAATTACCCTCAAATTAATGTCAGACAGTAAATCACAGATCTAGGAAGCTGAAAGAATGTCAACCAGGAAAAATGTCCAAAATGCTATACCAAAGTTTTTATTTTTTAAACTACAAAAGAATAAGGATAAAGAAAGAGCCCTGAAAGAAGCTAGAGGGGGAAAAACACCTTACCTATGGAGGAATGAATATAAGAATTACATCCAATGTCTCAGAAAGCATGCAAGCAACAAAAGCATGGAGTAAAATATTTTCATATTGAGAGAAAAAAAAATAACCTAGAATTCTGTGCTTTGTGAAATTATCCTTAAAACTGAAAGAGAAATAAAGACTTTATTGGATAAGTAAAAAGTGAAGGAATTTGTTGCCAGGAGACCTACCTTGCAAGAAATGTTGAAAGAAGTGCTTTACAAAGAAGGAAAATAATATAGGTCAGAAAGTCAATCCACATGAAGTAAGAATATTGAAGAAAGAGTAAGTGAAAATAAAATTTAGAAAATATATTTTACTATAGTTGATCTAATAAATGAATATTTTTAATATTTATTTATTCAATTTATTTAAAATATTTTTATTATTCCAATTGATTTAACACATAAATTTGTTCAAAATAATAATAGCAACAAGGTGCTTGATTTTTATACACACACGTATGTATATACATGAAATGAATGACAGCAAAGACACAAAGGATAAGAACAGGGAATTAATATTATTTTGTCATTATAAAGAACTCACAGTACCTTTGAGTGATAGTGAGTGTTACTGTGTTATCACTACCTCTGAATGGTATTGTGTTATCTGAAAACAAACCTTAATTACCTATAAATGTATATTGCAAACTCTGGGGTAATCACTAAAAATTATGAAAAAAAAGCATAACCATCATATTAAGGAAAGAAAATTGAATCATAAAGAATGCATGAAAGGCAGATAAATAGTGGAAGATAAAAATAGGAACAAAGAATAATGGCAACAGATAAAAGACAGTAACAAATATGCCAGATATTGATCTTACTACATTAATAATCACTTTGAAAGTCAAGTTCTAAATGTACCCATTAAAAGATAGAAGATTGTCAGAATGGATTAAAAAAAGAACATCTACATATACATGTTTATAAGAAAACTGCTTTAATTATAAATACATAGAGATCAAAAGTAAGTGATAAAGAAAAGTATAACATGCTAGTACTAACAAAAGAAAGTGGTGTAGCTAGAGTGGTTTTAAACAGAGCAAGCAGCATCAGAATTAAAGAGGAACATTACATAATGATAAAGGGGTCAATTCTCAAAGAAGACATTATTATCCTTAACCTGTATGCACTGAACAACAGAATAAACTATGTGAGGCAAAAACTAACAGAATGGCAATGGCAAGAACAGTAGCCAAATCTGTTATCATAGTTGGAGTCTTCAATACCTATCAGAAATACACAAATCCAGCAGGCAGAAAATCAGAAAGGATATGGTTGAACCCCAAAATACCATCAGTCAACTGTTTATAATTGACATTTATAGACCACACTATCCAACAATAGCAAAACACATAGTCTTCTCAAGCTCACATGGAACATTCACAAAAATAAATCTATCTAGACCATAAAACACACCCCAAAATTTTAAAACTTATACAATGTCAGCTCTGAAACCAGAATGGAGTTTAACTAGAAAGCAATAACAGAAAGATAGCTAGAAAAATCCCAAAATATATGATTAAAAAACACACTTTTAAACACATGCATCAAAGAGGAAATCTTAAGAGAAATTAGAATATACTTTAAACTAATAAAAATGAGAACACAACATCAAATTTCTGAGATGCAGTGAAAGCAGTGCTTGGAGTAAAATGTATAGCATTAAGTGCATATATTAGAAAAGATTTAAAATAGATAATCTAAGTTTTGACTTTAGAAAATTAGAAAAAGAAATCAGATTAAATCCAAAGTAATGAGAAGAAAAGAAATATTAAGAATTAGAACAGAAATCAATGAAATTGAACATGGGAAAATAATAGAGGAAGTCAATGAAATCATAAGATAATTCTTTGATAAGATCAAAATGACATAAGTTTCTATCCATGTTAAGAAAAAAAAAAGAGAGAGAATACAAATTTCTAGTATGAGAAATGAAAGGGGATATCACTATGATTACAAGGACATTACAAGGACAATAATGACATACTATGAAAAAAAATTGATAACCTAGATGATATAGACCAATTCCATGAAAAATGCAATTTTGTAAAACCCACACAAGAAGAAATAAACAATCTGAATAGGTCAATATCTATTTTAAAAATTGAATCAATAATCACTAACCTTTGACAGAAAGTATCAAACCAAGATAGGTTCACTGGTGAACTCTAACACACATTTAAGGACAAAATTACACCAATTCTTTACAGTCTCTTTGGAAGATAGAAGCGGAGGGAATACTTCCAAACTCATCCTATGAATCAAGAATTAACCCAATATCAAAACCAGACAAAGACATTACAAGAAAGCTACAGATCAACCTCTTTCATAAAAATAGATGCAAAACTTCTCAAGAAAATATTAGGAAATCAAATCCAATGAGTTATGAAAGAATTATACACCACAACCAAATGAGATTTATTCAAGGTATGCAAGTTTGGTTCAACATTCAGAAATCAATTAATAAAATCATATCAATAAACTAAAAGAGAAAAACTATACAGTCATATCAATAGATGTGGAAAAATCATGTGAGAAAATTCAATGCACATTCATAATAAAAGTTCTTCGTTAATTTGAAAGGGGAAACTCTTCAACTTGATAAAGAATATCTACAAAAAATCTATAGCCAACATCATACTTAATAGTGGGAAACTTGAAGCTTTATCATGAATATCAGATACAAGTTTAAGAATGCCCCTTCTCCCTCACCCCTTTACAACATTATAATAGAAGTTTTAGCTAATGCAATAAAACAACAACAACAAGAAATAAAAAGTTTGCAGTTTGGGGATGGGAATAAGTAAAACTATCTTTGTTTACAGATGTTATAATTGTCTAGGTAGAAAATCTGAAAGAATTAACACAAAAAAATTCTCAAACAGGAAATTATGGCAAATTTGCAGGATATAGGGTTAATGTACATGAGTCCATTGCTTTACCATATACCACCATGGAAAAAATATAATTTGAAATTAAAAATACAATACCACTTCATTAACACTTCCCAAAATGAAGTAGGCATAAATCTAATAAAGTAGGTACAAATTCTACATGAGGAAAATTACAAAACCCTGATACATGAAATAAAAAGAACTAAATAAGTGGAGGGATAATCTATGTTTATACATAGGAATGTCCACTATTACCAAACCAGATAACTCTTACTAACTTGATCTATAGATTCAACATAATCCCAGTCAAAATCCCAAAAAGTTCTCATATGGGCATCAACAAATTGATTCTAAAGTATATATGGAGGGGTCCCCAGGTGGATCATTTGGTTAACTGTCTGCCTTTGGCTCAGGTCATGATCCTGGAGTCCCAGGATCAAGCTCCACATTGGACTTGTTGCTCAGTGGAGAGCCTGCTTCTCCCTCTCTCTGCCCCTCTCCCCACTCATGCTCTTTCTGGCTCTCAATCACTTTCTCTCTCAAATGAATAAATAAAATCTTTTTTTTTTAAGTTTATATAGAAAGGCAAAATATCTAAAATAGCCCATACAACACTGAAGGATGGTAACAAAGTCAGAAAACTAATGTTACACAACTTTATGAACTACTAAAAAGCGACATAATCAACACAGTATGGTACTGGATAAAGAACAGATTATTGGAAAAGACTAAAAAGCCCAGAAATAGACACACGTATCTAGTCAACTGATCTTGAGCAAAAGGCCAAAGGTAGTAAAATGGAACAAAGATAATTTTTCTATAAGTAGTTACTAGAACAACTGGACATCCACATATAAGAAAAATAAGACAAAAACAGAGATGGACACAAACCATAAGAGACTTTTAACTATAGGAAACAAACTGAGGGTTGTTGGAAGGCAGTTGTAGGAAGATGGGATAACTGGGTGATAGGAATTAAGGAGGGCACTTGATGTAATGAGCACTGGGTGTTATATGCAACTGATGAATCACTAAAGTACCTCTAAAACTAATAATACACTATATGTTAATTAAATCAAATTTAATTAAAAAAAGAAAAGAAAATGAATCTAGACACAGACCTTACACTCTTCACAGAATTATAACTCAAAGACCTAAATGTAAAATACAAAACTATAAAACTCTTAGAAGATAATATAGGAAAAAATTTATATGACTTTGGGTATGGTGATGCCTTTTTAGATACAACAAAGACACCACCCATGAAGGAAATAATTGATTAACTAGACTTCATTAAGACTTCATTAAAGTCTTCTGGGGTGCCTGGATGGCTCAGTTGGTTAAGCATCTGACTCTTGATTTTGGCTTAGGTCATGATCTCAGGGTCCTGAGACTAAGCCCTACATCAGTCTCCATACTGGGCCTGGAGCCTGCTTAAGATTCTCTCTCCCTCTTCCTCTCCCTCTGCCCATCCCCCCACTCTTTCTCAAAACAAAACAAAACTAACAAACAAAAGAATTAAAAACGTCTGAGAAAAACAATTTCAAGGAAATGAGAAGATAAGCCACAGATTGGGAGAAAATATTTGCAAAAGACACATATGATAAATGAGCGTTATCCAAATTACACAAAGAACTCTTAAAACTCAGCAATAAGAAAACAATTATACTTTTTAAATGAGCCAACAACTTAATAGACACTTCACAAAGAAGATATACAGATGGCAAGTAAGTATATTAAAAGATGCTCCATATAATATCAGGGAACTACATATTAAAATATGATACCACTACACGCCTATTAAAAATAGCCAAAATTCAGAACACTGACAACACCAAATGCTGATGAATATGTGGAACAACAAGAATTATGTATCCTTGCTGGTGGGAATAAAAAATGCACAGCCACTTTGGAAGTCAGTTTAGTAGTTTTTGTTTTACAAAAAGCAAAAAACGAACAAATGAGGCCATGATCCAGCAATCACACTCTTTAGTAATTACCCAAAGCTGAAAACTTGTATTTACACAAAAATCTTCACCATGCATGCTTACAACAACTTTACTCAAAATTGGCAAATTTTAGAAATAACCAAGATATCCTTTAGTAGACAAATGGACAAACTGTGGTGGTGTCATACACTGGAATATTATTCATCACTAAATGAAATGAGCTATCAAGCCATTAAAAAAAATAAATAAAGGAAACTTAAATGCCTGTTACTGAGTGAAAAAAGCCAATCTGAAAGTTCTCCAAGTGGTATGACTCCAACTATATGGCATTCTGGAAAATGCAAAATTATAGAGAGAATAAAAGGATCAGTGGCTACTGGGAGGGGTAGAACGGATGGAGATATGGGAGAATAGGATGAATAGGAAGACCATCCAAGGTTTTTAGGGAAGTGAAAATACTCCGTATAATACCATGATGATGAATATATATTATTACACATCTTTTCAAGCACTTAAAATGTATAATACCAAGAGTAAGCTGTAATATTAACTGTGGACTCTGGATGACAATGAGGTGTCAATGTAGGTTCATCAGTTGTAACAAATGTACCACCCTAGTGGGACATGTTGATAATGGGGAGGTTATACATGTGTAGGAAGGTATATATAGGAAAACTCTGTGCCTTCCTCTCAATTTTACTGTGAACCTAAAACTCTAAAAATAATAATTATAAACTTAATAATTATAAACCTTAATAAATAAAAAACATGAATTTAAAAAATGTTCAGCCTTTACCAGTTATTAAAGAAATGCAAGCTAGGATGAGATACCATTTCCCCTATGGAGTGGCAAAAACTTAAAAGAATGGTACAGGCTAATAAGGAAAAACAGAGAAACCAAAACTCTTTTCCATAGTGGCATTAGAGGCATATTGTGATTAAGATAATTGGTTTTGGAAATCAGATAATTTCTGGATTGAAATTACTATATTGCCAGTAATTAACTTTATAAAATTTTCAACTTTATTCCTGTGATCCTTGGCTTTTTACTCTTGTAACTAGAAATCATATACATAAACCTCAAAAAGTTTTTGGAACATTTGTGTGATATAACATATACAGTCAGTGTCAATAAAGAATTTTTGTCTATATTGGAATGTAAATTAATTAAGCCAATTTGAATGGGAGTTGACAATATGCAGATAGTCTTAAAAATGTATTGTCATATGCTCAAGCTTTTAGAATTTTTCCAAAAGAAATAATCAGAAATATATATATAATATTTTAAAAGTAGTGTAATTAGAGTTGCCAAAAATGCCAGAGGAATAGGGGATCCTATTTCAACCTGTCCCCTGAATTGAGCTGGATATCTACCAGACCACTCCAAACACCCACAAAATCACCCTGAGATGTAAGAAGACATATCCAGATCTTTACAAACAGAATATCTCTGGCAGTTGGTTTCAAGGTATGAAGTGGGGAGCTGTGATTCTGCAGGCAGATATTGGAAGATAAATGGAAGGGGGTGGGAACATCCAGGGTCCTGCACTGCTGGAGTGCAAAAGCCTCCCATGCTGGGGACTAGGCACGGACTTACAGACTTGCAGCGGCTAGGAAAAGACTTTAGGGCAGCCCCCCAGACTGAAACCTGGAGCTGCAGTGGTGCATGTGCAAATTGGGAAAGGCTGGAAGTTGTAGAAGCAAAAAGGATAGGGATGTGCCTGGACCTGGAAGCCAGGGCTGGAAATGCCACTGTGGGGTGCACAACCCATGACACTGTGGTTTTTAGCAGCACAAACAAAAATGGAGACAGTATGGCCTAGAGATCTCACTGGAGAACAGACTGCGAGCTCTCTGTTCTGAGACAAAAGTTTCGATATGGTTACTTCCACTCTGACTCTTGGAAGAGATGCAGAAAGCCAATAGGGAAAGCTGCTAAAAAACAAAAGCCTCCCCTAAACAGTTTTTACTGAGTCCGTCCCCCTTATAGGGGACAGGGCAACTCAGCTGAAACAAGGTTGTCTGAATAACAGTATAGTAGCCCCCGCCTCCCCAGAAGACAGGCTGGAAGAACAAGAAGCTGATAACCCTGATGTCCCTATAAAACAGGTGCATCTTGTTTAGGTTGTGATCAATAATTTGGACTATATACATTCCCTCAACCATTCCTCAACAGAATGACTAAGAGGAGGAACTCTCAACAGGAAAAATTAAGAGACCGTGACCTTTGCCACAGAATTACTGAATATGATATAAACAAGATGTCGGAAATAGACTTCAGGGGAACACTTATGCAGATAATAGCCAAGATGCAGAAAACCATTAATGATAATGGCAGAAATGAGAGCTGATCTGGCAGAACTTAAAAATACTATCAATGAGATCCAATGTAATCTAGGTACTCTAACAGCTAGGGTAATCAAGGAAAAGAAAAAATTAGTGATCTAGAAAACAAACTGAAGAAAAAAAGGAATAGGAGGAGGCCTGGAGGAAACAGCTTAAAATCCATGAAAGCAGAATTATAGAAATAAATGATGCCATGAAACTTTCTAATGTCAGAATTACTGGGATCCCTGGGGTGGTGGGGGTGGGGGTGGTTGGAGTGGAAAGAGAGAGAGAGAAGACTAGAAGATATACTTGAGTAAATCATATCTGAGAACTTCCTTAATTTGGGGAATGAAACAAGCATTCATGTCCTAGGGGCAGAGAGAACCCCCTCCCAAGATCAAAGAGAATGGACCAACACCCCAGCATGTAATAGTCAAATTCACAAATCTTAGAACTAAAGAAACCATCTTAAGGGCATTTAAGGGGAAGAGATTCCTTAGTACAATTGGAGGAATGTCAGAATAATGTCACACCTGTCCACAGAGACCTGGCAAGCCAGAAAAGGCTGGAAAGATGTATTCAGGGTACTAAATGAGAAGAACATGCAGCCAATAATACTTTTTTTCTGGCAAGGCTGTCATTTAGAATGAATGGAGAGTTAAAGAACGTCCAAGACTGGCAGAAACTGAAAGAATATGTGACCACCAAGCTGGCCCTGCAAGAAATATTAAGGGATGTTCTATAAAAGGAGAAAGGCCCCAAGAATGATATAGAACAGAAATTTACAGACACAATCTATAGAAACAAGGACTTCACAGGCAACATGATAACAATAAAATTATATCTTTCAATAATCACTCTCAACGTGAATGGCCTAAATGCTCCCATAAAATGGCACAGGGTTGCAGATTGGATAAAATGATAGGACCAGTCCATATGCTGTTCTACAAGAGACTCATTTTGAACCTAAAGATACATCTGGACTGAAAGTGAAGGGATGGAGAACCATCTTTCATGCCAATTGGCTGCAAAAGAAAGCTGAGGTAGCAATTTTCAATTAGATTTTAAGCTAAAGACTGTACTTAGAGATACAGAAGGACACTATATTATTCTTAAAAAGTCTACCCAACAAGAAGATCTAACAATTATAAATAACTATGCTCCCTACATGGGAGCAGCCAAATACATAAGCTAACTGTTAACCAAAACAAAGAGATGTATTAGTAATAATGCATTAACAGTAAGAGACCTCAACACTCCATTCTCAGCAATAGACAGATCCTCCAAGCAGAAAATCAATAAAGAAACAAGAGCTTTGAATGACATACTGGACCAGATGGACCTCATAGATATATACAGAACATTCCACCCTAAACAACAGAATACTCATTCTTTTCAACTGCTAGTGGAATTTTCTCTGGAATAGACTACATACCAGGTCACAAATCAGGTCTCAATGAATACCAAAACATTGAGATTATTTCCTTCATATTAGACCACAATGCTTTAAAACTAGAACTCAATCACAAGAAAAAGTTTGAAAGAAATTCAAACACTGGAAGCTAAAGACCATCCTGCTCAAGAATGTTTGGGTCAATCAGGAAATCAAAGAAGAACTTAAACAATACATGAAAACCAATGAGAATAAAAACACATTGGTCCAAAACCTATGGGATATGGCAAACGAGGTCCTAAGGGGGAAATACATAGCCATTCAAGCCTCACTCAAAAAAAAAAAAAAAAAAAAAAAAGAAAGAAAGAAAAAGTCCTGAATATAGAAACTATATTTATACCTTAAAGCTTAAAGAACTGAAGAATCAATAACAAATTAAGCCTAATCCATGCACAAGAAGGGAAATAATTAAATTAGAGCACAGATCAATGAATTAGAAACCAGAAAATACTGTAGAACACATCAATGAAACTAGAAGCTGGTTCTTTGAAAGAATTAATAAGATTGATAAACCACTGGCTAGACTTATCCAAAAGAAAAGAGAAAGGATTGAGATTAATAAAATTATGAATGAAAGGGGAGAGATCACAACTAACACCAAGGAAATAGAAATAATCATCGGAAATTATTATCAATAGCTATATGCCAATAAGTTAAACAACCTGGAAGAAATGGATGTATTCCTAGAAACTTATAAACTACCAAGACTGAAACAGGAAGAAACTGACAACCTGACTAGACCAATAACCAGTAATGAGATTGAAACTGTGATCAATAACTCCTCAAAAAAAACAAGAGTCCAGGACCTGATGGGTTCCCAGGGGAATTCTACCAAGTATTCAAAGAAGAAATAATACCTATTCTCCTGAAACTGTTCCTAAAAATAGAAACAGAAGGAAAACTTCCAGATTCTTTCTATGAGGCCAGCATTACCTTGATCCCAAAAACAGGCAAAGACCCCAACAAAAAGGAGAATTTCAGAACAATATCCCTGATGAATATGGATGCCAAGATTCTCAATAAGATCCTAACTAATAGGATCCAATAATATATTAAAATGATTATACACCATGACCATGTGGGATTTATCCCTGGGATGTGATAGAACACATTAATGAGAGGAGAGAGAAGAACCATGTGATCCTCTCAATTGATGCAGAAAAAGCATTTGACAAAATACAGCATCCTTTCCTGATTAAATGTCTTGACAGTATAGGGATAGAGGGGACATTCCTCAATTTCATAAAATCCATCTATGAAACAACCATGGTGAATATCACTCTCAGTGAGGAAAAGCTGAGACACTTTCCCATAAGATTCGGAACACAACAAGGTTGCCTACTCTAACCACTATTCAACATCGTACTAGAGGTCATAGCAATAGCAATCAGACAACAGAGAGTCATAAAAGGTATTCAAATGGTAAAAGAAGAAGTCAGACTCTCACTCTTCACAGATGACAGATACTTTATATGGAAAACCCAAAAGACTCCACCCACAAATTATTAGAACTCATACATCAATTCAGTAATATGGCAGGATACAAAATCAATCCACAAAAATCAGTTGCTTTCTTATACACTAACAATGTAACTGTAGAAAGAGAAATTAGAGAATTGATTCCATTTACAATAGCACCAAAAACTGTAAGATACCTTGGAATAAACCTAACCAAAGATGTAGAGGAGCTACACTTTAGGAACTACAGAACACTCATGAAGGAAATCAAAGAAGACACTAAAAGATGGAGAAACATTTCATGCTCATGGATGGGAAGAATAAACATTGTTAAAATGTCTATGATGCCCAGAGCAATCTACACTGTCAATGCCATCCTGATCAAAATACCAACAGCCTTTTTCAAAGTGCTAGAACAAACAATCCTAAAATTTGTATGAAACAAGAAAAGACCCTGAATCACCAAAGAAATGTTGAAAAAGAAAAAAAAAAAAAAAAAGGAGAAAAAAAAAAAAAAGCTGAGGCACCATGTTGCCTGATTTCAAGCTATACTACAAAACTGATCACCAAGGCAGCATGGTACTGGCACAAAAACTGACACATAGACCAGTGGAACAGAATAGAGAAACCATATATGGACCCTCAACTCTATGGTCAAGTAATCTTTGACAAAGTAGGAAAAAAACATCCACTGGGAAAAAAACAATCTCTTCAATAAATGATGCTGGGAAAATTGGATGGCTATATACAGAAGAATGAAATTCGACCATTTTTTAACACCATACACAAAGATAAACTCAAAATGGATGAAATACTTCAATGGGAGACAGGGATCCATCAAAATCCTAGAGGAGAACATAGGCAGTAACCTCTTCCACATCATCCACTACTACTTCTTTCAAGACATGTCTCCAAAGACAAGGGGAAAAAAAGTGAAATGAATATTTGGGACTTCATCAAGATCAAAAGCTTCTGCACAGCAAAGGAAACAGTCAACAAAACAAAGAGGCAACCCACAGAATGGGAGAAGGCATTTGCAAATGACAGTATAGACAAAGGGCTGATACCCAAGATCTATAAAGAATTTGTCAAACTCAACACCTAAAAAACAAATAATCAAGTAAAAAAAAAAAAAAAAAAAGGAGAGAAGACATGAACAGACACTTCTCTTAAAGAACATTTACAAATGACTAACAGATTGAGATGCCACCTTACACCAATTAGAATGGCAAAAATTGACAAAGCAAGAAACAACAAATGTTGGAGAGGCTGTGGTGGAAGGGGAACCCTCTAACACTGTTGGTGATAATGCAAGTTGGTATAGCCACTTTGGAAAACAGTGTGGAGATTCCCCAAAAAGTTAAAAATAGAGCTACCCTATGACTCAGCAATTGCACCACTGAGTATTTACCCCAAAGATACAGATGTAGTGAAAAGAAGGGCCATATGTATCCCAATGTTTATAGCAGCAATGGCCACAATCGCCAAACTGTGGAAAGAGCCAAAATGCCCTTCAACAGACAAATGGATGAAGAAGATGTGGTCCATATATATGATGGAATACTACTCAGCCATCAGAAAGGATGAATACCCAACTTTTGTGTCAACATGGATGGAACTGGAGGAGATTATGCTGAGTGAAATAAGTCAAGCAGAGAAAATCAATTATCATATGGTTTCACTTATTTGTGGAACACAAAGAATAGCATGGAGGACATTAGGAGAAGGAAGGGAAAAGTGAAGGGAGGGGTAATTGGAGGGGGAGATGAACCACGAGAGACTATGGGATCCAGGAAACAAACTGAGAGTTTTAGAGAGGATGTCCTGGGGGGGAGAAGGGATGAGTAAGCCCAGTGATGGGTATTAAGGAAGCAATATATTGTGTGGAGCACTGGGTGTTATACACAAACAATGAATCATGGAACACTACATCAAAAACTAATGACGTACTGTATGGTGACTAACATAATAATGACAAAAAAGCAGTTTAATTACAGAGGACTTGTAATAGTGAAAAAATTTGGACACAAATGTACAAAAATGGAAACTTTTATTAAAATCTTGATACACCTACTACTGAAATAAAACATTTGATGAATTCTCTTTGGTTGCTGTCTGACTTTGATTTTGTTCCTACAAGATTAGCTATGTTTAAAAGATACTGTTATATTTTAATCTATCATTTGGACCTGGAGATTTTTTTAGATATTTTTAATTTGTCATTTTATTTAACAAGAAATATAGGCATGATTTTTGATATTGGGAAAATTCACTTATGTTTAAATTGAAAGTAGTAATCATTGAAACAGTATATAATTATTTTTAATGTATAAGATAGAACAAATATTAAAACATTACTGGTAGGTTGTTGGATTATTAAGGATAGTGTGTGTGTTTATTTTCCTGTGTTTTAAAAAATGTAACTTTTTTCTTTGAGCATATATTAACTTCATAATTAGAAACACTTAATAAGTTAGTAAAATGCATATTCCTTTTGGTGTGTGAAAATATATATACATTTTATAAGAAAAAATCAAGAATCACATTTTATTTGCCTTAGTACGTTGTCTGTGTACATGAAGATTTTTTAAATAATTTTACAAAGTTATGATAGTACATTGTTTGTTGCTTGTTTTTAAAATGAACATCTTATGATAATAATATTAAATACACAATAATTTTTTCTGGCATTCAATACCCAACTTTTTCTGTTTCTGATCTAGCTTTATTTTCACGAACTCTACAGCGTGTTCTCTGCCTGGTGTCCAGCTGATATGCTGAGTGTTTCTCAAGCATAGATTGCTGTCTCCCAAAACCCTCCCAATTCCTCTATCTATAGATTGTGTTAGCCTCAATCTTTTGAAACATAGTCATTATTCAAGTCCCACAAAAGCATTATGTTATCCATAAAGTCTCTAACTTCTTTAATCCTCCTAGGATGAAAAAATATCTTTATTTCAGAACTTCTATATATTTCTAATTTATGACTCATAACACTAGTCACATAGATTCATACATGGTAGTTTATGTGAACAACACCTTTTTCCCATTGTATCTTTCTTTGCAGGGATTATTTCACATTTATTTAGCATCTCTCTCTTCCTGGCAAATAATAGATACTCAAGAATGTTGACAGAATGAATGAATTTTTCTCCAAGTTTAAGATTTCTAGTTGGAGATTAACAAAAATAAAAGTACTTAGGGCGCCTGGGTGGCTCAGTGGATTAAAGCCTCTGCCTTCAGCTCAGGTCATGATCCCAGGGTCCTGGGATTGAGCCCCACATCGGGCTCTCTGCTCAGCAGGGAGTCTGCTTCCTCTTCTCTCTCTCCTTGCCTGCCTCTGCCTCTCTGCCTACTTGTGATCTCTGTCAAATAAATGAATAAAATCTTAAAAAGAAAAAATCAATGCACCCTTAAACCAGTTTGAGTGCAGCATTTTTATCCTACATAGTTTTCAAAATCATGAAAGACCTTAAGGAATGCCTTAACTTGTTCTCTGAACTGATCTTCCTGCAGAGCTTAAATTTTAATTAGCATGAGTATCCTAAGGAAAAGAACTACACTAAAATCTAAGACTAAACAGGTCTTGCAAGAAGATATTCTTCAGCTATTTTTTTGTATGGTTTACTATTGTTTTAGTCAATTGTATAGCATTATCATGTCATGATATTTGAATTCTGATTTTACCTTGAAAACTGGGAAAGGCATTTGCCAACTGACATATGAGAGTCCTGTTACATAGCTATAAAAACTAACATCCCTTTATATAAATACATACATACATACATACATACTAACTATAACATAGAATGAAATACAATTTAAAACTAGGATCCAAATGGCAGTCATAGAAAGGGACTGGTCCATCAGAAGAATTGATTGAGGGATTCAAACAGAGAAGAAAAGAAACCCCCCCCAGGAACATGACAAAATTAGGTCTGATTTGTGTGCACTGTTGATCTATATATCGAGGTTAGAAACTGTGGTTGAATCTTACCATTTATGAGGTGCTGTTCTTTGTCTCAGAAGTAATCTGAAACACTGCAGCAGAGGCTGCATAGCATTATTTAATTGGGTTTTCTTGAGTAGAACTTTCTAAGGGAAAAGAAGAACACTGGAAATTTGTTTGAGGTCTAATTAGTTGTAGCTTTTGTTTTGACATACAATTAGCATATATTCCCACAGCTCTTGATATGTAGAAATAGTTTGCCTGTTTTGTATAGTATCCACAGTATCTTCTCTTTTAGTTGATTCTTCTATGTTATGTATGTCGTATATAATATTAAACCATACGACAGTACATTACAAGTGTTTTGTGATCTTGAGATCTAACAGTGCATCAGGATGTTTGGATAGGACAACAAAGGAAAAGAAAACAAAATACAAACAAAACAAAACCCTTTGGAAACAAAACAAAAATTACTATTTTCTATTTTTTATCTTTAATTTTTTTCTTCTTCATATTCAGAGGCAAATATGAGATTTTTTTCCCTCTTCATAATTTGTCCTGAAGTGCTCTGTCTTAAATGCCTTATTTGGTGTTCAACCAGAGCAAACTGAAGGCTTGGGTAAAGTATTTAAATTATTAAGCACAAAGAATACTAATGTGTTTTTCACCCATGTTCAATTACTCTTACTCATGCATCCTTATACCCTTCTGGGATATTGGGAAGTAGGTCTTAATATTCAAAGTGACTTTAGATTTCCTAAGTATTATTTCAACAGTTAGATATAAAAGTCTTCAGGGAGTGAACAAAGGGGTTGATTATTTCTATGGGACATAATATTTGCATTAAGATCAACACAATGGTAGGTTAATAGTTCTCATGTACACAATGGCATCTTATGAATACCTCAACAAACCTGTGTTCTCTGGTATCTGGCCACAGAAAGAGCTGTGACTCAGAATGACAATATTTAGCTTCCATGTGGTTATCTGAGCCTAATATTTGGAAGTCATCTTTGCCTCTTCTTCTTCACTGCCATCCTCATTGAATATTAAGGCTTGTCAATTCTGTCTTCTTCACATTCCTTAAGGCAGTGCAAATTTTATTCTGCACTATGCTCTCACAGGAACATCAATTTGAACAACTGCATAACATATGTACACAAAAATACCTTCACAAAGGGCTAAAAATATTGAGGGATTATATCACCTGAGTGGAAAACAGAAATAAGGAAAGATGCATTGAAGAGAATAGGGATGACAGTTTTGCATTATACCTGTCACCCCTCCTCCAGGTCCAGGCAGCTCAGTGTAGAGAAAGACACCCTCCATTGGGGAAAGGACAATGAAGTAAATTCTGAACTTTACCATGGACCACAGCACTAGGATTGCACCAGTGCCAGGCCAGCCTCCATGGCTCCAGCCTCTTGACAAGATCCCAAGGATCCAGGCTCACGATCCACTCCAGCATCAGTATGAATTCAATAGACAGATGTTCCATGGTGGCTCCTGAGGACCCAGCTTCAGACCATCTTCAGACCAGACTGCCTTCCATGAACTTCAGTTCTAATCTCACCCTAGGGACAGACTTGCTCCTGAGGCCCAGACTCCTGGCCTGTCCCAGCAACAGTCTGACCCCCATAATCCCAGCATGCAGTGTAGTTCCCAAAGACCAAGATTCATAGCCTGCCTCAGTGCAAGGCTTAACCCTGTTGTCCCCAAATCCAGGGCAGCACCCACAGTCAAATTCCCATGGATCCAGAATCCATGTCCTACACATATTCAGATCCCAGGCCTGCTACTGAAACTAAATATCAATCTGCACTGTGGACCCATGGATCAGGTCCACCCCTATGAATCCAAGCACAGGTCTTGCTCACCCGCTGACCCAGGCACAAGACCTTCCCACTCAGAGACTCCAGCAGCAAGCCCACCTGAGATCTCTTCCAGATGGGTCACCCAGAATATCTGAATGACTGACTGCCGAAGGGCATTCCCTGCCAATGACAGTCTATAAAGACTGGAAGAAGTGTCTACTTCAAATGTGCAGATCCCAATTCAGGGCAACAAAGATCACAAACAATTGAGAAAACATGACACCACAAAAGAAACCTTATAGAACCTCAATAACTGAACCAAAACAAATGGAGATTTAAGATCTGACAAAAAACTGAGGATAATTCTAGAAAAGAAATTCAGTGAACTAAAAGAAAACATCAACAGAGAACTAATCACAATTTTTAAAAAAGTATATAAGCAAAATGAGAAGTTTGACGCAGAAATAGAAACCATTAAAAAAATCCTAGAGTTGAAGAACATAATGACTCAATTGAAGAATTCAATAGAGGGCTTTAAGAACAAACTTGATCAACAAGAAGGGTGAATCAATGAACTTAAGACATTTGAATTATCCAGTCAGAAGAGCAATAGAAAAGAGTGAAGAAAGCCTACATGAACTATAGTATATCATTAAGAGACATAATTATGAATTACTAGAGTGCCAGAAGAAGAAGAGAGGGAGAAAGGGTCAGAGAGCTAATTTAAAGAAATAACGGCTGAGAAATTCAAAATGGGAAAGAGACTTAAACATTCAAGTGCATGAAGGTTATAAGTCTCCAAAAATTTCCACTCAAAAAGATCCTCTGCAAGACACATTACAATAAGACTAGCTAAAATCAAGGACAAAGAGTACATTGTAAAAGCAGCAATAGAAAAAAAATGTTCATATACATGGGTACCTCTATAAGGCCATCAGAAAAATTATCAGCAGAAACCTGGAAAGCCAGGAAAAAGTGGAATGATATATATAAAGTTTTGAAAGAAAAAAAAATATGTCAACCAAGAATACTCTACACAGCATAATTTTCCTCCAGAAATAAAAAAGAGATAAAGATTTTCTCAAGCAAAAACAAATAAATAAACAAACAAACTTTGGGACTTCATCACACTTTACCTGCTATACAAGAAATGGCAAAAAGAGTTCTTCAAGTTGAAACTAAACAATGCTAACTAACAACAGTAAAACATATGAAAATATAAAACTCACTGTAAAGGTAAGAATATAGACAAATTCAAGATATTCTAATACTGTATGGTAGTATGTAAATCCCTTTTATATTTTGTATAAAAATTTTAAAATGAAAGTATTTAAATAACTATAATAATATGTTAAATAGATACACCATATATAAAACACATAAATTGTGAAATCAATAACACAACACATTGGAGGAGAAATCAAAATGTAGCATTTTAGTACACAAAGTTATTAGCACCTTAAAAGACCCTGATGTGTATTATAATATTTTATATATGGCTCATAATAACCAAAAATAAAAATATCCACAGTACAAAAAAAAATTAAGGGTAAGGAATCAAAACATGCCACTGGGAAACTAATAAACAAAAATCAAATTATAAAGGAATACAGCAAGAGAGGAAAATAAAGGAACAAAGTACCACATAATAGAAAATATTAACAAAATGGTAATAGTATATTCATTTCTATAAATAATTATTATAAAGGTAAATAGATTAAATTCTTCAATCAAAACATCTGGTAGTTGAATGGATTTAAAAATATCCACAATATTCAACAATATGCAACCTACAAGAGACCTACTGGCTTTAAGGACACATAGGCTAAAAGTGAATGGATGGAAAATTATATTTCATGCAAATGGAAACTAAAGAAAGCAGAGGTAGCTATTATATATCGAACAAGATTAAAACTATAACAAGAGAAAAAGAAAGTCACTATGTATTGATAAATAGGTCAAATCATAAACAGGACATCACAATTGTAAGTATATATGTACCCAACACCAAAGGGATACATAAGGAATATGATAATACTGGGGGACCTCAATATCCTAATTTCAACAATGGGTATATCACCCAGACAGAAAATTAATAAGGAAACATTGGGAATGAACAACACTAAAATCAAATGGACCAAATATATAGAATATTCCATGCCATGACAGATTATTTTCAAATACACATAGAACATTGTCCAGGATAGATCATATATTGGATGACAAAACAAGACTTAACAAATTTCCAAAAATTAAAATCATAGGAAAAATCATTTCTGACAAAAGTGGTATGAAATTGCAACCTCAAGAAATAAGAAAAATCCCCCATGCTAGGCATGGAGCCTACTTAAAAAAACAAACAAACAAAAAAAACCCTCAAATAATCAATTTAACATTATACCTAAAATAGGTAGACAAAGAACAAGTCAGAAGCTAGTAGAAGAAAGGAAACAATAAAGATTAGGTCATAAATAAATGAAATAGAGAGTAAAAGAACAATAGAAAAGATCAATGAAACCAGGAGCTGATTCCTTGAAAAGATAAGCAAAATTAATAAACCTCTAGTGAGACTCATTAAGAAAAAAGGACAACTACGGATTAGAAATAACAACAGATACCACAAAAATACAAGGTATTGTAAGAGATTATTATGAAAAAATAACACCAACAAATTGGACAACCTAGAATTGATAATTTATAAAAATATATAATCTTTGAAAAATGAACCACAAAGAAAGAAAAATTGTGAACAGAATTATTACTACTAATGAAATTGAATTAGTGATCAAAACTGCGAAACAAAACTCTAGGACCAGATGACTTCACAGGTGAATTCTACCGATATTTTTTTTTAAAAAATTAATATTTAATATTCTCAAACTATTCCAAAAAATAGAGGAAGAAAATCTTCCACATTCATTATATGAGTGCAGCATTGGCCTGATACCAAAATAAGACAAAGACATCACAAAACAAACAATACAAGCCAATATGAACATAGATGCAAAAATCCTCAACAAAGTATTAGTAAACTGAATTCAACAATACATGAAAAATAATCATTCATCACTATCATGTAGGATTTATTCCAGGCATGGAAGAGTGGTTCCATATTGACAAATCAGTGTGATACATCACATCAGTAAGAGAAAGAATAAAAAACATATAATCATGTCAATAGATTCAGGGAAAAAAAACAAACAAACAAACAGTTGACAAAATACAACATCCATTCATGCTAAAAACTCATAACAGAGTGGGCTTAGAGGGAACATACTTCAGCATAATAAAGGTCATTTATGAAAAAATAACAGCTAGCATCATACTCAAGGGTGAAAAACAGACTTTTTCCTGTAAGGTCTGAAAGAGGACAAAGATGCCATTTGTAACCACGTGGATGTACCTATAGGACATTATAATAAGTGAAGTAAATCAGACAGCAAGACAAACACATGATTTCACTCACATGTGAAATTAAAACAAACAAATATGCAAACAAACAAAAAAGACTGACTCAAATACAGAGAATAAACTGATGGTTGTAAGGGGAGGAGAGTAGGGAGATAAAAATTATTAAAAAATCAAAGCAGAAATAAATGAAATAGAGATTAGAAAAACAATAGAGAAGATTAATAAAACTAGCTGATACTTTGCAAAGATAAACAAAACTGACACACCTTCAACTAGACTAAAAAAAAATACAAATTAAATTATAAATGGAAAAAGTAATGCTATAACTGATGGTACAGAAATACAAAGGATAAGTGTTATGAATATTTATCTGCGATATGAATATTTATCTGCCAACTAATTGGATAATCTAGAAGAAATGGATATTATTAGCAATATACAGCCTAATTCAAGGTTTAGTCAGGAAGAAATAAAAATTTGAACAGACCAATAAGGAGCAAGGAGATTAAGTCAGTAATCAAAAAYCTCCCCAAAGCAACAAAAGAAACCCAGGACCTATGGCTTCASTAATGAATTGGAATACCAACTTATCTCAAACTTTTCCAAAATAYTGAAGAGGAGGGAAAACTCCCAAAGTCATTTTATGAAGCCAACATGAATACCAACTTATCTCAAACTTTTCCAAAATACTGAAGAGGAGGGAAAACTCCCAAAGTCATTTTATGAAGCCAACATTACCTTGATACCAGAGCCAGACAAGAATACTGTAAGAAATTACAGGCCAACATCCCTAATGTATGTAGATGCAAAAATCTTTAACAAAATACTAGCAAAGTGAATCCAACAATATGTTAAATGGGTCATAGACCACAATCAAGCAGTATTTATCCCTGGGATGCAAGGATGGTTTAAAATTGTGCAAATCAATAAATGTAATACGCATTAACAGAATAAAAAGTTAAAATCACATGATCCTCTAATAGACTCTTAGAAAGCAGTTAACAAAATTCAACACTTTCATAAAAAAAAACCTATTAAATGAATTCAGCAAATTTGTAGGATACAAAATCAACATACAAAAATCGGTTGTATTTATACACATTGACAGTAAGCTAATTGAAAATGAAATAAAGAAAACACATGAGCAGTTCAAGGTGGCAATGTAAGAAGATCCTGAACTCACCTCCTCTCATAGATATATTGAGTCTCCCACTATATGTGGAACAATATTCTCTTAAAGAAAACCAAAGGTTTGCTGAGTGAAGACTATACATGAAGCAAAAAGAAGAAAATCACAAAAAAGCAAGTAGGAGTGACTGAGATACACTCTCACCATAAATGCCATTCCTGGTATACTGACCCACAAGTGGGAGGGAACTTAAAATCTAGAACTTCTTCCTGAAGAGAAAATGTCTTGAACCCCAAACAGACATCTGAACTTTGAAGACATGCATTTGGGAGACAAGACTCTAAAACATCTAACTTTGAAAACAAATGGTGCTCACATCCCAAGAAGCACAAAAATGTAATGATCTGAAAACCACTCTTAAAAAACTTGCATGCTCAAATTTGCCCTTCTCAGGACTCATCTCTGAGGTACATCCAGACTAAAAGTGAAGGAGGCTCATCTTATTAAAGTGTCAACATAAGTGGTAGATATCTAATTTAATACACACATCTAGGAGACTGCTAGAACACTCCTGAGATGTTACCTTTGCACTTTCTCTTTGTGCATTCAGATCCAGAACATAGAGAACCTCCAACAAAATCAATCCAAGTAGGACCACATCAAGGCATGCAGTAATTAAAGTGGCAAAAAGTAGTGATACAGATTGAATTTTAAAAATAGTGAGAGAAAAATAACTTGTTACACACAAGGGAACCCCCATAAGACTAACACAGACTTTTTAGCAGAAACTTTGCAAGCCAGAAGAGAGTAGCACAATATGTTCAGAGTATTGAAAGCAAATCTTTCAACCAAAGAATACTGTATCTTGTGCAGTTTTCATTTAAATGGTAGAGATAAAATATTTTCCAAATAAGCAAAAACTAAAAGATTTTATTACCACTGAACTGGCCTTAAAGAAATGTTAAAAGAACTTCTTTAAGCCTAAGGTGCTAATTAGTAACAGAAGATATATATGTAAGAATAAATCTCACTGGAAAGGTAAATATATAGAAAAGGTAGTGGATTAATCATTTATAAAGCTAGTATGAAGGTTAAGAGGGTTACATTACTAGACAAAAGTAATAAAAATAACTAATTATAAATAATTAAGGGATACATGAGCTAGAATGATATAAAATGTGTGAGGACTAATTATGTTTAAAATGGGATCAAAATTAAATTACTATTCACTTAAAATAGACTGTTATAGATATATGTATCTTCATGACAACCACAAAGCAGAAATCTATATTAAATACACAGGAGTAAAAGGAATATAAGCATTCCACTAAAGAAAGTCATCATATTATAAACGAGGGCAAGACAAAAGGCTAGGAATAGAGAGGAACTACAAATGCAGTCAGAAAAGAATAGACAAAATGGGAATAACTATATACTATACCTATCAATAATAATATTTTAAAAATATTTTATTTAATGATTTGAGAAAAGAGAGCATTCTCTCTAGCAATGAAGGGCAGAGGGAGAAAGAGTCTGAAGCCAACTCCACATTGAGTGGAGGGCTCGATCTCACAATGGCAGGATCATGACCTAAGCTGAAACCACGAGTTAGATGCTTAATTCACTGAACCACCCAGGTGCCACCCTATCAATAATTATTCTAAATGTAAATGGACTAAATTTTCTAATCAAAAGACATAGAGTGGATTAAAAACTCTATATACTATCAAGTGCTATGACGAACACTTGCAACTGATGAACAGTTGATGAACTGATGAACAACTGAACTTTATATCTGAAACTAATGATGAACTATATATTGGCTAATTGATTTTAAATTAAGACAAATTAAAAAAAAAATTATATGCTGCCTACAATAGATTCACTTTAGATGTAAAGACACACCCAGGCTGAAAGTAAGGGATGGAAGAAAGATACATAATGCAAATGCAAGCCAAAAGAAAGCTGGAGTGGCTATGCTTTTATCAGACAAAACAGACTTTAAAAAAGCACTGTTGCGTGGGTGGCTCAGTAGGTTAAAGCCTCTGCCTTCAGCTCAGGTCATGATCCCAGGGTCCTGGGATCAAGGCCAGCATCAGGCTTTCTGCTCAGCAGGGAGTCTGCTTCCCTTCCTCTCTCTGCCTGCCTCTCTGCCTACTTGTGATCTCTGTCTGTCAAATAAATAAATAAATAAATCTTTAAAAAAAAAAGAGCACTATAATAAGAGACAATGAAGGACATTATATCATGATTAAATGATCAATCCAACAAGAAGATTAAGAAGTTGTAACAATTGCAAATATTTATGAACTCAACATAGGAACACCTACACTTATAAGCAAATATTAACAGACCTAAATGGAGAAATAGATGGCAATTAAATAATAGCAGGGGACTTTATTACTGCAATTACATTAATGGACATATTATCCAGAAAAAAAAAATCAATAAGGAAACATCAGCCTTAAACAACATGTTAGAAGGGATAGACTTAAGAGATATTTACAGAACACTCTATCTAAAAGCAACAGAATACACATTCTGCTCAAGTGCACATGGAATATTTTCCAAGGTAGATCATATGGTAGGCCAGTAAGTAGTAAGTAGTCTTAATAAATAAATAATAAATAAGTAAGTAGTCTTAATAAATAAATAAATAATAATAAATAAATAAATAATAAATAAGTAAGTAGTCTTAATAAATTTAAGAGGATTAATTCATATCAAGTATCCTTTTTGACCAAATGACATGAAACTAGAAATTAATTACATAAAGAAAACTGAAAAATCCACATGAATGTAGAGTTTAAACAACATGCTACCAAATAACCAGAGTCAAAGAACAAATCAAAAGAGACCTGAAAAACTGCATTGAGACAAATAAAAATGTAAATGTAACATATCAAAATTTATGGGATTCAGCAAAAAAGTTTTAAAAGAAAAATTAATAGCAATAAATGCTTGCCTCAAGAAACAAGAAGAATCTAAAATAAAAAACTTAACCTTACACCTCAAAGAGGTAGAAAAAAAGAACAACAACAACAAAAAAAGACTAAAGTTACTACAAGGAAAAAAAATAACAGAATAGAGATAGTTGAAATAGATACTAAAAAGATGATAGAAGACACTAATGAAACCAAGATCTGGGTTTCTGAAAAGATAAACAAAATTGAAAGAAATGTTTTTTTTTTTTTTTGGTAGTTCTAGCCTAAAAGAGATGATTCATAATCATAAATGAAGGACAAGATGATACAAATGATATCAGAGAAATACAAATAATCATGAAACTACTATAAACAATTATATGCCAACTAAATGGACAACACAGAGACATACAAACTAGCAAGACTAAATCATGATGAAATAAAAAATCTGATCACTAGTAAAGATACTGAATCAGTAGTCAAAAATCTCCCAAGAAACAAAAGTCTAGAATCAAATGGCTTCACTGGTGAATTCTACCAAACATTCAAAGGCTACCAATCCTTCTCAAACACTTCAAAAAGAACTTTTCCAAACTCATTTTATGAGGTCAAAAATACCCCAATAACAAAAACAGATGAAGGTACCACAAGAAAAGAAAATTACAGGGAAATATCACTGATGAACATACATGCAAATATACTCAACAGATTAGCAAACCAAATTGATTAATACAATAAAAACATTACATATCATGATCAGATGGGATTTATTCCAGTGAAGAAAGAAAGGCTTAACATCCACAAAGCAATGTGATGCATTGCATTAACAAAATGAAGGATTAAAATCATATGATCATTTCAGTAAATGCAGAAAAAGCATATGATGAAAGTCAATATCCATGTGTGATAAAAACTATCAGCAAAGCAAGTATGGGGGGGAACATATCTCAATATAATAAAGGTTATATATGACAAGTCCATAGCTAACATACTCATGGTGAAAAGCTAAAAGTTTTTCCTGCAAGATTAGAAATAAGACAAGGATGCTTACTCTTGCCACTTCTGTTCAACATAGTATTGGAGGCCCTAGCCAGAAAAATAGATAAGAGAAAGAAAGAAAAGCATGCAAATTGGAAATGCCTACAAAACCCACTGCTGGGTGTTGTACACAACTGACAAATCTTTGAACACTACATCAAAAAATAATGATGTACTATATGTTGGCTAACCGAACATAATAAAAAAAAAATAATTGGAAAGGCAAAGCCAAACTCACTCTTTGCAGTGGCATAACATTATATGTAGAAATAAAAACTCTACTTCAAACTGTTAAATAATTTCAGTAAAATTGCAGGATACAAAATTAATACACAATAATCTTTTCCATTTCTATTCACTAATAATGAACTATCATCATAAAACTATTATCATATAAT
Organism: Lontra canadensis; assembly: GCF_010015895.1. Lineage (NCBI taxonomy): Eukaryota > Metazoa > Chordata > Mammalia > Carnivora > Mustelidae > Lontra > Lontra canadensis. The sequence continues at coordinate 13,452,491 of NW_022631008.1, forward strand.
AAGAGAAATTAAGAAAACAATCCTATTTACAATTGCATCAAAAATAATAAAAAAATTGGGAATAAATTTAACCAAGGAGATGAAAGACCTGTGTATTGAAAACTATGAGACATTAATAAAAGAAACAAATAAATGAAAATATATTTGCTGAAGATGGACTGGATAAATTAGTTAAAATGTCCATACTATTCTGATCTCAAGTGATGTTGGGCATTTTTTGATGTGCCTGTTAGCCATTCATAGGTCCTCTTTGGAGAAATATCTATTCATGTCTTCTGTCCATTTCTTGATTGGATTATTTGTTTTCTGGAGTGCTGAGTTTGATAAATTCTTTATAGACCTTAGATACTAGACATTTATCTGATATGTCATCTACAAATATCTTCTACAGGTTGCCTTTTAGTTTTGCTGTTTATTTTGCCTTGCAGCAGCTTTTATCTTGATAAAATCCCATAGCTCATTTTTGCTTTTGTCTCCCTTGCCTTTGAAGATGTGTCTAGCAAGAAGTTGCTGTGGATGAGGTCAAAGAAGTTGCTGCCTGTGTTCTTCTTTAGGATTTTGATGGATTCCTGTCTCACATTTAGGCCTTTCATCCATTTTGAATGTGTCCTTGTGTATGGTGTAAGAAAATGATCCAATTTCATTCTTCTACATGTGGCTGTCCAATTTTCCCAACACTATTTGTTGAAGAGACTGTCTTTCTTCATTAGACTTTCTTTCATATTTTGTTGAAGATTAGTTGACCATAGAGTTGAAGGTCCATTTCTGGGTTCTCTCTTCTATTTCACTGATCAATGTGTCTGTTTTTTTTGCCAGTACCATAGTGTCTTGATGATTGCCACTTTGTAATGAGCTCGAAGTCTGGATTTGTAATGCCACCAGCTTTGTTTTTCTTTTTCAACATTCCTCTGGCTATTCAGGAGCTTTTATGGCTCCATACATATTTTAGAATTATTTGTTCCAGACACATGAAAAAATGCTCAACATCACTTGGCAACAGGGAAATACAAATCAAAACCACAATGAGATACCACCTCACAGCAGTCAGAATGGCCAAAAAGAACATGTCAGGAAACAACAAACATTGGCAGGGATGTGAAGAAAGGGGAACCCTTTTATACCGTTGGTAGGAATACAAGCTGGCACAGCTACTCTGGAAAACAGCATGGAGGTTCCTCAAATAATTAAAAATAAAGCTATCCTATGACCCAACAGTTGCACTACTGGGTATTTACCCCAAAGATACAAGTGTAGTGATCCAAAAAAGCACCTGCATTCCAATGTTTATAGCAGCAATGTCTACAATAGCCAAATTATGGAAAGAGCTCAGATGTCCATTGACAGATGAGTAGATAAAGAAGATGTGGTATAAACACAAAATGGCATATTACTCAGCCATCAAAAAGATGAAATCCTATCATTTACATCAATGGAGAGAAATGAAAGGTATTATGCTAAGCAAAATAAGTCAATCAGAGAAAGACAATTATCATATGGTTTCACTCAAATATGGAGTATAAGAAATAGCACAGAGGATTATAGAGGAAGGGAGGAAAACTGGGAAGAAATCAGAGAGGGAGAAAACATAAGAGAGTATTAACTATAGGAAACAAACTGAGGTTTGTTGGAGAGGAGATGGGTAAGAGGAGAGGGCAACTAGGTGACAGATATAAAGGAGGGCACATGATGTGATTAGCACTGGGTATTATATGCAACTGGTGAATTACTGAACTCTACATCTTCAACTAAAGATCTACGACAGCTTGGGAAATTGAATTTAAATTAAAATTTTAAAAATGTCCATACTACTCAAAGTGATATACGGATTTAAGGAAATCCCTATCAAAATTCCAATGGCATTTTTCACAGAAATAGAACCATTGGTATGGAATGATAAAAGACCCCAACTGGTTGAAGCAATCATAAGAAATAAGAACAAAACTGGATACATCACTCTCCCTGATTTCAAATCATATTACAAACTTACTATAATTTAAATAGTAAGGTACTAGCATTAAAGTAGATATGCACATCGGTGGACCAGAAGAGAGAGCCCAGAATAAAAATACACATATATAGTCAAGTAATTTATAATAAAGGAGACAAGAATATACAATGGAAAAAAAAAAAGCAGTCTCTTCAATAAGTCGTGTTGGAAAATGGGACAACTATATACAAAAGAATTAAACTAGACTATCTTCTACCATACACAAAAATCACCTAGAAGGATTAAAGGCTTTAATTTAATTTAATATCTGAAACCATAAAATTTCCTAGAAGAAAATATAGACAGTAAGCTCCTTGACATAGGTCTTGGCAATAATTTTTTGAACCTGATATCAAAAGCAAAGCTACGAAAGAAAAAACAAACAAATGGGACTTCATCAAAATAAAAAGCTTCTGCACAGTCTAGGAAACTATCAACAATATGAAAAAGCAACCTACTGAATGGGGGAAAATATTTTTAAATCATATATCTGATAAGGCATTGATATCTAAAATATATAAAATACTCATACCTCAACAGCAAAGAAAACCCACAAAATGGACAGAAGATATGAATTGACATTTTTCCAGAGACATGCAGATGGACAAAAAGTGCACAAAAGATGCTCTACATAATTATCAGGGAAATACAAATCAAAACCCCAATGAGATATCACATCACATCTGCTAGAATGACTACAATTATAAAGATAAGAAATAAGTGTTGGCAAGGATGTAAAAAAAAGAGAACTCTTATGCACTGTTGGTGTGAATGTAAATTTGTGCAGCCACTATGGAAAAGAGCATACAGGTTCCTCAAGATATTAAAAAGTGAACCATATGATCTAGAAATTCCACTTTTGGATATGTATCCAAAGGCAAAAAACCCATTAATTCAGAATACTATATGTACCCCTATGTTCATTGTAGCATTATTTATAATAGCCAAGATATAGAAACAACATTAAGTATTCACTGATTGATGAATGGATAAATAAAATGTGACATGCATATTTTTAAAATGGAATATTATTCAGCCACAAAGAAAAATGAAATCTTGTCACTTGTGACAGCATAAACAGACCTTGAGGGCATTATGATAATTAAAAAGTTCAGACAAAGAAAAAGAAATATCATGCAGTCTCCCTTATGTGTAAAATAAATGAATGAAAGAATGAATGAACAAATGGATGAATAAACAAGTTTATGAATGTAGAGAACAGTTTGGTGGTTGCCCGAGGCAGGGCAGGAGAATAGGTGAACTGTTTTTAAGTAAATTAAAATTTTTAAATCCCATTTGCATTAACATCAAAAACAGTAAAACGCTTAGGAATAAACTTAATCAATGACGTGAAAGACCTGTTCACTGAAAATTATATAACCTTAATAAAAGGAACTGAAGAGAAAACAATGGTAAGATAGCCCAAATTCATGAATTCAAGAAATTAATATTGTGGAAATGTCCATATTAATCAAAGCAATCTACAGACTCAATCCCTATCAAAATTCCAGTGGCATTTTTTAACATAAATAGAAATTCATACAGAACCTCAAAAGACCAAAAATAGCCAAAAAACTAAAATCTAAATGGAAAAAAAAGTCAAACTCAGAAGTAAAGAATAGAATAGGCTTTATCAGGGACTGGGCAATTTGATGTTATGGAGACATGTTGATCAAAGGGTATAAATTTCCAGTTATAGAAGATGAGTAGTATAGAGATCTAATGTATAGGCATGGTGGATAAACTTAATACCATATCGAACACTGGAAATATGCTGGGAGTAGATTTCAGATGCACTCTTCAAAAAATTAAAATGATAACATTGCTAGGTGATATATTAATTTGTTTGATTGTAATAATCATTTCACTATATCAAATAATCATGCTATACACCTTAAATATAAACAATTTTTGTTTATAAATAAAATCTCTCTCCTAGGCAGAGAGATAAATTTTATCTATATAATTCTGAGTTTTAAATATATTTTCATCAACTTTTTTATCAATGTCTAACTTTTGATTTCATATAATGTAACTCTACCACATATTAACACTGTGAAGTGTTTTGATACTGGAGAGCAAGACAGATGCTAGAAAGCCAGAGGTCAGCACTGATGTCAAATGCCGTCAGAAAATTCCTAGATCATCTCTATCATAATCTTATAGTCTTTGGTTTACCATATGCTCCCCAAACACATTTCCTTATTTTCAATTTTCATTGAAACGCTTTTATTTATTTTTTTAAAGATTTATTTATTTCAGAGAGAAAGGGAGAAAGAAGGGAGAGAGAGAGAGAGAGAATGAGTGAGAGGGGCAGAGGGAGAGAGAAAATCCCAAGTCAACTTTGCACTGAGTGTGGAACCCCATGGTAGGCTCTTACCTAATGACCAAAAGAACATGACCTGAGCTGAAACCAAGAGTCAGTGCTTAACAGACTGCACCACCCAGGTGACCCTGGAAGTCTTTTAGGATAACTAACCTTAAGATCCTTCAACTTTTAGGCAAGAGACAGCACACTTTTAACAGACTATGTGCAGATTATGGTGGGATGCAGATTATACAAACTGAAGCCTACTAATTGTTTTGTTGTTGTTTATTTTATTATTATTATTATTTTTTTTTTAACATCACTCCTGACATAAGAGTAGGAGCCATTTAATAAGATATGGGGTTAACTAGTGGTCTTAGATTTCAACCATGTGCATTCTTTCGGTTTATTTACAGGCATCTCACATGCAAGTAGGGTATGATTGCACGTGCCTACTAGATATATGCCATTTTAGCAATACATCTTCACTTCTGAAATAATTTCTAAAGTGAATGTTAAACTTCATACATTAAAAAATAAAAGTGTGATAATATAAAACCTATCCTCCGTGCCTGGCACTGAATGAAAAATAAATAGATCTTTTGTTTTTAAAATTATAGTAGAAACTTCAAAATATAGGCATGTAGTTCAAAATATTAAATGAAAGATGGCACATTCACTTCCATTTTGCAATAGTGTTCATAAATAATCTAATTTTTGATTACATAATCAATATGAATGCTTCTTGTTGTAAGTTTTGAGGGGATGAGAGAAAATTGGGATAATTTGTTTTTAAAATAATTGACTTAACAATGTATCACTGAATTATTTTAATTACCAGAAGTTATGGCATATAACTTTTTTTTTCTCAGATAAAATCTTTATTCAGGTGCAGCATTATGCTTCCATAGTGTAAAATAATTACAAAACAATTTTAATTGATCATACTGCTAAATTAAGAGTTCAAAATAACAGCACAGAAAATTTTGAGTAAGAGTTTTACTTTCTTTCATCAGAGTTCTGTATTTTTTTCATATAGATCTTGTTCTTACTTTGTTAGATTTACCTAAGTATTTCATAGATGACATTGTTAACAGAACTTTTTTTCTTTTTTTAATTTTATTTTTTTTAAACATATAATATATTTTTATCCCCAGGGGTACAGGTCTGTGAATCACCAGGTTTACACATTTCACAGCACTCACCATAGTACATACCCTCCCCAATGTCCATAACCCCACCCCCCCTTCCAATCCCCCTCCCCCAATCAACCCTCAGTTTGTTTTGTGAGATTAAGAGTCACTTATGGTTTGTCTCCCTCCCAATCCCATCTTGTTTCGTTTACTCTTCTCCTACCCCCTTAACCCCCCACGTTGCATCTCCTCTCCCTCATATCAGGGAGATCATATGATAGTTGTCTTTCTTCGATTGACTTATTCCGCTAAGCATGATACCCTCTAGTTCCATCCACATCGTCGCAAATGGCAAGATTTCATTTCTTTTGATGTCTGCATAGTATTCCATTCTGTATATATACCACATCTTCTTTATCTATTCATCTGTTGATGGACATCTAGGTTCTTTCCATAGTTTGGCTATTGTAGACATTGCTGCTATAAACATTCGGGTGCACGTGCCCCTTCGGATCACTACAATTGTATATTTAGGATAAATACACAGTAGTGCAATTGCTAGGTCATAGGGTAGTTCTATTTTCAACATTTTGAGGAACCTCCATGCTGTTTTCCAGAGTGGTTGCACCAGCTTGCATTCCCACCAACAGTGTGGGAGGGTTCCCCTTTCTCCGCATCCTCACCAGCATCTGTCATTTCCTGACTTGTTAATTTTAGCCATTCTGACTGGTGTGAGGTGATATCTCATTGTGGTTTTGATTTGTATTTCCCTGATGCCAAGTGATATGGAGCACTTTTTCATGTGTCTGTTGGCCCTCTGGATGTCTTCTTTGCAGAAATGTCTGTTCATGTCCTCTGCCCATTTCTTGATTGGATTATTTGTTCTTTGGGTGTTGAGTTTGCTAAGTTCTTTATAGATTCTGGACACTAGCCCTTTATCTGATATGTCATTTGCAAATATCTTCTCCCATTCTGTCAGTTGTCTTTTGGTTTTGTTAACTGTTTCCTTTGCTGTGCAAAAGCTTTTGATCTTGATGAAATCCCAATAGTTCATTTTTGCCCTTGCTTCCCTTGTTTTTGGCGATGTTTCCAGGAAGAAGTTGCTGCGGCTGAGGTCAAAGAGGTTGCTGCCTGTGTTCTCCTCAAGGATTTTGATGGATTCCTTTCTCACATTGAGGTCCTTCACCCATTTTGAGTCTATTTTCATGTGTGGTGTAAGGAAATGATCCAATTTCATTTTTCTGCATGTGGCTGTCCAATTTTCCCAACACCATTTATTGAAGAGGCTGTCTTTTTTCCATTGGACATTCTTTCCTGCTTTGTCAAAGATTATGTGACCGTAGAGTTGAGGGTCTATTTCTGGGCTCTTTATTCTGTTCCATTGATCTATGTGTCTGTTTTTGTGCCAGTACCATGCTGTCTTGATGATGACAGCTTTGTAATAGAGCTTGAAGTCTGGGATTGTGATGCCACCAACTTTGGCATTCTTTTTCAATATTCCTTTGGCTATTCAAGGTCTTTTCTGGTTCCATATAAATTTTAGGATTATTTGTTCCATTTCTTTGAAAAAAATGGATGGTACTTTGATAGGAATTGCATTAAATGTGTAGATTGCTTTAGGTAGCATAGGCATTTTCACAATATTTATTCTTCCAATCCAGGAGCATGGAATATTTTTCCATTTCTTTGTGTCTTCTTCAATTTCTTTCATGAGTACTTTATAGTTTTCTGAGTATAGATTCTTAGCCTCTTTGGTTAGGTTTATTCCTAGGTATCCTATAGTTTTGGGTGCAATTGTAAATGGGATTGGCTCCTTAATTTCTCTTTCTTCTGTCTTGTTGTTGGTGTAGAGAAATGCAACTGATTTCTGTGCATTGATTTTATATCCTGACACATTACTGAATTCTTGTACAATTTCAAGCAGTTTTGGAGTGGAGTCTTTTCGGTTTTCCACATATAGTATCATATCATCTGCGAAGAGTGATAGTTTGACTTCTTCTTTGCCGATATGGATGCTTTTAATTTCCTTTTGTTGTCTGATTGCTGAGGCTAGGAATTCTAGTACTATGTTGAATAGCAGTGGTGATAATGGACATCCCTGCCATGTTCCTGACCTTAGCGGAAAAGCTTTCAATTTTTCTCCATTGAGAATGATATTTGTGGTGGGTTTTTCATAGATGGCTTTGATAATATTGAGGTATGTGCCGTCTATCCCGAAACTTTGAAGAGTTTTGATCAGGAAGGGATGCTGTACTTTATCAAATGCTTTTTTAGCATCTATGGAGAGTATCATATGGTTCTTGTTCTTTCTTTTATTAATGTATTGTATCACATTGATTGATTTGTGGATGTTGAACCAAACTTGCAGCCCTGGAATAAATCCCACTTAGTCGTGGTGAATAATCCTTTTAATGTACTGTTGAATCCTATTGGCTAGTATTTTGGTGAGAATTTTTGCATCTGTGTTCATCAAGGATATTGGTCTGTAGTTCTCGTTTTTGATGGGATCTTTGTCTGGTTTTGGGATCAAGGTGATGCTGGCCTCATAAAATGAGTTTGGAAGTTTTCCTTCCATTTCTATTTTTTGGAACAGTTTTAGGAGAATAGGAATTAGTTCTTTATTTTTTTTTTTAAGATTTTATTTATTTATCTGACAGAGAGAGATCACAATCAGGCAGAGGCAGACAGAGAGAGAGGAGGAAGCAGGCTCCCTGCTGAGCAGAGAGCCCGATGCGGGGCTCGATCCCAGGATCCTGAGATCATGACCCGAGCCGAAGGCAGCGGCTTAACCCACTGAGCCACCCAGGCGCCCGAGTTCTTTAAATGTTTGGTAGAATTCCCCTGGGAAACCATCGGGCCCTGGGCTTTTGTTTGTTCAGAGATTTTTGATGACTGTTTCAATTTCCTTACTGGTTATGGGTCTGTTCAGGTTTTCTATTTCTTCCTGGTTCAGTTGTGGTAGTTTATATGTCTCTAGGAATGCATCCATTTCTTCCAGATTGTCAAATTTGTTGGCGTAGAGTTGCTCATAGTATGTTCTTATAATTGTCTGTATTTCTTTGGTGTTAGTTGTGATCTCTCCTCTTTCATTCACGATTTTATTTATTTGGGTCCTTTCTCTTTTCTTTTTGATAAGTCTGACCAGGGGTTTATCAATCTTATTAATTCTTTCAAAGAACCAGCTCCTAGTTTTGTTGATTTGTTCTATTGTTTTTTTGGTTTCTATTTCATTGATTTCTGCTCTGATCTTTATGATTTCTCTTCTCCTGCTGGGTTTAGGCTTTCTTTCTTGTTCTTTCTCCAGCTCCTTTAGGTGTAGGGTTAGGTTGTGTACCTGAGACCTTTCTTGTTTCTTGAGAAAGGCTTGTACTGCTATATATTTTCCTCTCAGGACTGCCTTTGTTGTGTCCCACAGATTTTGAACCGTTGTGTTTTCATTATCATTTGTTTCCATGAATTTTTTCAATTCTTCTTTAATTTCCTGGTTGACCCATTCATTCCTTAGAAGGATGTTGTTTAGTCTCCATGTATTTGGGCTCTTTCCAAATTTTCTCTTGTGATTGAGTTCTAGCTTCAGAGCATTGTGGTCTGAAAATATGCAGGGAATGATCCCAATCTTTTGATACTGGTTGAGACCTGATTTAGGACCCAGGATGTGATCTATTCTGGAGAATGTTCCATGTGCACTAGACAAGAATTTGTATTCTGTTGCTTTGGGATGAAATGTTCTGAATATATCTGTGATGTCCATCTGGTCCAGTGTGTCATTTAAGGCCTTTATTTCCTTGTTGATCTTTTGCTTGAATGATCTGTCCATTTCAGTGCGGGGAGTGTTAGAGTCCCCTACGATTATTGTATTATTTTGATGTGTTTCTTTGATTTTGTTATTAATTGGTTTATATAGTTGGCTGCTCCCACGTTAGGGGCATAGATATTTAAAATTGTTAGATCTTCTTGTTGGACAGATCCTTTGAGTATGATATAGTGTCCTTCCTCATCTCTTATTATAGTCATTGGCTTAAAATCTAATTGATCTGATATGAGGATTGCCACTCCTGCTTTCTTCTGATGTCCATTAACATGGTAAATTCTTTTCCACCCCCTCACTTTAAATCTGGAGGTGTCTTCGGGTCTAAAATTAGTTTCTTGTAGGCAACATATAGATGGGTTTTGTTTTTTTATCCATTCTGATACCCTGTGTCTTTTGATTGGGGCATTTAGCCCATTAACATTCAGGGTAACTATTGAGAGATATGAATTTAGTGCCATTGTATTGCCTGTAAGGTGACTGTTATTGTATATTGTGTCTGTTTCTTTCTGATCTACTACTTTTAGACTCTCTCTTTGCTTAGAGGTCCCCTTTCAGTATTTCCTGTAGAGCTGGTTTGGTGTTTGCAAATTCAGTTTTTGTTTGTCCTGGAAGCTTTTTATCTCTCCTTCTATTTTCAATGATAGCCTAGCTGGATATAGTATTCTTGGCTGCATGTTTTTCTCGTTTAGTGCTCTGAATATATCACACCAGCTCGTTCTGGCCTGCCAGGTCTCTGTGGATAAGTCTGCTGCCAATCTAATATTTTTATCATTGTATGTTACAGACTTCTTTTCCCGGGATGCTTTCAGGATTTTCTCTTTGTCACTAAGACTTGTAAATTTTACTATTAGGTGACGGGGTGTGGACCTATTCTTATTGATTTTGAGGGGGGTTCTCTGAACCTCCTGGATTTTGATGCTTGTTCCCTTTGCCATATTGGGGAAATTCTCTCCAATAATTCTCTCCAATATACCTTCTGCTCCCCTCTCTCTTCTTCTTCTGGAATCCCAATTATTCTAATGTTGTTTTGTCTTATGGTGTCACTTATCTCTCGAATTCTCCCCTCGTGGTCCAGTAGCTGTTTGTCCCTCCTTTGCTCAGCTTCTTTATTCTCTGTCATTTGGTCTTCTATATCGCTAATTCTTTCTTCTGCCTCATTTATCCTAGCAGTGAGAGCCTCCATTTTTGATTGCACCTCATTAATAGCTTTTTTGATTTCAACTTGGTTAGATTTTAGTTCTTTTATTTCTCCAGAAAGGGCTTTTATATCTCCTGAGAGTGTTTCTCTAATATCTTCCATGCCTTTTTTGAGCCCGGCTAGAACCTTGAGAATCGTCATTCTGAACTCTAGATCTGACATATTACCAATGTCTGTATTGATTAGGTCCCTAGCCTTTGGTACTGCCTCTTGTTCTATTTTCTGTGGTAAATTTTTCCACCTTGTCATTTTGTCCAGATAAGAGTATACGAAATTACAAGTAAAATACTAAAAGGGTGGCAACAACCCCAGGAAAATATGCTTTAACCAAATTAGAAGAGATCCCATATTGTGAGGGGGGAGAAAGGGGATAAAAAGAGGTTCAGAAAGAAAAAAAAAAATGAAACAATTAAAAGAAGAAAACGAATAAAGAAAAAATATAAAAAGGAAAAAAAATATATATATATTAGATAAACTAGTTAAAAAACGTTAAAAAAGAAAAGGGTAAACTTTAAAAAAATTTAGCAGAAGAAGAGATAAAAAATTGAAAAAGAAAAAAAAAATTAAATTAACTGCAAGGCTAAAGAATAATGGGGAGAAAGCCAAGAGCTCTATGCTTTGCTTTCTCCTCCTCTGGAATTCTGCTGCTCTCCTTGGTATTGAAACTGCACTCCTTGGTAGGTGAACTTGGTCCTGGCTGGATTTCTTGTTGATCTTCTGGGGGAGGGGCCTGTTGTAGTGATTCTCAAGTGTCTTTGCCCCAGGCGGAATTGCACCGCCCTTACCAGGGGCCGGGCTGAGTAATCCGCTCAGGTTTGCTTTTGGGAGCTTTTGTTCCCTGAGCACTTTCTGTAGAGTTCCAGAGGACGGGAATGAAGATGGCTGCCTCCCAGTCTCTGGCCCTGAGTAGCCGAGAGCCCAGGGCCCCACTCCTCAGTGCTCCCTCAGAGAAAAGCGCCCAATTACTCCCGTCACCTTGGGCTCCGGCCGCACTCTGAGCTGACCGAGCCTGCGACCACTTCAAGGTAACCCCGAGCTGGGGGCTCACTCCTCGGCTCTGTCTCTGTAGCTGGCTTCCCCGTTCTAATACCTGTAAGCTCTGCGACACTCAGACACCCCCGATCCTTCTGTGACCCTGCGGGACCTGAGGCCATGCTGACCCCGCATTGGCTTCACCACGGTTAAGTCTCTGGAGCAATGTCCCTCAGCAGAACAGACTTTTAAAAGTCCTGATTTAGTGCTCCGTTGCTCCGCCGCTTTCCGGGAGCCAGCCCCTCCCTCCACGATCTATCTTCCCATCACTTTGGATTCACTTCTCTGCCAGTCCTACCTTTCAGAAAGTGGTTGATTTTCTGTTTCTAGAATTGCTGTTCTTCTCTTCGATCTCCCGTTGGATTTGTAGGTGTTTGCAATCTTTAGATAAGCTATCTAGCTGATCTCCTGCTACCTGAAGTAGTCTCAGCCTGCTAGTTCTCCGCCATCTTGACTCCTCCTCCTATATGGCATATAACTTTAAGAGAAAATTGTGATAATATTGGCGGGCAACATGCTCTTATTAAGGTCCATGTGCCTAATGTAGAAAAGAAGAGAGCAGGTGTGTGTGTGTGTGTGTGTGTGTGTGTGTGTGTGTGTAATCCTGAAAATAATGTGGTCACTTGCATCCTGAATGCAATCATATTCTTTAAAAAAATTATGTATCCTCTAATTTCATTATCTTTGGCTCTAATAGAGGAACTATACTATTGATGGCAGGAAATTATTTTCTCCACTATCTGATGGTAATTATAATAGCCATATTCTGCTTGGAGGAGTGGAACTTGCAGTTAGATGTACTCTGATATATTTTGTAATTAGTTTCTCAAACATGAAAGCAATATTTTGAAAAGCACATGCAGTTTTAAATGAGAACAATTTAAAAGGATTTTGGTGGTTGGTTTTTTTATTTTCTGGTTCTTGATTACAGTTTTTCAAATGATTGACTTTGTAATAACTGGGTTTTACTTGATAATTGAAAAGTCTTGCAAGCAATGTCCATTATACAATTAAATTTGATGTGCTAGCAATACATTGAAAGGATTTATTTATATTTTTCTCATTCATATTTAATGTAACATACACATACATATATATGTGAGAAAACAAAAATGTTAATCCCAAATTTTACACGGTTTTTCTGACTCATCATTTCAGTTGTGAATTTCTCATTTTCAGTAAAGAAAATGTCCTTTCTTCATTTTATACTAAATTCCAAAATAATTTTCATACATTAGATGATTCTGGGATTTTTGCTTGGTAACACTTTAATAGAAAAAAGATAGAAGCAAGTTTTCTAGGTTATACTTGAAGGGGCTGAATTAGTTTCCCAGGGATGTTGTAACAAGGTATCACAAATTGGGTTGCTTAGAACAGAAAATTGTTTTTTCACAGATCTAGGTCTAAAAGTCTGAAATTGAGATATTGGTTGAGCCATGTTTTTTATGAAATATCTAGGGGAATCCTTCTTTGTCTCTTCTTGCCCTGATGGTTTATTGAAAATTTTTGGTGATTTTTGTTTTGTTTTATTTTGGGTTGTTGTTGCATAACTCCAGTTTCTGCCTTCAACATCATATGACATGTTGGTAAGCAAGTAGAAAAGGACATTGAACCAAAAGATTTTAGCTATATATATTCTTGTAGTGTCTTACCAAGACTATTTTGTATAATTTTATAATTGATGAACCTTACTGCCTGGGTTTGCTCATTAATAGTTACCTCAAAGATAATCACACAAATGCCATTTCCTTCAACAATTTCAAGGAGAGAAAAAAATCATAGAAACTTCATATGAGAGAGGACACAAATTCCACATATTACTGAGCAATTGTGAGCTATTATGTATTTCTGAGCTATTTGATCTTCTAAGGAAGGAAAGATTTGTTTTATTTTAAATAAATTGATAATATTTTAATAGGGATGGTACATTATTATCCCTACACAAAATTTTCTCTTAGAAGACAAACACGAGACATTTAATTTGATCCATTAATCTGTTTCTCTTGAAACCATATTGCCCTATTAACAACAATATTGTATGAACAATGCCTAGAATCACTTCCAAACTCATTGAAAGGCAACCTGCATATTCACTAGATTTACTGAGACATCAGGATTTCACTTCATGAATTCCAAATGTTCAATTATAGCCTGGGAGTTTTTATGGGTCTTCTAATTTTATTCTTGGGTATTGGAAAATTAGAAAATTAGCAGCATATTTTTAGTACCTAAGATTTTGGTAAATAGTCAATGGCAAAAAAAAAAAAAATTGAAATAAAAAATCAGTAGCTGGGAAATAGAGAATTAAGGTACATTTACCAAATACATTTTCTCTAACCTGTATACTTTCAAATACATTTTGGGATAATTGAACCTGAGCATGAGCTCTTATGTATTCGCTAGTCCTGACAGGTCCTAGGAAGGTACCTAATCTGAAAGCCCAAAAGCAAACTTGTAGACTTCACTATAAATTTCCTTAATAGTCATTATGTATAATTTTATGATGATTCAAACAGAAGAGCTCAAAAGCATCTTGTTCCACATACCAATTTTTGTTTTCATGTCCACCCAATATATGAATGTCCAAAACAAAGGATGTTGATATAATCGATATAACTATAGTTTATAGTTTAATATTTCAGTAATTAAAAATGTAACTGTAGTATATCTTTTTACACATAAACTAGACAAACATACATGTATATTTGCATTTCTTTCTTACCGCTATGATTTGGAATGATTTGGGGTTGGATACTAAGGCATTTGAACCCTACAAATTCACAGGAAACAAAACAAAACAAAAAAAAATCATTACTTGAGCACCTAGCATTGAGTTGCATAAACAAATCATACACAAAAAAGGATATAAAGAAAAAAACATATCAAGACAGGTAGCAGAGGAGGGGAGGCAGTTTTGTTAGGACTACTATACCTGCCACAGTGACCCATAGCAGGAGGGATTTCATAGTATAGAGGCCCTTCCTTAGGAACAAGGAGTCTGAGCCCCACTTCAGACTCCACAGCCTGGGGATTTGCACTAGGAAGACAAGCAGTCATAATGTCTGGCTCTGACAACCAATAAGGCTTCTGTTTATGACAGCCAGGTGTTAGAAGGAAACAATGACTCTTCTCTTAAAGGTTGAATACATAGTCTCACTTACTCTGAGTTCCAGCACAGATGCAGCAGTTTAAAAACTGCTTGGGTTACACACACAAAGAAAATTCACTGACTAACTTTAGGGAGTATTTCAGAGGGGAAGATGTTTTTGGAATATTTTCTGGTGACAGAAGTTTGGCAGGCATCCTGTTTTGTTGTTGTTTGTTTGTTTGTTTTTTCTACTCACCTTATACTTAGCTGGCCTGATGCCAGCAAGAACAAGTTCTGACATTATTTATTATGCTAGCACCATTCACCCCATTCCACATTCCCCTATGGACCTGACCAGCTCAGAGATCCTCCCAAGAGACTCCCCATATCATCACACCAAGTGGGAACACTTGCAAGGCATTGTCCCACCACATCTGGTAGATCTCCTCAGTTGACACTGAGGCCCCTCCAAGTGTCCCTACCCTGGGGGCCTATATCCAAATATCTACAACAGTTAAAACCAGACTTCATTGCAAGCTATGTCAGAGACTTGCCCCACCCACCAGCATACATGCAGCTTTCACAGACAGGCCTGGCAGTCTGCTATACCAGGGAAAACCATGCACACCAGCATACCCATGACAGTCACAGCTGGACCTCTCAGCCAGATGGGCTGGGGGGCTGCCTTGCTCACCAGAGTCAGAAGGGAATTCATCAACACCAAATGTCTTCACAAGAAATTTGAAAGATACTCTTTAAGTGGAAAAGAAAAGATCACAACTAGGAATAAGAAAATTATGAAAAAAAATCTCACTCATAAGGGTTAATCATGTAGTCAAGGTAGTGAATCAATCACATACATAGCTAGTATGAAGGTTAAAAGAAAAAAGTAGTAAACTCATCTGGATCTATAATAACTAGTCAAGGGATATGGAAAATAATAAAATGTGAAATATGATATCAAAAGCATAAAACATTGATTGGGGGTAAAAATTTAGTGCTTTTAGAATGTGTTTCAAGTAACCAACAATTAAATATAGACTGCTATACATATAAAATGTCATATATTAAACTAATGACAACCACAAATCAAAAGCCTGTACTAAATACACAAAAAGTAAAGAGAAAGGAATCCAAGCATAACACTAAAGAAAGTCATCAAACTACTTTGAGAAGAGAAGAAGAAGGAGACAAGAACAACAAAAACAACCAGAGAACAAATAACAAAATGGCAATAAATACATATTTATCAATAATTACTTTAAATGTAAATAGTTAACTGCTCTAATCAAAAGACATAGGAGGACTGATTGGATTTTAAAAAAGAACCATTTATATGCTGTCTACAAGAGATTTACTTCAGATCTAAAATGCTCACACTGAAAATAAAGGGGCAGGAAAATATATACCATACAAATAGAAACAAAAAGGAAGCTAGTGTAGCACCATGCAAATGGAAACAAAAAGGAAGCTAGAGTAGCAGTACTTACATCAGACAAAATGGATTTTAAAATAAAGGTTGTAACAAGAGACAAAGAAAGGCATTATGTAATGATAAAGAGGTCAATCCAACAAGCGGATGAAATGCTAGTAACTATCTACGCAGCCAACACAGAGGGGTGTGTGTGTGTGTGTGTGTGTGTGTGTGTGTGTGTGACAAAAAAGGAGAGGATGTCAGTAATAATAGTAGAGAACTTTTAACACCCCACTTACATCAAAGGATAGATCATTCAGACAGAAATTGAACAAAGAAATAACCTTAAACTTGATAGACATACAGAATATTTCATCCAAAAGCACCAGAATGCATTCTTTTAAAGTTCACATGGGACATTCTCCAAGAAAGATCACATATTAGGTCACAAAACAAGTCTCAATAAATTTAAGAAGACTGAAATCCTATTAAGCATCTTTACCAACCAAAACAGTGTGAAACTAGAAATCAATTATAACCAGGAAACAAACTGAGTATTGCTGGAGGGGAGGTTGGTGGGGGAAATGGGGTAACTGGGTGATAGGCATTAAGGAGGGCACTTGTAATGAGCACTGCGTGTTGTTTGCAACTGATAAATCACTAAATTATACTCCTGAAATATACAGTATTTGTTTACTAAACTGAGTTTGAATAAATAATTTTTAAAAATTGCACTGGAAAAAAAAGAAATCAATTACAAGAAGAAAACTGGAAAAATATAAACATGTGAAGACTAAACAAAATGCTATTAAACAACCAATGAATCAAAAAGGAATCAAAGGACAAATAAAAAATACCTTGAGACAAATGAAAATGGAAACAAAACTATCCCAAAAGCAGTTCTAAGGGGGAAGTTTATACAGGTTCACCTCAAGAAACAAGAAAAGGTATCAAACAATCTAAACTTACACCTAAAAGAACTAGAAAAAGAAGAATAAACAAGCCCAAAGTTGGTAGAATAAGGAAAATAACAAGGATCACAAGAGAAATAAATGAAATAGAGACCAAAACCAAATAGAACATATTAACAAAAATAAGAGCTTTTTTCTAAAAGATAAACAAAATTGATAAAGCTCTAGTCAGAAGCAACAATTTAAAAAAAGCCCAAATAAGTAAAAATGAAATGAAAGAAGTTATAACTGGTACCATGAAAATACAAAGGATTAAAACAGACTGCTATGAACAACTATATTCCAACAAATGGGATAACATAGAAATAGATACCTTCCTAGAAACATGCACTTTTCCAAGACTAAATCAAGAAGAAATAGAAAATCTGAACAGAGAAATTTCTAAAAATGAAATTAAATTACTAATCAAAATACTCCCCAAAAACCAAAAATCCAGGACCAAACAGCTTCATGGGTGAATTCTCTATCAAACATTTAGAGAAGTGTCAATACCTATCCTTCTCAAGCTATTCCAAACCTAAAAAGAAAGGAATTCTTCCAAATTCATTCTACGAGGCCAGCAGTACCCCCCAACACCAAAACTAGACAAAGATAACACAAAAATAGAAAACTACAGGCCAGTATCCATGATAAATAAATGCAAAAATCTTCAACAAAATATTAACCAACTGAATTCAACAACACACTGGAAGGATCATATACCATGATCGAATGGGATTTATTCCAGGGATGGGAGGATGGTTCAATACACACAAATCAATCCATTGGTATATTACATTAGCAACACAAAAATAAAAATCATGATCATCTGAGATGTAGGAAAGGATTTGATAACATCTAACATACCATTTATGATTAAAAACTCTCAGTGAGGTTGATATAGAGGGAACTCACCTCAACATAATAAAAGCTACTTATGACATATCCACAGCTAATATTATACTCAGTAGTGAAAAGCTAAAAGCTTTCCTTTAAGATCAGGAAAAACACAAGGATGCTCATTTTTGTCACTTTCATTGACCACAGTATTAGAAGACAACAATAACAATCAGACAAGAAAAAGAAATAAAATAAATCCAAATTAGAAAAGAAGTAAAACTGTTCCTATTTTGCAGATGACATGATACCACATGTAAGAAACCCTAAAGACGGCATCAAAAAACTATTAGAATAAAAGAACTCAGTAAATTTTCAGAATACAAAAGTAAATACATCTGTCACACTTCTCTACACCAATAATGAGCTATTGGAAAGAGAAATCAAGGAAACAATCTCATTTACAATCACATAAAAAATAAAATTCCTAGGAAGAAATTTAACCAAGAAGGTAAAAGACTATTAAAACTTTCAGACATTGATGAAAAAAAAAAAAAATGAAGACAACACAAATAAATGGAAAGATATAACACACTCATGGATTAGGAGAATATTGCTAAAATGTTCATACTTCTTTAAGCATTCGCACATTCAATCCAATTCCATTAAAATAACATAGCAACATTCACAGAGCTACAAGAAATAATCCTAAAATTTGTATGAAACCACAAAAGACCCCAAATAGCCAAAGTAATTTTGAGAAAGAACAAAGCTAGAGGTATCATGTTTTTTCTTGTTTGTTTCAAACTATATTACAAAGCTATAGCAATCAAAACAGTATGGTACTAGCACAAAAATCAGACACATAGATCAATGGAACATCATGAAGTCCAGAAATAAACCCATGCTTATACAATCTTTGACAAAGGAGGTAAGAACGTACAGTAGGGAAAAGACAGCCTCTTCAATAAACTGGACTACTTTCTCACAGCATATATGAGAATAAAATGGATTAAAGATGCAAGTGTAAAACTGGATGCCATAAAACTCTTGGAATAAAATGTAAGCAGTAAGCTCCTAGACATCAGTCTGGGCAATATTTTTGGATTTATCTCAGGCAAGGGCAACAAAAGTAAAAAGGAGCAAATCAAACTAAAAAGTTTCTGTGTCAACAAAACAAAAAGGCAACTTACTGAATGGGAGAAGATATTTGTAAATCATATATCTGATAAGAGGCTAATACCAAGATATATAAAGAACTCTACAACTTAAATATTAAAAAAATCAATCCAATTTAAAAGCAAGCAGAAGACTGAGCAGACATTTCTCTAAAGAAGACATATGAATAGCTAAAAATTAGACTACAATAAAACATGTTCAACATTAATAATCATCAGGAAAATGCAAATTAAAATCCCAGTAAAATATCACCTCACATTTGTGCAGAGAATGACTATTTTCAACAAGTGTTAGTGAGGATGTAGAGAAAGGGAACTCTTATACACTGTTGGTAGGAATAAAAATGTTGCAGCCATGAAAAAAATGGTAGGAAGTTTCCTCAACAAATTAAAAATAGCACTACCATATGATCCAGCAATTTCACTCTGTGGAATTTCCAAAAACACTGCTTCAAAATTACATCTGCACCATTATGTTCACTGTAGCATTATTTACAATTGCCAAGATATGGAATTAACCTAAGTGATCATCAATAAATGAATGGATAAAGAGGATGTGGCATAGGTACACACACACAAAATGAAATATTACTCTTCCATAAAAAAAAAAGAATAGACAAAGTTTGCCACTTGTAACAACATGGATGTACCTAGAGGGTATTATGCTAACTGAAACAAGTCAGAGAAGACAAATACCAGATGATTTCACATACATGTGGAATCTAAAACAACAACAACAATGACAAATGAACAAACAAAATAGAAACACACTCATAGATACAGAGAATAATCTGGTGGTTGTTAGAATGTGGTCGTGGTTAAGGGGGATGGGCAAAATAATGGAAGGGAATTAAAAGGTACAAACTTCCAGTTACAAAATAAGACATGAGGATACAATGTACAGCATAGGAAACATAGTTAATAATAGGTAACAAATTTGCATGGTGACAGATTGTAGCAAGATTTACCGAGGTGATTACTTTGTGAAGTATATTGGTTAGAATCACTATGTTGTATACCTGAAAAAAATGCAGCACTATATGTCAATTACAATTCAATTAAAAAAATTAAAACATTGAAATCTGGGTGAGGAATTTGAATCAAGAAGCTTTGAAGCAGGCTAAGTCTTAAATTAAAAAAAATTTAAAAGTTCACATTTTTAATCTCAAATTTCATAGCTGAGTAATATTGAAAATATTAGTTAAATTATTGTGTACATGTTTTCATCTATAAATTAAGGAAATAACTTACCTAATAAAGCTTTTGTGCAGATTCTTGAGATAGTAAATAAATGATTGTTTTAATACTACATAGTATAATTGTAGATGAAAACTGTAGATTCATTTCACTTTTCTCTTCCCAGGCTTTTTGTGCTGTTTGAAGAATTAAAAAGATTCTTTGATTTAGTTTCTCATTTGCAAATTAGAATACTTGATGTACTATACATGGCTTACCTAAGAACTAGTAAATAGAAAATAAAAAGTGGTGAATATATATCTTATCTGAATAAGGAAAAAAAGGAAGAAAATGAAGATTCTAACCAGTTCTGGGTAGACTGAGAGTTCTTTAATATAAGGATTTTAGCAGAGATATAGTAACTGTCAGGATTTTAACAAGTAGACACAGAAGCCAGGATAGTTCAAAACTTCACCTGGATATAAAACCTCTAAGTAACCAAGATTAGCAGTATATACAACCTAAAATTGGAAGAGAGCAGATTCACCCTACCATCTGATAATTTTGCCATAAAAAATTATGGCATTATTTTCTATTAAAATCCTTTATGATCTTATTTTCTTTGCCCACTCTTGTCCCCTTTAAGCATAGCTCCAAACAGCAAAATTACTTTTAAAAATTTCAATAAATGCATATTCCTTCCCTGCTCAAAATCCCATGCTACCTAGGATAAAAATCCAGACTTTTTACAAAGACCTTGAAGGCCTTGTATCCTCTGGACTTATCTCTTCAAACCTTATATGCTACCTCTGTTTCTTACCCACTCTTCAGCCAGCCTTCTCATTGTTGAGATGAGACAGATGAGACACACTGAAAGGTTCTGTTTTACATAAACTTTGTTTATATTTTTACTGCTATATTCCCATCTCAAGCAGGATCTGACTCTCAATAAATAT
Source organism: Lontra canadensis (assembly GCF_010015895.1). Lineage (NCBI taxonomy): Eukaryota > Metazoa > Chordata > Mammalia > Carnivora > Mustelidae > Lontra > Lontra canadensis. The sequence goes on from NW_022631008.1 coordinate 13,473,559, forward strand.
ATAATTAATAGATCAATTTCAACTCTGCTTTATTCTATGGCATACAGCCCTGCTAATTGAATTGAATGAATTTATTGAACACAAACTATGTATAAGGTACAGAATTAAGTGCCACAGAAAAAAATATAGAGATTGGTGATTTTTTTTTAATCTCAAATAATTTACAATCTACTAGGGGCTCTTAATATAGAAAGAAATAATAAAATAAAGTTTAAATTAGTAAATGCTAAAAACTCAGAGTGTAAAAAAGAAAATTCAGGATGGAAGATTTATTCTTTTTTTAAATTTTTTAAAAAAATAACAATGGATTTAACAAGGTTGCAGTACACAAGTTTAACAGAAAATCCATTGCATCTGTAAATTCTAACAAAATAGTTGGTATATGATATTCAAAAATTCTACTTATGATATTATTAAAGGTAAATCCCTAGGACTAATTTAAAAAATGATATGTAAGTTCTTTACATTTGAAACTACCAAATATTGCTAAGATAAATTAAAGAAGTCCTAAATAAGTAGAAAGATAGTTTATATTTAATGACTGGAACATCTATTATTGTTAAAAGGATAATTCTCTCCAAGTTGATCTGTGGGTTATTTTTTTAAACTTAAATTCAATGAGTTAACATATAATGCATTATTTGGTTTAGGGGTACAGGTCTGTGATTCATCAGTCTTATATACTATTCAGTGCTTATTACAATACATACCCTCCCCAGTGTCCATCACCCAATTACCCCATTCCTGCACTCCTGTCCCATCTAGCAATCTTCAGCTTGTTTCCTATGATTAAGAGTCTCTTATGGTTTGTTTCCCTCTCTGGTTTCATCTTGTTTCATTTTTTTCCTCTCTTCCCCTATGATCCTCTGCCTTGTTTCTTAAATTCTGCATATCAGGGAGATCGTATAATTCTCTTTCTCTGTATGAATTATTTCACTTAACATAATACCCTCTAGTTCCATCCATGTATTGCAAATGGCAGGATTTCAATTTTTTGATTGCTGAATAATATTCCATTGTATTTATATACCACATCTTCTTTATCCATTCATCTGTCGATGGACCAGATCTGGGCTCTTTCCATAGATTGGCTATTGTAGACATTGCTGCTACAAACGTTGGGGTGTAGGTGCCCCATTGGATCACATTTGTATTTTGGGGGTAAATATCCAGTAGTGCAATTGTTGAGTTATAGGATAGTTATTATCAACTTCTTGAGGAACCTCCATACTTTTTTCCAGAGTGGCTATACCAGCTTGCATTCCCATCAACAGTGTAGGAGGGTTTCTCTTTCTCCACATCCTTGCCAACATCTGTCATTTCCTGACATGTTAATTTTAGCCATTCTGACAGGTGTGAGGTTGTATCTCATTGTAATTTTCATTTGTATTTCCCTGTTGCTGAGTGATGTTGGGCATTTTTTCATTTGTCTGTTGACCATTTATATGTTTTCTTTGGAAAAATATCTGTTTATGTCTTCTGCCCATTTCTTGATTGGGTTACTTGTTCTTTGGGTGTTGAGTCTGATATGTTCTTTATGGATTTTGGATAACAGCCCTTTATCAGATAAGACATTTGAAAATATCTTCTTCCACTCTGTCTGTTCTTTTGTTTTTGTCAACTGTTTCCTTTTTTATGCAGAAGCTTTTTATCTAGATTAAGTCCCATTAGTTCATTTTTGTCTTTGTTTCCTTGCCTTTGGAGACATGTCTAGTAAGGACTTGCTGCAGCTGAGGCAAAAGAGATTGCTGCCTGTGTTCTCCTCAGGATTTTGATCGATTCCTGCCTCACATTGAGATCTTTCATCCATTTGGAATCTGTATTTGTAGATGGGGTAAGGAAATGGCTCAGTTTCATTCTTCTACATGTTACTGTCCAACTTTCCCAACAGCATTTGTTGGAGAAACTCCTTTTTCCATTTGATATTCTTTTCCTGCTATGTTGAAGATTAGTTCACTGTATTGTTAAGGGTCCATTTCTGGGTCCTCTCTTCTGTTCATTGATCTAGGTGTCTGTTTTTGTGCTAGTACCAAACTGTCTGATGATTAAAGATTTGTGATAGAGCTTGAAGTCTGGGAATGTGATGCCATCAGTTTTGGTTTTCTTTTTCAACATCGCTCTGGTTATTCAGGGTCTTTTCTGGTTCCACACAAAGCTTAGGATTATGTATTTCACTTCTGTGAAAAAAGTTGATGGTGTTTTGATAGGGATTGAATTGACTGTGTAGATTGCTCTAAGTAGCACAGACATTTTAACAATATTTGTTCTCCAATCCATGAACATGAAATATTTTTCCACTTCTTTGTGTTGGGAGATTTATTATTATTCAGGAGGAGTTATCTAAGTTAAGTCTTAACATTTGGATAAGAGGGGCACATGGCTGGCACAGTTGGTTAGGCATTCAACTCTTGGTTTCTGTTCAGATCATGATCTCAGGGTCAAGGAAAGAGCCCAACAGCTGGCTCCATGCTATGCATGGAGTCTGCTTGTGATTTTCTCTCACTCTCCCTCTACCCCACCTGCTAGTAAACTCTCTCTCTAAAATAAATAAATGAATCTTTAAAAAATATATGGATAAGACTAATTAGCATTATCACCAACATTATTGTATAATAGTGGAACATTAATACAAATCCAAAGAACTATAAAAATAACCATAATCCCTATACTTTGAAGTGTTTTAATCAGGAACAGATGCTGTATCTTGTCAAATGCTTTTTCTACATCCATTGAGAGGACCATGTGGTTCTTCTCTCTTCTCTTATTGATGTGTTCTATCACCGACTAATTTGCAAATGTTGAACCACCCTTGCATCCCATGGATAAAACCCACCTGGTCATGGTGGATAATCTTTTTAATGTACTGTTGGATCCTATTAGCTAGGATCTTGTTGAGAATCTTGGCATTCATATTCATCAGGAATATTGGTCTCAAATCCTTGTTTTAGATAGGGTCTGTAATGCTGGCTTCATAAAAAGAGTCTGGAAGTTTTCTTTCTGTTTCTATTTTTTGAAACAGCTTCAGGAGAATATGTATTATTTCTTCATTGAATGCTTGGTAAAATTCTCCAGGGAATCCATCAGGTCTCAGGCTCTTGTTTTTTGGGAGGTTTTAGATCACTGCTTCAATCTTGTTCCTAGATATTGGTCTATTCAAGTTGTCAGTTTCTTTCTGATTCAGTTTTGGAAGTTCATAGGTTTCCAGGAATGCATCCATTTCATCTAGATTGCTTAACTTATTGGCATGTAGTTGTTGATAGTAATTTCTGATGATTTTTTTCTATTTCCTTGGTGTTAGTCGTGATCTCTCCCTTTTCTTTCATAATTTTATTATTTTGGGTTCTCTCTCTTTTCTTTTGGATTAATTTGACCAGTGGTTTATTGATCTTATTGATTCTTTCAAAAACCCAGCTTCAAGTTTTGTTGATGTGTTCTACTGTATCTCTAGTTTCTATCTCATTCATCTCTGCTCTAATTTGATTATTTCCCTCCTTGTGTGTGGAGTCAGCTTAATTTGTTGATTCTCCAGTTGTTTAAGGTATAAAGAAAGCTGGTGTATTCTGGATTTTTTCAGTTTTTTCGAGTGAGGCTTGGATGGCTATATATTTCCTCCTTAGGACTGCCTTTGCCATACCCCATAGGTTTTGGACTGATCTATCTTTGTTCTCATTGGTTTCCATGAATTGTTGAAGTTCTTCTTTGATTTCCTGGTTGATCCAAACATTCTTAAGCAGGGTGGTCTTTAGCTTTCAACTGTTTGAATTCCTTCCAAACTTTTTTTGTGGTTGAGTTCCAGTTTCAAAGCATTGTGGTCTGAGAATATGCAGGGAATAATCTCAATCTTTTGGTATGGGTTGAGCGCTGATGTGTTACCCAGTATGTGGTCTATTCTGGAGAAAGTTCCATGTGCACTTGGGAAGAATGAGTATGTTTTAGGGTGGAATGTTCTGTGTATATATATATATGAGGTCCATCTGATCCAATGTGTCATTCAATACTCTTGTTTCTTTATTGATTTTATGCTTGGATGATCTGGCTATTACTGAGAGTGGCATGTTAAGATCTGCTACTATTAATATATTCATATCATTATGACTCATTATCTTAATTGTTGTCTTATGTACTTATGGGCTGTTCCCATATGGGGGGCATAAATATTTACAATCGTTAGATCTTCTTGGTGGATAGACCCTTTAAGAATAATGTAGTGTCTTTCTTTATCTGACTACAGTCTTTAGTTTAAAATTTAATTTATCTGATATGAGAATTGCTACCCAGCTTTCTTTTGAGACCCATTGGCATGAAAGATGCTTCTCCATCTCTTACTTTCAGTCTGGATATATCTTTAGGTTCCAAATGGGTCTCTTATAGACAGCATATGGACAGTTCCTGTCATTTTATCTAGTCTGCAACCCTGTGTCATTTTATGGGAGTATTTAGGCCATTCATATTGAGAGTGATTATTGAAAGATATGTTTTTGTTGACATCATGCTGCCTGTGGAGTCCTTGTTTCTATAGATTGTATCTAAATATCTGTCCCATGTCATTTCTTCTTTTATAGAACCCCCCCCCCCTTAATATTTCCTGTAGTGCCACTTGGTGGTCACATACTCTTTTAAACCTTGCCAGTCTTGGAAGCTCTTTATTTCTCCATCTATTTTGAATGTCAGCTTTGCAGGATAAACTTTTCTTGGCTGCATGTTCTTCTCATTTAGTGCCCTGAATATGTCTTGCCAACCCTTTCTGGTTTGCCAGGCTTCTGTGGGCAGGTCTGACATTATTCTGATGGACCTTCCTCTGTACATAAGGAATCTCTTCCCCCTAGCTGCTCTTGGAAGCTCTAATTGACAAATTATGATTTGTCAATCTCATATTCAAGTGTCTCAAGGTGTTTCTAATTCATTGATATTGTGGGGTGCTCTTTCTACCTCTAGGACATGAACACTGGTTTCATTCCCCAGACTGGGAATATTTTCATCAAGAATTTGTTCACCTATTCTTCTAGTTTTCTCCCTTTCTCCACCCTCTCAGGGATCCCAATAATTCTGACACTGGAGTATTTCATGGTGTCATTTATTTCCCTAATTCTGTTTTCATGGCTTCTTCCATACTTCTTCCTGATCCTTTTTTTCTCTATCAGTTTGTCTTCTAGATCACTAATTCTATCTTCTGCTTCAGTTACCCTAGCTGTTAGAGTATTTAGATTAGATTGGATCTCATTGATAGCATTTTTAACTTCTTCCTGGGCAGCTTTCACTTCTGCTCTTAGAGATTCTATGTTGTCACTAATGGTTTTCTTCCACCTAGCCACTGCCTGAATAATTGTTACCCTGAATTCCCTTCCTGACATACTGTTTATTTCCATATCCAATAGTTCTGATGGTGAGGGCACAGTATCTGAATTTTTCCTCTGTTGGCTGTTCCTCCTCCAAGTCATTTTGGTAAGAGGTGGTTGAGGGGATGTTTAGCTGAATATATCAACCATGATCCAGGCAAGGTGCACCCTGGAAGGCTTCTGAGCAATCAGAAGTCACCGCCAAAAAGAAAGAAAGGGAGAAAAAAGAGAGAAAAAAAAGAGAGAAGACCTAGCCAGAATGGACCCCAAAGGTAAGATTTATAAGGTATACAAACAAAAACAGACAAAGAAAAAGACCAAAAAAAGTAAATGACAAGAAAAAAAAGGAACACATCTAAAATGAACCCCAAGGATAAGATTTTTATAATACCAGAACAAAAACAAATACACAGAAACATGACAGAAGAAAAAGATGGGAGGGTGGTTATAAATCTTCAATGTGAGTGAGGAAGGTTATTTTTATTCTTCCTGCGTGTATCTTGATATCTTTGTTAAAGGACTCAACTTTCCAGAGATAAAGGGAGATTAGACCTGGTTTATATGTAAGGGTAGTATTGATTAGGGAAAGAGGATTACCTTGAAGCTTATATCTGTATGTATATTTAAAAAAAATAGAAAAGAAAAAGAAAAATACAGGTGTATGTGTGAAAAAAGTTCAAGTTAAAAGGCTATTATGGAATCTGTTGTATTAAACCTCTTGTTGTAATGGTAAGTAGGTTAAAAAAATTAAAAGAATAAGAATAGTGAGAACAAATTAAAAATAAAAGTTGTATCTCTTAAATATACAGGTTTTAGGGCAATACCGAGAGCTTAATATATTGTTTTCCCTTGATATTGGGGTTTTACAGTTCTATGGGGAGTCTTTGGTGGTTGTCCTCTTTTTCCTCAACTTCATAAAATCTATCTATGAAAAGCCCACAGTGAATATCATCCTCAGTGGGGAAAAGCTGACCACCTTCCCTTTAAGATCAGGAACACCACAAGGATGTCCACTCTTGCCACTGTTGTTTAACATAGTACTAGAGGTCCTAGCAACAGTAATCAGACAACAAAAGTAAATGAGAGGTATTCAAATTGGCAAAGAAGAAGTCAAACTCTCTCTCTTCACAGATGACATGATACTTTATATGGAAAACCCAAAAGATCCCACCCCCAAACTACTAAAAACTCATACAGCAATTCAGTAATGTGACAGGATACAAAATCAATGCACAGAAATTATTGCTTTCTTATACACTAATAATGAAAATATAGAAAGGGAAATTAGAGAATCAATTCCATTTACTATAGTACCAAGAACCATAAGATAGATACCTGGGAATAAACTTAACCAAAGAGGTAAAGGATCTGTATTTGAGGAACTACAGAACACTCATGAAAGAAACTGAAGAAGACACAAAAAGATGGAAGACCATTCCATGCTCATGGATCAGAAGAATAAACATTGTTAAAATGTCTAGACTGCCTAGAGCAATCTATACCTTCAATGCCATTCTGATCAAAATTCCACTGGCATTTTTCAAAGAGCTGAAACAATCATGAAGTTTGTATGGAACCAGAAGAGACCCCAAATTGCTAAGGGAATGTCTAAAAAGAAAAATAAAACTGGGGGCATCACATTGCCTGATTTCAAACTTTACTACAAAGCTGTGATCACCAAGACAGAATGGTACTGGCACAAAAACAGACACATAAGACCAGAGGAACAGAGTAGAGAGCCCAGATAAGGATCTTCAACTCTATGGTCAAATAATCTTCGACAAAGCAGGAAAAAATATACAGTGGAAAAAAGACAGTCTCTTCAATAAATGGTACTGGGAAAACTGGACAGCTATGTATAGAAGAATGAAACTCGACCATTCTCTTACACCGTACACAAAGATAAACTCAAAATGGATAAAAGATCTCAGCATGAGGCAGGAATCTACCAAAATCCTAGAGGATAACATAGGCAGTAACCACTTCAACATCGGCCACAGCAATTTATCTCCAAAGATCTTGTCTCCAAAGGAAAGGAAACAAAAGGGAAAATGAACTTTTGGGACTTCATCAAGATCAAAAGTTTCTGCACATCAAAGGAAACAGTGAACAAAAAAAAGAGGCAACCCATGGAATGGGAGAAGATATTCACAAATGACACTACAGACAAAGGGCTGATATCCAAAATCTATAAAGAACTCCTCAAACTCAACACACACAAAACAGATAACCATGTCAAAAAATGGGCAGAAGACACAAATAGACACATCATACAGGCATACAAATGGCTAACAGACACATGAAAAAATGTTCATCATCATTAGCCATCAGGGAGATCCAAATCAAAACCAAATTGACATATCACCTTACACTAGTTAGAATGGCCAAAATCAACATGACAGTAAGCAACAAGTGTTGGAGAGGATGTGGAGAAAGGGGAACCCTCTTACACTGTTGGTGGGAATGCAAATTGGTGCAGCCGCTTTGGAAAACAGTGTGGAGGTTCCTTAAGAATTTAAAAATAGAGCTACCCTGCAATTGCACCACTTGGTATTTACTCCAAAGATACAGATATAGTGAAAAGAAGGGCTATCTGTACCCCCAATGTTCATAGCAGCAATGGTCACAGTCACCAAATGTGGAAAGAACCAAGATGCCCTTCAGTGGATGAATGGATAAAGAAGATATGGTCTATATATACAATGGAGTATTATGCCTCCATCAGAAAGGATGAATACCCAACTTTTGTCACAGCATGGACAGGACTGGAGAAGATTATGCTGAGCGAAATAAGTCAAGCAGAGAGAGCCAATTATCATATGGTTTCACTTACTTGTGGAGCATAAGGAATACCTCAGAAGACATTGGGATATGGAGAGGAGAAGTGAGTTGTGGGAAATCAGAGGGGGAGGCAAACCATGAGAGACTGTGGACTCTGAGAAACAAACTGAAGTTTTTGGAGGGAAGGGGGGGAGGGGTTTGGGTGAGCCTGGTGGTGGGTGTTAAGGAGGACACGTATTGCATGGAGCACTGGGTGTGGTACATAAAAAATGAATTTTGGAACACTGAAAAAGGTTAAATTTTAAAAAATAACCATAATCCCAGTACTTCAAAAATTTTAATATTTGGCTCCTCTTCCTTCTAATCTCAGTTTATGTATTAATAATATTTATATAGCTGCAATTGAGATATATGTTCAACTTTTTCTTCTTTTTGTAGACAAAGCTTTTAAAAAACATTTATGCTTTTCAGTTTATTGACAATATTCTAGAGTCGATCAACACATACTTGCCTAATTTCTTTTTATGAGTTATTTAGTTTAAGTTATTCCTTAAGGTAAATACCCTTGTAATTAACATGTTTAGGCACAAGACTCCTTCAGATTCAGAATTTAACAGTGAAAAATGAGCAAAATTTCATTGTAGAGGTAGGAGATAAGCAAAGACAGTATACAGTATAATTATTGCAATTTAGGATTAAAGGGATTTAAGAGATCATCTACATTATCTCATTTTTCCAGATGAGGAAACATTCATACAAGTGACTTTTCAAAGAAGACTTAACTAGTCAGTGGCTATTCAAGAACAAGGTTCAATCAGTACTCCTCTAGATCCCATAGCCATTCTAATTTGAACTATCACATTCTAATTACAGAATTTCACACATCATGTAAGATCTGGTTTCAGCCTTTCTCTTCCTGGTAATGTCTTCTTAAAGTCACTTTTCGTTCAACCCTCCTGGGTTACTGGATCCTGCTTTATGCTCGATATTCAGTGGTCCTGCTTTATGCCATCCCATAATAAATATATATTTGTTTTATACAACTTCCTGCTATATTCTTTGTTTCATGTAAATGAAGCCTTATATATGTTTTACTCTATTTTGGTTTGTGTGTTTGTGCAAGTGTGTGTGTGTGTGTGTGTGTGTGGTGTGTGTGTGTGTGTGGTTATTTATTATACTGTCAATTGATAGGACTTAGCTGTCTTTGCACTGTGATCTTGACTTCCAGAAACATATGAACTGAATTATAAATATTTAATCCCAAGGAAATTTTATAGAACACACTGGATGCAATAATTGGTATCTTGATTCCTAAGCAAAAAAAGTTACATTCTTCACCAATGGTGGGAGGATGATAAGTGCAATCCTAAGCAAAATAATACATTTTTTTCAGTCCCATCTCTTATACTCATTGATCCATCACATTCAGATGTGAAATCCTTTCCTTTAATTCCATTACTGTACTTAAGCCAATGTATGTTGTCACTGCAGCACTTAAAAAAAAACTATCATTTTAAAACCTCTAAAAAGTATGTTATTTTCTGAAATTTGTAATTTCCTATTCAGAAAAAAAAACACTTTACCTCAAACAATTACTTGTTTCTCTGGAAGATATCTATATACGTATGTATATACATATATACATATATATGTGTATATACATATATACATATATATGTGTATATACATACATATATATGTGAACTTACATAGAACTCTATATGTATGTATGTGTATATATATGCATATATGTATGTGTATATATATACATATACATACATATACACATACATACATACAGAGAGTTCTGTGTAAGTTCCTATATGTGTGTGTATACATATATCTGCACACATATGTATATATGTATACACATATATACATACATACATAAATACATATAGAGTTCTAAGTTCATATATATGTATGTATATACAAACATATATATGTATATACATAGAGTTCTATGTAAGTGTGTATATATATGTGTATGTATATGTGTGTGTATATACATACATATATACACATATATACATATAGAGTTCTATGTAAGTTCATATATATATGTATGTATATATGAACTTACATAGAACTCTATCACTATGAAAGCATTTATTCTATAAATTCCAACACTCTTAATCAGAACTATTTATAAAATCAGCAATAGCATCCAGTCTAAGATGAGTTAGCAAATTATTTCCAAACCCAAATCTTAACAATATATACAAATATATTTCTTAATTCCACTATGAATTCAAAGCAGCCTAAGCTATGCTATTTTGTGTGTGTGTATGTATGTGTGTGTGTATATATGAATTATTGTGCAGAGAGGATATGATCTGCAACATTTAAAGGGAAAATAGCAGTATTTGAAGCAGAGAGCCATCCTTATAAAATCCCTCCATAGATTATCACATAATGGTGTGCAACGAAATTACATAATACATGAGCTACTTCTCAAAGTATGAAAATGAAGTTTTGATTATGTAAAAAGAGAGCAAAATGCAAAAGGTATTTTTAAAATAATGTACCTAAAGAATGTTTTGTAGAAAAATGTGTATGTATTATATGTGGATATAGATAAAAAAAAATACAGAGATATATAGAAAATGTGGGGGTGCCTGGGTGGCTCAGTCCATTAAACATCTGCCTTCAGCTCATATTGTAATCATGGTGTCTTGGGATTAAGGTGCCATATTGGGCTCCCTGCTCAGTGGGGAGTCTGCTTCTCCTTCCTTCTTCCCCTCCCCCCACTTGTGTTTTTTCTCTTCCTGTCTCTCTTTCTCTCTCTCTCAAATAAAATCTTAAAAAAAGAAATTTATTAGGAATAGGTTGGGCTTATCATAGATACTCAGAAAAAGTGCTTGATTGAGGGTTATTACATAGGCTTAATATGCTTTATTCTAAGTGGGTTATTTTGTCTATTAGGAAAATTTACAGAAAATCCATATAGAGATTATATAGTCTTAGAAGTGGAATCATTTATAGTAAAGTTGAAGATTAGGTCTTCATCAAAATTAGAGAATGGTTTGGGGCACCTGTGTGCCTCAGTCAATTGAGCATTCAACTTGATTTTTGGCTCAGGTCATAATATTGAGGTCCTGGGATCAAGCCCTGTATTGGGCTCAGGGCTCTCAGTGGAGTCTGCTTGAGACTCTTTCTCTCCTTCTCCCTCTGCTCCTACACCCTTTACCATAAGAAAAAAGAGATTCACTAGAAAAATATTGCAGAATCAATGGGAGACTGAAAGCCTAAGTAAATGTGAGGATAAAACTAAAAGCCAGAAGGAAGAACCTTCAACATTAGCAACAGTAAAATCAGTTCTTTTTGACTTGGAACACGTCTTCAGGCAAGATGTCAAAATTCTCTTACTTGATTTTATCTCATCTCAAAGTCTTCCATACACAAGCTATTAACTTATTTTTTTTAAGATTTTATTTATTTGAGAGAGAGAGACAGAGGTAGCAACAGAGAGCACTAGTGGGGAGGAGAGGAGAAGCAGGCCCCCACTGAGCAGGGACCCCCCTCAATCCCCAACACAGGGCTTCATCCCAGGACCCTGAGATCATGATCTGAGCTGAAGGCAGATGCTTAACTGACTGAGCCACCCAGGAACGCCACTGTGAACTTATTCTTACTGAGCAATTGTAAACTCATTTCTGGGTCAAATTACTTAGTGTCTTATATAGTTAATGTAAACACTACAAACAAAAATGTAGTTTTAAAATTTATTATTTGTTGAATTTTTTTTTCAAGCACATGTAGATATACGGAATAGTTGGTTTAGCCTTCATAAAAACCTTCATGCTTGACATAGGCCAAAGTTTTACGGTGACAGAAAAATATTAAAATCATTAGATTGAAAACAGCACTTTTAGCTTTTAGTCATGCAAATAAGAAAGTAAAGAGGATTAATACAGAAATAACAAAAATGCAGAGTAATGTGATTTAAATTATGTCAGGAAGGAGCCATGGTTTGAAGAGGTTTCCCTCACTAGTACCTGAGCATCTTTCAATATTCTTATTTAAGAAATACTAAAAATCCTTTACCTTCATCTACATTTTAACTATTTCATCATATCTGAATTTATAAAAATGATGTCCTTTAACCATTTATTTCCTGGAAAATTAGTATATTTAAGAGCGGTTTAGAGAGCAAAATAATATAAAACCAAAGAGTTGTAGTAGAAAAGGTACTGCTTAAACTTCTGATGGGTTTATAAGTTTTCACAGGATCTTTAAGTCTCTTAAAGATCAGCTGTAATATAGGGTGATGAACTTGTGTCACAGTTCAGTTTTGCAAAGACATTCATGTTATTCCACTGTTTAGATGCAAACCAGAATGTCTAGGATTTAACAGTGTTGGGTGGAGAAATAAACAGATGCAGATATTTTGCTAACCATGATGTACAACTACTAAAAGTGCATTGGATCATTTTATTCATCAACACAAGAATAACAGAAGTGAGGAAATTAATTGGTCATTAAGGGGAAACTTTGGCTTTAATCACATTAGCTGACATTATTAAAATTGCAGTCCATTCTTACAAAATATCTCTCAATATATTCCAAATCATAAATTAGGTAGATGCCATGTTTTTGTGACTCTTGTTGCATTTCCTAGGACATAGGTTGTTATGGTTTATAATGATCTTCCAATAGTTGAGTGACAGTAGGATGTTGAAGGTCAATAAGATGGCTCATGGTTCAATTTAGCATTAAAAAACAAAGCATACCAGGTGCTCTTCCCTAATGGAAGAGGAAAGTACAAGTTTTCAACACTGCCAGTATTAGTTTATCAAAGTGTTGGTGGAATCAAAACAGAATACTTTGGTCTGTACCATGCTAGTATACTCAGATTGTAAGGTTTCATCAAGAATGTCTGATACTGTTTAATGTATATGCTACTATCTGCTCTCAGAAATTATACATAAACTCATTCACTTACCTAAAAAGTATTTTGAGCAACTACCCTCTTCTACCCATTGTACTATATGGGATAGTGGAGGGCTTTAAAACAATCAGACAAGCTGTCTCCTCTTAATGTTTTTCAGGACAGTGGAGGAGTCAAAATTAAATAGTTACAATAAAATGTAAATATGGTTGAAAAAGTAGTACAAGGAACTATGGGAGCATACAAGAAGAGTTATAACCAGCCCAGAAGATTAGGGAAGACTTCCTGAAAGTAATGAAACATTTGTTGGCATGATATATGAAGGAAACCTCATTATGAGAGGAAATAAACTTTGGGATATCTTTAAGGTGGTTTATTCTATTTTATCACTGAAAATGGACATCATACCATTTAATTTTTGTTTGATTTTCTTTAAAATAATCAAGTCATGAAATCAAAACTGATCAAAATGTTCCCAAGAGATCAAGATTTTATTTTCAAAATTAATACAAATAGTTGTTATAAAAATTATGGATTTTAGATTGATAGCAGCAAAGTTTTGATGAATGAAAGACGTTTTATATATTTACTCCAAAGTTCTTTTAGGAATTACAAGTTAAATTGGAAGCCAGAATTATTAAAATGAAGCATGAGACTATTCTTGACTACCTATACTGACTTCACTGACATTCATATAATGGGATGTTAAAATTGAAGATTTACGAAGGTGCCAAATGTGATATGTTCTACGTATCTAAGTGAACTGTCTGATCAGATCTTTTGGAACAGGTTGAGAATTTATTTCATCATTTTAGGGCCCCTCATTCAGGGAGCTTGGACTCAAAATCTAGGATATAAAATGTTACTAGCAAATTAAAAAATTATTTGTCAATAGGATTTTTGAAAGAGCCTATTGAAAGAAACCCACTATCTTCTATGATTCTCATCATACTCCCTCATCTCTTGGAAAAGAATGGGAGAGGGAGACTACTTTCATATCACTTACAGAAAGATGAATTTTTAAACCTACTTACAGAAAATTTGAAATATATCCCCTGCAGTTTAGGAAGAATAGTAAGAAAGTAACAGAGATTAGTTGGGGCATTACTTGGGCAGGAGAGTAACAGGGAGTTTTGACTACTTCTAGGGAGTAACTGGACTACCTTTCAGTGGTAGGTCAAATATACATGAGTGCTTCCTTGGCACAGATGTAAACCAATGAAAGGGAGGGTGAGTCTAGAGCTCTTTAAAGTCCTATCCAAGAAGAATAAATGGAAAGACTGTCAAAACTCTAGAGAATATGGGGAATGTGTTACCAGAAAAATCTAGGAGCTGAAGAGAGAAGCCATCAACTGAAGGAAAAGTATTGCCTATGTCCTGAAAGCTGGAGTGTTCCATCAGGAGAATGTATTCAGTACCAAGAGCAGACCCCACAATATTACCTCCATTTAAGCATCAGCCAGGCACACAGCAAGAAGACATATTATGTCAATAAAAAAATGTATGTAAGAATTTTATCTTACTTCTTTCCTTAACTGGCCCCCTTCCCATGACAAACATACTTTCGAGCTATGAATAAATACCAGCATGCCTACTAGAGATAGGTGGAAGTGGAGTTGGGAAGGAGATAAGAACAGAATGATCATACCTGCCTGCCCCCACTGTAAACTGATGGCTTATTGTGGGACCGTTTCTGAGAATGGGAGAAAAATTGCTCTTAACTCAGGTTTGGCATTGTGGTAGATTGTATTCTTTTCCAAAATTTCTTCATTTCCTCTCTGACTCTTCCTTATACCCCACTTCATTATGGGAAGAGTGTAATTCCCAAACTTTTTGATGTTGGGCTTGCCATGGGAGTGTCTGTGGCCAGTAGAATGTTAGTGACTATTAGTGAGTAGAGGCTTTAAATAATGTGCTTGCAGGGTTTGTTTTGATCTCTTACACTCCTGCTTTTTACCATGAGAAGAAAATATTCTGGGTAGTAGCTAGTTTTAAGAATGATGAAGACAGGTGAGACTGAACTGATGCCTGGCATCCATCTTAAACCAAATAAACCCAGGAGATTTCACCAAAACTGTAGCTACTCTATGGATCCAGGAGCAAGAAATAAATACTTGTTTTGCTAGCCACTGATATTTTAGAGTTACTTCTTCTTCTTTTTTTTTTTTTTAAGATTTTACCTATTTATTTGAGAGATAGGATGAGAGGAGAGAGCATGAGAGGGGAGAGGTCAGAGGGAGAAGCGGACCCCCAGCCGAGCAGGGAGCCTGATGTGGGACTAGATCCTGGGACTCTAGGATCATGACCTGAGCCAAAGGCAGTTGCTTAACCAACTGAGCCACCCAGGCGCCCCTTGGAGTTACTTCTGATGCAGAAAAAAAGTATTGCAAGCATTTTGATTAGGGTAAATGATTGGCAATTCTTAACTGAGTTATTGTTGACAACTTAATACAACTAGAGAATGTTTTATTATCTAAAAATAAGTTTTAAGAACATTTTGAGGCCAAATATTGATATTGTTTTCAAGAACTGGAGAAAAACTTTTCCACTGATACATGTTAAAGGGACAATGGGAAACAAGAATTAAATTGCACATTATTGAGTATCACAAATTATATTTGTCTATTGCTCTAGTCTTAAAAAGTTCTGTAGAATAATAACCCTTTTTTCATCTAAAAAGACAAATATCTCATAGTACATGAACTAGTATACTACATGAAAGAGTATACTGATTAGTATTTACAATCACTTTCTCACATAAATCCAAAAAAACAGGTAAAAAATATTTTTCCAAATTTATGATGTCTAGAGCTTACTCAATAAGGACGACATAGCCTGAATTAGTTTCATTGTGTGTGAAAAATTCTACAAGTTTATTTTTTTTCTAAGGCTGAGGATAAAGTAAATAATAGAAACATTTTTATGATTCATAATCCAGTTGAACTTGGCCAACATTTGTTATAGGCCTTTATGAAATTCATGGTCCAAGAATGAACTAACACTAGAATGTCCTTTAGATATATAACGGCAAAGCTAAACATTTTTTTATAGACATTAGCTGATGTTATGCTGGTATACCATGCTAAATTCATACATCTCATATTATCTATCCAGCAGTAACCTCCCTTTTAAATAATCAAGAGCAAAAAAAAAATTCTATAAATAGTTTTCATCACATCAGCCTGAGCCCAGGCCCATCTCATACTAGATAATAAGGTGATGTTAATCTTTTGATTTCTTTTTTTCTCTAGCAGATTACATCCTATTTTAAATCAGACACAAACAAAATCTTACAGGAAACATAATTAGAAGTGAAATTGCTTTAAAGCACCTTTGTCTCTGGAGAAACCTTTTCACCCCTGGTGATGTGCTGGGATGTATCTAATCTAATGATCAGCTGCCACCAAGTAATTGAATATCCCAGAGTTTGAACTGCTAGAGAACCTATGCATTTTATTTCTCTTATTTTTACCTCTAAATAAATAAAGGGGTAAAATGGACCTACATGACATTAAATTGTTATTTTTGATGAGAAGTTGCTTATATTTGTAATGCTCACTTCAAGGTTAATATGTTGTATTTTTTAGCACATGCTTAAAGAAATATACTTGAAAATATAGGTAACTATCAGAATGAGTACATGGGTTTTTTAAAGGGAATTTCATTCTTGATTATAAAATACAATTTTTTTTTTAAGCTACTATGGTCACCAAGGTGATGAAAAGATTGACTCTTGCCTTGCAGAAAAACAGGTTGATAAACTTCTCAACTACATTGCTATGCATTTTTTCAATTTGTTTTTTTGATGAGATGGATTCTTATCATTTTTGCTATATATTAACCCTCAAAAAAAAAAAAATCCCTATTCCTGGTCCATTAACAAACAAACAACAAAAAGAAAAAGACAATTAGGGTAATTTATTCTGACTATGATGCAGATGACCTATCTACGATTGTGAGATTCTAAGAGAAAATAAAAATTATAAAGCACTTAAAAACAGACCTTCTTATAACCTCAGATCTCTTTTGCCTTATCCATACCTTTTGTGAAGATTGATAGCTCATATATAGTATTTCCTTTCCTGGTAATTAGCAGAGCTGCTGTTTTATAATCCCTGCAAGAGGGTAACAATCCCATCTCCAATGACAGTTTGGAAGAAATATGGTAGCAGTTCAAGCTTTCTTATCTCTAGGACCATTCAATGGCTAAATGAGAAAATTTGTGATTTAAAATAGCTAGTCTCCAGCATACAAACTTGCTGATGGTTACGAAACTCCCTAATTAAGTTATACTACTGTCTTGGCACAACATGTGAGGAAAGCCATTCCTAAGGAGAAACCTTTTATACACTTCTCCACATGTTTAATTTCAAATAATAAGTAGGTGGTATGGGACTTATTTATTGAGTTGATTTGAAAGATGAATTAGAACTCTCCAGAGTAGTAAAACTCCACCAGTATATAATCTTGCCCAGCCCATTTCTTTAACCATGCAAGCTAAGGAAAATTATACAGAGTATCTTCGACAAAGTCCTTAGTGTAGAGGTGGTCTATCTTCATGATATAGGTATGCCCAACTTCATGACAGTTTAAAAAAAAAAAAAAAAGAGCACCCTGCTTGCCTAGCAGGGAGCTCAATGGAAGGCTTTTCTCCCTCACACTGTCAGTACCATTTTTGGTGTCCTCTTTTCTTTACCTTATTCTTACAGACCATTTTCCTACTTCTTCCCATAAAATAATTCAACATCAGTTCACAAACAATTGAATAATTGCAGTCATTGGGCATATAGATGGCTCTTTCTCCTCCTTGACGACTTAAATTACCCTTTACTATCATTTTTTTTCTAACACTTTATTTCCTAGAAATTTTATTACCTATGAATATGATCTTTCTATTATAAGGTCTTTTTCTCCACCCTAAATCACCCTTTCACTGTTATGCTCATGCCCTGGATCTTATCATTATAAACAAACTCAACACTTCGTTAATCCCAATTTCATGTCTACCACTCTCTAATGGTTACTTTCTATCTTCAGCTTACTCCCTTTAGTAGTGTTAACTCCGTCAATCCCTTCATACCCACTAAAACCTACAATCTACTGATCTGGCTACCATTTTACTGTATCTCACCACACTTGTTACCTCCTATACTTCAGTTTTGATACCACATTCATTAATAAAATTATTCCCTTACATATATTTTCAACCCTCAAATTTTTTTTTAATATATTATGTACTCCTTTGGCAAAAACCTCATCCTGGTTAAATTCGAGATTTAAACTCTCTGCCTCCTCTTATCCTGCACACATATAGCTAAATATGATCATAGAATAACACACAACTATGCTGTTTTCACTTTAAATGCATTACTATTAATGTCAAGTAACAAAATGTAGAGTTGCATGGCAGTCACACTGCATTTCCTTGATATGTTCACTTTCTTCTTATAGTTGGTGATTCTGCTACCATTTTAATAAGAAAAATTTATAAGAATAGAATCTCTATAAGTCCCCATATCACCCACCCATATATACTCTATATTCTCTCCTTCTACTATAGATGAAATAGCCATGCCTTTAGTGAAAACCATGTATGTTAATTCTCATCCCATCCTGCATGTTTCAGAACATGATCCTCACTATTCTTCTACTTCATATCACCTCCATGTACTAGCACCATAATCTAAGCCATACCATTTCTCACTAAGATTATTATACTGGCTTCTGAAATTGTCCCTCTTCTACCTTTGTCCCTTGTAATTCCCTGGATCAAGTTCTTTTTTTTTTTTTTTTTTTTTTTTTAAACCACCTAGTGGCTTAAAAAAATAACCAGATCCTTACAGTGGCCTACAAAACTTCACTTGATTTTGCCTTTCCTTCTTTGATGACATATTTCCACCCAGCATGCTGGCCTCATTTACTATTCCTTAATACTCTGCACAAGCTTTGACCTAATAGTTTTGTACATGTTTCTGTTATTGCCTTAAATACTCTTTATATAAACAACAATATAGTTGACCAATTTTATGTCTTTGCCCCATTTTCAATTTCTTTATGAGACTTTTCCATTTCCTTATTCCTATTGCCTTATTTTTCTCTATAGCATTTATCAATATCCCATATATTTTACTGTGCTTGTTCATTGTCTGCCTCCATCCCACTAAAATATAAGCATCAGTGAAAACATTTTTGTCTATTTTTTTTTTTCCACCCATGGATGCACCTAGATATACGCTTGGCCCGTAGTAGGCATTCAATAAATATGTGATGAAATAGTGGATGAAGGACTTTCACTAATGATCAAGAATTTATTAAAATCCAAGTTTTCCCTAAGGAGAAAAAAATGTGATGTACTTTTCACATAATAGATTTCTATGGTTCCTTAAGGGCATATTGGAACACATTAAAATTCCTTTTCAAAACTACTTTTCTCCTAGATTTTTATCTATAATAGCATCCCAAATCAGATTTATAATCAGAATATAAAACTGACCTTAGTGGTCTTGTCATGAGCGCTTTTAGAAGAATTTCTCCATAATAGTTCTAATCAAGGATTAAAACATTTTAAGTCTCCATTTTATTGAAAGGGAAAACTTGGTTCTGAAGATTAATCCATCAATATTTCTATCTTTAAATTTGAAAGTAAGTTGTCTGAGACAAAAGAGTGAGAATTTTAGGATTAAAATGGAGTCACTTTTTCACTAAATGTGTAAGTAACATTTTGATTTATAATAAATGCACAAGCCTATTATATCTCCCTTTTGAGAAAGATCATTTTTCTAACAAATTTCTGCATATTATCTGCAACCTGAAACTGATTTTCTACATTCAATTTATGGATAATTAATAGCCAGGCTATCCTATTTCTTGGTTCAAGAGTAAAACAGCTCTTATTTTATTGGACAGTTCAATATTCCCAGAAGTTGGCTTATTGTAACCCTTAACTCCTTCCTTTTATAGCAGAAATAATTCTTACTTATATCAGTATATTCCCATACTATACTTAGATTAACACTTGTAACCTGTATTAACTTCTTTATCATGTCTCATAAATGAAAGCTAATTATCTGAAGTTAGCAAACATTTATATGCCAAAATCATTTAGAATAGGATCACAAAAGTCAACCTTCTTTCATTACCATATGGGTACATCCTTTTGAGTGTCAAATAAAGAATGAATACACATGGGAGGAGTCAAGATGGTGGAGAAGTAGCAGGCTGAGACTACATCAGGTAGCAGATCAGCTAGATAGCTTATCAAACCAGTGCAAACACCAACAAATCCAACAGGAGATCAAAGAGAAGAAGAGCAGCAATCCTAGAAACAGAAAATCGACCACTTTCTGAAAGGTAGGACCAGTGGAGAAGTGAATCCAAAGCAACGGGAAGATAGACCGCGGGGGGAGAGGCCAGCTCCCAGCAAATGGCGGAACAATGGAACACTAAATCAGGACTTTTAAAAGTCTGCTTCATGGAGGGACATCGCTCCAGAGGCTAAACTGGGGTGAAGCCCACGTGGGGTCAGCATGGCCTCAGGTCCCGCAGGGTCACAGAAGGATCGGTGGTGTCTGAGTGTCACAGAGCTCACAGATATTAGAGCGGGGAAGCCGGCTACAGCAATGGAGCCAAGGAGTGAGCTCTCAGCTCAGGGTTACCTTGAACTGGTCACAGGCTGGGTGAGCTCGGAGCACAGCTGGAGGCCAGGGAGACGGGAGTGATTGAGCACTTTTCTCTGAGGGCACACTGAGGAGTGGGCCCTGAGCTCTCGGCTCCTCTGGGCCAGAGATTGGGAGGCTGCCATTTTCATTCCTGTCCTCCAGAACTCTATGGACAGCGTTCAGGGAACAAAATCTCCCGAAAGCAAACCCGAGCGGATTACTTAGCCTGGCCCCTGGTAAGGGCGGGGCAGTTCCGTCTTGGGCAAAGACACTTGAGAATCACTACAACAGGCCCCTCCCCCAGAAGATCAACAAGAAATCCAGCCAAGACCAAGTTCACTTACCAAGGAGAACAGTGGAATTCCAGAGGAGAAAGCAAAGCATGGAACTCATGGCTTGCTCCCCATGATTCTTTATTCTTGCAGTTAATTTAATTTATTTTTAATTTTATATTTTCTCTTCTGCTAAATTTTTTTTAACTTTTACCCTTTAGTTTTTTAACATTTTTTAACTAGTTCATCTTAACAATACCTTTCATTAAAAATAATAATTATAATAATAATCTTTTTTGAACCTTCATTATTATAGTCATATTTTATCCTTCAATGAATCTAACTTTATTTTTTGTATATACATGGGGTTTTTTCTTTAAATAATTTGGGGTACAAACATTTAAAGAAGAACTAATTCCTATTCTCCTGAAACTGTTCCAAAAAAAACAGAAATGGAAGGAAAACTTACAAACTCATTTTATGAGGCTAGCATCACCTTGATCCCAAAACCAGACAAGGATCCCATCAAAAAAGAGACTTACAGACGAATATCCTTGATGAACACAGATGCAAAAATTCTCACCAAAATACTAGCCAATAGGATCCAACAGTACATTAAAAGGATTATTCACCACGACCAAGTGGGATTTATTCCAGGGCTGCAAGTTTGGCTCAACATCCACAAATCAATCAATGTGATACAATACATTAATAAAAGAAA
Source organism: Lontra canadensis (assembly GCF_010015895.1). Taxonomy (NCBI): domain Eukaryota; kingdom Metazoa; phylum Chordata; class Mammalia; order Carnivora; family Mustelidae; genus Lontra; species Lontra canadensis. The sequence goes on from NW_022631008.1 coordinate 13,495,218, forward strand.
GAACAAGAACCATATGATACTCTCAATAGATGCTGAAAAAGCATTTGACAAAGTACAGCATCCCGTCCTGATCAAAACTCTTCAAAGTTTCGGGATAGAGGGCACATACCTCAATATTATCAAAGCCATCTATGAAAAACCCACCACAAATATCATTCTCAATGGAGAAAAGCTGAAAGCTTTTCTACTACGGTCAGGAACATGGCATGGATATCCATTATCACCACTGCTATTCAACATAGTACTAGAAGTCCTAGCCTCAGCAATCAGACAACAAAAAGAAATTAAAGGCATCCAAATTGGCAAAGAAGAAGTCAAACTATCACTCTTCGCAGATGATATGATACTATATGTGGAAAACCCAAAAGAATCCACTCCAAAATTGCTAGAACTTGTACAGGAATTCAGTAAAGTGTCAGGATATAAAATCAATGCAGAGAAATCAGTTGCATTTCTCTACACCAACAAGACAAAAGAAAAGCAATCTACACATTTAATGCAATCCCTATCAAAATCCCATCTATTTTTTTCAAAGAAATGGAACAAATAATCCTAAAATTTATATGGAACCAGAAAAGACCTCAAATAGCCAAAGGAATATTGAAAAGAAAACCAAAGTTAGTGGCATCACAATCCCGGACTTCAAGCTCTATTACAAAGCTGTCATCATCAAGACAGTATGGTACTGACACAAAAACAGATACATGGGTCAATGGAACAGAATAGAGAGCCCAGAAATAGACCCTCAACTCTATGGTCAACTAATCTTCGACAAAGCAGGAAAGAATGTCCAAAGGAAAAAAGACAGCCTCTTCAATAAATGGTGTTGGGAAAATCGGACAGCCACATGCAAAGAAATGAAACTGGGCCATTTCCTTATACCACACACAAAAATAGACTCAAAATGGGTGAAGGACCTCAATGTGAGAAAGGAATCCATCAAAATCCTTGAGGATTTTGAGGCAACAACCTCTTCGACCTCAGCCACAGCAACTTCTTCCTAGAAACGTCGCCAAAGGCAGGCAAAGCAAGGACAAAAATGAACTATTGGGATTTCATTAAGATCAAAAGCTTTTGCACAGCAAAGGAAACAGTTAACAAAACCAAAAGACAACTGACAGAATGGGAGAAGATATTTGCAAATGACATATCAGATAAAGGGCTAGTGTCCAAAATCTATAAAGAACTTAGCAAACTCAACACCCAAAGAACAAATAATCCAATCAAGATATGGGCAGAGGACATGAACAGACATTTCTGCAAAGAAGACATCCAGATGGCCAACAGACACATGAAAAAGTGCTCCACATCACCTGGCATCAGGGAAATAGAAATCAAACCCACAATGAGATACCACCTCACACCAGTCAGAATGGCTAAAATTAACAAGTCAGGAAATGACAGATGCTGGCGAGGATGTGGAGAAAGGGGAACCCTCCCACACTGTTGGTGGGAATGCAAGCTGGTGCAACCCCTCTGGAAAACAGTATGGAGGTTCCTCAGAAAGTTGAAAATAGAGCTACCCTATGACCCAGCAATTGCACTACTGGGTATTTACCCTAAAGACACAAACGTAGTGATCCGAAGGGGCACATGCACACGAATGTGTATAGCAGCAATGTCCAATGCCCAATATAGCAGCAATAGCCAACCTATGGAAAGAACCTAGATGTCCACTAACAGATGAATGGATAAAGAAGATGTGGTATATATACCCAATGGAATACTATGCAGCCATCAAAAGAAATGAAATCTTGCCATATGCGATGACGTGGATGGAAGCAAAGCATGTATTTATGAGGTAGAAAAACATTTAAATATAATAAATAAATTAACAAGCTGGTTCTTTAGGGGAAAATTAAATAGGAAAGGCAAAATAAATGTTTAAAAGGACAAAAACACATAGTAAAAATAATAAATGTATCAGAGAATAAAGAAACAGAAGATATTAATCAACAAACTGGTTAAGCCTAAAAAGTGGGATAATAGCTACACAAGAATAGATAATAATGATGAAACAACCACAGAAGATATTAGGCAGACTTATCAGAGAAAAAAAAAGGTAAAAGACATCAATTAAAAATTTTAGAAATTAAGAGAGGTTATCACTATAAAATTATAGTTATTAAAGAGGTAACAGGAATATCATAAACAAATTGATGCCATATATTCAACAACATCAGTGAAGTGGATGTATTTTTTTGAAAGACACAAATTATTAAAGGTCAAGCAAGAACAGAGACCTAAGGGGCACCTGGGTGGCTCAGTCAGTTAAGCATTTGTCTTCAGCTCAGGTCATGATCTGGGATGGATCTCTGTGTGCGGCTCCCTGCCCAGCTCTGCAGAGACCCTGCTTCTCCCTCTGCCCCCTTCTCCCCACCCCCCCTTGCTTGTGCCCTCACTCTATCTCAAATAAGTAAAATCTTAAAAAAGAAAGAAAGAAAGAAACCCAAGTAGTTCTACCTCTATAATAGAAATTGAGAATTTTAATTAAACATTCCAATAAAGAAAACTCCAGGACCAGCTAACTTCACTAGTGAATTTTACCTAATTCTGTAGGATGAAACAATGCCAATTTTAGCAGCCTTTCAGAAAACAAAAAGAGGAAATATTCCCCAATTAATTTTATGGAGTAAGGGGTGATGATAGCAGTTGAATGGGGAGGAAGGACTATATCAAAAGTTAAAGAAGGTATAATTACTGGATTTTACTATTCCAAAATGTAATATAAATTGGATTTTACCAACTCTTATATTTTACTTCCTTAACAGAAGAGGAGATAAAAGTATCTTTGTCTCATTTAATATCAGAGGTTTAGGAAGGAAACATAGAAGTTATCATTCTCCAGCAATTAAAACCTAAGAAATTTGAAAGTATAATAAGTCTAAATTATCTTTTATTTAAAAAGAAATCATCTTCTTCCTCTATGATTCATTTTACTCAGTCTTCCACTCAACCAGCAACTTTTCGAAGATTTCATTCATCACACAATTTAAGGGAGACAAAAGAAAAGCAAGATATAATCTTTATGTTTGTATCAAATTCTTCTAAAACACAATAAAGTCCTACACTATTTTGGGTAAAGTGAAGAGTAATTTTGATGCAATCATTGACAATTGATCAGCCCTGCTGTCTCCCTCCAAAAATCTAAACTACCATCTTGTGGCATAATATGGCATAAAGCATTCTGAGTCCTAGAAAAGCAAAACTGTATGGAATTACTCATGTCCATGCCATTTTTAAGTTACATATAGAGCCAAACCTTCAGATGTGTTCACAGGAAACTTAAGGTTGTAGTTCCTCACTATTGTGACTTTGACAATTCATCAGAACTAAGACAATGCACAACATATATCAAAGCAATGTCTCTAAAATGATCAATCCCCTGGCATCTGAATCAGAAAAATCAGTGTGCTGTCAAACAAAACTTGACCCAAACAGGTTTTCACCTTTTAATAAAATTTAGACTACCTAGGACTTTATTGCTTTTATATTTTATACACTCCCTGCCATTGGAATACCAGTTTTGTTTTACACAATGATATACATTTCATAAAATTTTGGTGAAGAAAAGATATACACCCTGATTGAACATTTTTTTTTTCTAATTCCCCTTGTGAACTCCAAACATCAGGTAGAGTACAATCACAGTTTGAACTTGGGGTTGTTATACATACATACTGTGAACTATACTTTCATTCTGCTTATACAATTTATTAATGTACATATACAGCTTTTTGGTGTTTATTAAAAATTCTGAGTGCACTCTACAAGATATGGGCCAGGTTATGCATGAAATGCACTCATCCAAACAGCAGTCTGTCTATTCACTCAACAAGTAGTGAATACTGTAGGTACTGTTTTAGGCCACCTTATTTCTCCCCATTTTTTAGGCGGGATGTACTAGATTGATTTAGGGAAAATTAAAATGAAATACCAAGTGCCATATTTAGCTTCTACCTAATTATGTAGCATTAGTGATTTTATAAAGCTTTTATGGACTTTATCTATTTGTACCCACCCCGCCCCCCTTTTTTAACTTGTTGAGTTGGCTGAGTACATTTCTGAAAAGTGGCTTCATGGAAAGACTTGCATCATATTTAGTCTTTTCTAAAGAAAAAAGCTAGTGGAACTCAAGATGGCAGTATCCAAATCAGGCAGAGCAAGATCAGAGGAGAAGCTACCTGATGATTCAAGGCTAAGATGGAGGTGGTATTGACCCTGTGTTGGAAAGCTTGGAAGTAGCAAATAGCCCTCTAGGGGAAATAATTCCCAACCTTTTTATATCATGACTCTACTTGTAAGACTCAGTGAAGTAAATGGATAGGACTTCTTACTTTAGGAGTCATCAGCCCATGGTTTCTATTCTCTCAGGCCTTATTCTGTTTCCTTATACCAATAACCATTTTCATACTTATAAGTCAGTAAAAAGCATCCTTTATGAAAAATATATGTCACATGTATATATGATCTATATATGATTCTTGAAAGATTGTAACTCATTGCATATACCTCCAATTTGATTTTTACAATCATGAATGTGCTGGACAATTAAAAAAAAACTTGAATAATGCCCATCTTGTATTAAAAAGGATATAAGAATATATTATTTTTTTTCTTCATAAGCAACAAAAGGCAGCCTTCTCTTTAAAATTTGTGTGTTTGTGGTATATCTGTATGTGTGTGTATTTTCACTGAATGGGAACAAATAATCAGATTAAACATATTTTATATAGAGTATTTATAAAAGCAAGCTTATAGTTCTGAAATCTATCTAAATTAGATGGCAAATGAATGAGTGAAGTTTAGAAGAGCTTGAAATTTCAAAGCCATGGAGTCTTTATATTGAGAACAATGAATCTATCAAGCCTACTTTACCCTCCTATCAATCAGGGCATATTTTCCCTTAGTCTGAATGGCTATGGCTTTAAAAATGGAAGAATTGGATATGATGTTTTCAGAAGGTCACACCCAATTTAAGCTCTTCTTTCTTAGGGAATAATCTTTCTTGAGAAAATTATACACATCTGCTGCACTCATATGAATCTGCTAACATTCCTTACTTTTATATATTTTCCTACTAATTTTCTTAAAACTTACATTCAGCAAAACTTTGCTATATCAAAAGCACATATCTTCTAATGTTCAATATGTAGAATTAGGCACAAACTTTAGAAATGGAAATGATATATATGATATCTTTTTCCACTAAAGTTTTTTGGAAGACTCTTTAATTAAACTTCATTCATTTGACTCATCAGCAACTTTTTAAATATCTGACAAAGAAAGCACTATGCCTTCAACCTTCAACCTTAATGTTTAACTTAAGCAGAGTGTTAAGGAAGAGATTTTTTTTCCTTGGATTCATCCTCACCATCCCAACATCATGGCACTGAATATAGGAAGGAGTTTAAGCAGACATTAACTGGCACAAAATGAAATACATAATGTAATATTTGACATTTTTTGAGAAACCCTATCAGAAATTATAAAAAAGAAATTGAAGACTAGCTCTACTTGTATTTCTGGCATTGACCTCAGGACCACTGATCTGGAAAATTAGCATCTGGCAAAGGATGATAAGACCTACAATGCATAAGGAGCAATTGGAAAATAGACTTCAAAAAATTCAAGAACATTTTTTTCCAATGTGCACACTTGAACGACATGCTGAATTTGTAAACTCTATACCTGTGTATACACTCAGATATTTTCAAGTAGATTGTGATTAAAAGCATTTCTGTCTAAATAATGTCTAGATTTAGGTGAATGAGCAGATGACAGGCTGGATGCAAAGACTGGCTCACCCAACAGTGAATCATTATTCCACTTCACAAATGATTTTTATTTCAAATTGCAATAATAGTATTTTCATTTTCCCCCTAAATTGTATTCTTGGAAAGGGAGATAAATTTAGTTAATGTCCCCAATGCCCAAAACTTATGCTTGAAAAGACTAGAGGCTTTAGATTGAATTATTAGCATTTAAGTGGAAGGTTATGCATGCTTAGGGGTTGGCTAGAGAAAATTCCTTCTTAGATGTTCCTGGAATCTGTCACTATCAGGCATGATCCTGGAATGTCTTTCATCTATTCATGTACAGAATTCAGTCTATACCTATATGTATCTAAATCTGGATGTTTTATCACTAAAACACTCCAAAAATTTGTTCTCTGCAGGGACCTGGCAATGATAACTGCTTTAATCCACATCTGTAATAAATTTAGGAGGATGAGACAAATTGTTGGGATTAGAACTAATGTCTAATGTTATAGACTGAACAGTACCACTGTAAAATATGTGGCCAGGCAGTATCCCACAATACTTCTCATAGGGTCACTATATACCATGAAGGCTGAGGATCATTTCCCTTGTCATTTACACTGACTGTGACAAATAATTGGCTTTTTATTCTCTATCAGAATCAGCTACAGCTAGGTAAATTCACTAACCCTATTTTTCTATCTTATTTGAACAGCTTCTCGGGTCTGAAACAAAATACTGAGTGGTTTCATCTGTAACAACACATGCACTTGCAAAATCATACAATGGATACCTAGACAATTTCACCTGGCTGTATGGTTAATACAAGGTTGTTTTTTGTTGTCGTTGTTGTTGTTTTCTTAAAAAAAAAAAAAAAAAAAAAAAAAAAAAAAAAACCATAGTAGGAATTTGGAAAATTGGGTCTAAGCTCTGCTTGGTCCCCAATATCAAGTTGTAGGACTTTGAACAGTTTCCCACATCTTTTAGGTTGAGTTAACTTCTTCCTAAAACAAAGAGATCAATGCAGATATTCTCAGGTTCTCTTTAGGGAACAATATTTTATCATTTAAGTCTCTTTCTGATCTTTTATTTTCTGTTTGCACAGATGGTGACAAAGATTAAAAAACCTGCACGAGAAGGAAAGTGATCCAAGATCTTTAAGTGAGAAAGCTCTGGATAGGGTCCAACAGCTGCAAGCTTAGGTAGAGGATAGGACACTATCTTCAGTATCTAGGAATAAAAGCTACAACACATTCAAGCAGAAGAGCATTATTTAAAAAGTGAATCTGGCACTTGAGAAGTGAAGGGCAGAGCAGGCACTCAGTGAATAGTCTGAAAGCTAATATGAACAAGGTGCACACATGCCTGGAAGTCAGTGAATGAATCCTGAGTGGTTTTCTATATGCTTTCTTTGATGCACTAGTGACCCAAAGACTTTTTGTTCTGAGCAGTTATCCTGGAAATCTGAGCAGCCTAGAACCTAAGGATGGGCTCCCACTCTACATATCTTACATTTCTGCTACATTGTTACAAAAGCTTGGTTTCAAGCAGAAAAAAGAAAACAGCTGTCTCCCCATCTACCCTATTCCCTCTATCATTACAGCTTGTCAAAGACAAGTTTTATCATCTCCATCAAGCTTTTTCCAACTTAACTGTTCCCTGAAATTGATATTTTAGTCTCCTTTAAATTTTTCTATGTATTAGGAATTATCTACTATTCCATTATATATTTGCTTTTTGTTTGAAACTATTTAACAGTTTCATGAATAAAGATCTTTCAACTACCGTCATCAACAAGATGGAAACCTCTATGATGTCAAAAACTATACGTTCTATGGCTTTGGTCGCCAGAGAGCAGCAAGTCTAGGTACATAATTGTAAACATCTTAATAGAAAAATTTTTACACACATCCTTTTTCTTATCTTCCTAAGTAATAATTAATCTCTTAAAATTTTAAGTTTCTCACCTCAAATGGCAAAGACTAACACTAAAATTTCTGAGCAGAAACAGAAGTTTTTCTCTCTTTAAAAGAAAATGTTTATGGACATTGGGGAGGATATGTGTTATGGTGAGTGTTGTGAAGTGTGTAAACCTGGCGACTCACAGACCTATACCCCTGGGGCTAATAATACATTATATGTTAATAAAAATAAAAAATTAATTAAAAATAAATAAATAAAATACTAAAAAAAATGTTAATGGATTGTAAATCTCATTCACAGAAATATGTATCAGCTCTTTGTCAATTCCTAGTCTCTGTGATTTACTTGCTGCAGTAAAAATGTTGGTTTCAGTGTCTTAATTATAAAAAATTATTCCACCTAAAAATGCAACAACATACATGTTATAGACTAAATTGTATACCCCCAAATTTATATGTTGCATCTCTGACCCCCAATGTAACCATTTGAAGATAGAGCCTGTAAGGAGATAATCAAGGTTAAATAAGGTCATGGGCATAGGGCTCTAATCCAATAGGACAAGTATCCTTATAAGAGGAAGAGGCCCCAGAGCTCCCTTGCTCTCACTGTAGGCCCAAGAGGGAAGGCCATGTGAGGACACAGAAAAAAGGTTGTTATCCCCAAGCCAAGAAGAGATACATCACTAGAAGCCAACCCTGACAGAACATTGGTCTAGACTTCTGGTCTCCAGAGCTGTGAGAAAATACATCTCTGCTGTTTAAGCCAGTCTGTGGGATACTGTTATGGCAGCCTGAGCAGACTGATACAATACACATCCTTGTTTTTCATTTTCATATTTTATAGGTCTTATTTTACTCATATAGGGCAAACTGAAAGCATCTAATCTCCTGACTCCTCAGGAAATGAAAATGGTTTTTGTTAGTCTTCTGAATTTACATTATTGTTTGTTTTCCAGCTCAACTGAATAAACACTGTGTTGAAAAAAAGTTTTTGTGCTAAATTGACAAGTAAGAGATTGTTGCTACCCATGAGGGGTTATAGTCCTGTATGTTGGGCTGCTAATCTGGACAATCTTCCTGTCAAAATCCAGTGTATTAAAGGAAATATAGAACTCCTAACACACTGAGATGATTCCAAACAACAACTGGGTATCAATGAACATGTTGTATGAAAATGGTGGTGAGCTAAAAATTACATTTTATTCACATTTGGCCTGATTTTGTTGTGAAGGGATAAAATTCATAGCCAAAATAATCAAATGAGATTCTAATGAAAAACAATTTGCTAAACCAATCCATCTTTCAATTCTCAAGTTTCTTCTGATTATACAGTTTTACATTTTAAAGTAATATATTTATAATGTTATTTCTTGATTTTTGAATTTTAAGCACTTATTGGTTTCTTATTTTACATGTATCCATTTGTGTGTGTGTAGCTCTATGCAATTTAATCTCATGTGTAGATTGATATAACCACCGCCACAATCAAGATTCAGAACTATTCTATCACCACAAAGATATGGCACATGCTACCCCTGTATGGTCACCATTCTTCTCCCTCTTTCATTCTTCATTCTGGTAACCACTAATCTGTTCCCTATATTTCAAGAACATCTGAATAAATTTTTAAAGTTTTTGGTTATATTTTATTTCTAAAAGTTTGATTTTCTGTTACTTTTGTATAGCACTGTGTTCTCTTATTTTGCATGCAATACTTTCCCATATCTCAAATTGGACAGCAATGTATAGAAGAATGAAACTCAACCATTCTCTTACACCAAACAGAAAGATAAACTCAAAATGGATGAAAGTCCTCAATGTGAGACAGGAATCCATCAAAATCCTAGAGGAGAACATAGGCAGTAACCAATTAAACATTGGCCACAGCAACTTCTTTCAAGACACGTCTCCAAAGGCAAAGGAAACAAAAATGGAAATGAAATTTTGGGACATCATAAAGATAAAAAGCTTCTGCACAGCAAAGGAAACAGTCAACAAAACAAAGAGGGAACCTACGGAATGGGAGAAGATATTGACAAATGACACTAGAGACAAAGGGCTGATATCCAAGATCTATAAAGAACTCAAACTCAACACCCAAAAACTAGATAATCATGTCAAAAAATGGGCAGAAGACATAAATGGACACTTCTCCAAAGAAGACATAAGTGGCTAATAGACACATGAAAAAATGTTCATCATCAGCAGCAATCAAGGAGATTCAACTCAAAACCACATTGAGATACCACCTTACATGTTAGAATGGCCAAAAGTAATAAGACAGTAAACAACATGTATTGGAGAGGTTGTGGAGCAAGGGGAACCCTCTTACACTATGGGTAGGAATGAAATTTGGTGCAACCACTTTGGAAAACAATGTGGAGATATAATTTCACTCATATGTGGAATTTAAGAAATAAAACAGATGAACATAGGGAAGCAAAGTATGAGAGACTCTGAGCTATAGACAACAAACTGCGGGTTGCTGGAGGGGAGGTTGACAGAGGATGGGCTAGACAGGAGATAGGTATTTAAGAGGGCATTTGTTGTGTTGATTCCTGGGTGTTATATGTAACTGATAAATCACTAAAATATACTCCTGAAACCAATATTACACTATATGCTAACTAACTAGAAATTAAATAAAATTTGAAAAAATAAGAAGTAAAAGTTAAGGGAGATTATTGCTTTCTCTAGGAGGCAACTGCCTCCTATCAGTCAATTCCTGAATTCTTGAGGAAAGGACCTCACATTCCCCAGGGCCTTTTCCCTTGATCCTCTTCAGCTTTCCACCATGACCTCCTTTCCTGAATCTCCAACAATGACCATCACCACAACTATCCCTTTTCCTGGTTACAACTACCCATTTTTACATACATTTTACTAAACTATTGATTCATACCCTCCAACAATTGTTGGACAAGTGACCTTGACCTGAGGAATACACCAAAATGTCAACCAAAAATATATATGACTTCTACCTTTAACACATATTGCAATGCCATCCAGATATTATCAGAGACAACAGAAATTTCAGATCTGTTTTCTTGGCTAATGCCTTGTAAAATGAGAAACTTAGCTAAGAGCCAACCTATAAGGACTCCTTATATTTCTGCTTGCGTTCCTCTTTTTTACTCTCATAATATGTTTTCTATACTGTGTAGACCAACTTATGTCTATTCTTTGAAGTTCTCCTCTAATGTGAAGGCCACTTAAATATCCAAATAATCAAACTCAGTCTGGTGTCAGCATCAAGGGGACAACTGCAACAGGTTTCAAAATGCTGTCCTGACTCAGCTTTGAGGACCTGGCTAGAGGCTGTTCGGTTCCCCTTCTTGAGTAGCTAGTTATGTCCATATCCCCAACTACCACCCTATTAGGCTCATACATTGGACCACTAGCAACTTACCTTCATCACCCCAGAGCCATGTACCAGGCAACTATAAATAGTCCCTATACCCCAAAGCTGCTAAAATTATTCAAACCAGTCCCTTCTAAGCCAGTTTCCCTGACTTGCTCATTTCTTCCCTTAGAAACTACAGTAAAGCCTCTTGCCAATGATTCCCCTACTCTCCTTCAGCCTTGCTTTTGACTCCAGATGATTCCCATTGTGGCCCCTTGTGGTGTGATATGTTTTCCCTCTCTTGAAATCTCAAAAGTACAATTTCTCTTTTAAATGGCAGTTGCCTTCTGATCTGTTGGCCTTACCATACCCTAATAATAATAATAACAAAAACTATTAAAACAATATTTGGCTAAATCACACCATTTTTGACATTTCCTCAAAGCCTTCTCTCCTGAAGCCCCATTTAAAAGTCTCTAGCTTGGTATACCAATAATATTCTTTCATCAAGTTATGAGTAGAGGTATAGGCTAGCTTTTGCACAATACACAGCAATTCAAGAGGAATTAGAAATTGCCAGTACAAGTAATCTTTTGTCTTTCTAGAAAGTAAAATGAATAAGAGCATAGCCATAGGCTCAGAAAGCAAAAATTGCAGAATTCCAATGAATACTGAAACACATTTTTGTTTTTAATGTATGGACACATGTAAAAATTAGTCCTACTGCTTCCCATTTTTAATTACTATCAAATCAAGTGATATGTATCAAAGCAATTAGTTTTCATTAAAAATACATATCTTCACATCTGAATTAAGGACATGCAGCTCTGATGTTTTGAAAGTTATTTTGCACATTTCTAATTATACCTATTAGGGATTTATTTGTTTTGAATGGTTTCTCCCTTTTCCTTTGAGGCCATGTAGTACATTGGCTAAAGGTGGGACAAGGGGGCAACTGAATGGATGAGGGAGGAATATTTCTAATGGAATTACTAATCTTTGAGTGAAAACATTTATAATTTAGAATTACAGTATTGTTTATAAATATTGATGGCAATCTTTTAATTTCAACGTCTTATGAAATCTTGACAAAAATGGTGAGGCACTAAATTTAAATACCATTGCATATCCTGCAAGCATCAAGAAAGCTCTGGTCGTTCTGGAATAAATCAAACAAAGCTTTTTGTGGTTCATGAGGGATTAATATACTTTGAATTATTATAATCCTTTGGGCTTAAGGTAGTTGTTACACCAACTACATATGAACCTCCCAGGTAGAATTCCCCAGCTTTTTATGAATTTGTATAATGATTCATGTAGTATTAAAGGAGCAGTGTAAAACTAAATTGAAATACCAATGCTGATGTTTAAAGGTCAATGTCCCCCACCCACACATCTGCAGTTTACTTTCTTACATGGTATGAGTCACATTCATACTTATGTGCCTTGGAAATTCAGAAAGGATCCAGAGGCAGAGTTGGAACCTTCCTTATTGTATACAGTTTGGGAGCCACTTTCGCCTGTATGGATTAGTTTTAATACACAGGTTTTAATCCAAAATTTTATCTCCAAAGAAAAGATTCCCATTCTTCCCTCCCTGCCTCATTGGGTCAGTCTCTATAAACCCCCTTAGGGTTGTCCTGTTTTTTTCTTTCTCTCTTTTTTTTTTTCCCCTTCCTTATTCAGCTTCCAATTCCCGTTTCTTTAGAAGGATACTGATTGGCACGCTCACTCCAGTGTTCCTTCAGGGAATTTTCTTACACATGTGTTGCATACCTCTTTGTTCCTCAGCAGGGGAATTATATCAATATAACAAGCATAGTCTTTGCTCAGTATTTACTTAGACTGTTTCAGAATGCAGGCTATTTTTTTTTTAATTCAAAGATGCAACTAATTGTGTTTAAACACTTTTCTCAGGGTACATACTTTTACTTTTTTTTAAAGGAGATTTTTTTTTTTAAAGATTTTATTTATTTATTTGACGGTGAGAGAGAGAGCACAAGCAGGGGGAGTGGCAGGCAGAAGGAGAGACAGAAACAGGCTCCAGGCTGAGGAGAGAACTCGATGGGATGCGGAGCTTGATCCCAGGACCCTTGGATCATGACCTGAGCTGGAAGCAGACGCTTAATGGACTGAAACACCCAGACGCCTCACATATTTTTTTCTTAATAAACAAATTAGTTTGGGGCACCTGGGTGCTCAGTGGGTTAAAGCCTCTGCCTTCAGCTCAGGTCATGGTCTCAGGGTCCTAGGATTGAGTCCCACATCAGGCTCTCTGCTCAGCAGGGAACCTGCTTCCTCCTTTCTCTCTGCCTGCCTCTCTGACTTGTGTTCTCTGTCTATCAAATAAATAAATAAAATCTTTTTAAAAAATAAATAAATAAATAAATAAAATAGTTTTATCTATTACCTATCTATACGATAAAAGAATAGTGGAATTATAGGATTACTTAGGGAATTTAAATAGCCAGGATATCTAAGGGCACCTGGGTGGCTCAGTGGTTGGGCCTCTGCCTCTGGCTTGGGTTGTGATCTTAGGGTCCTGGGATTGAGCCCCACATCAGGTTCTCTATTAAGTAGGGAGCCTAATTCCCCCTCTCTCTCTGCCTGCTGCTCTCCTTACTTATGATCTTTCTCTGTCAAATAAATAAATAACATCTTAAAAAAAAATAACCAGGATATCTAAAGATAAATAATTTAGGTTTTATAAAACAGGCCAGAACTTCCAATACCATTAATGTCTGATTAGGTCATTTGAACCAAACCTTTCATTGAGGACACATAGGAAATCTATAGGGGAAAAATGGCAAATTAATTGCCAACTCCCCAGCTACAATCTGGAAAGAAGGCAGAAATCTAGGAGTCTGAGTGACTAAATGAAGTTTTGTCCCATGGCGCTAAGGAGAAAAGCATTGGAACATAAGAGGACCTTAGGGGATTGCACTCCAGAAACAAGGCAGAACTAAGTAAATAGGTTCTTCTAAGACTACAGCTGGGGGTATTTTTACTAACCCCTGAAAATGAAATAATACCTCAGTTCCTCGGGAATTCTAGCATTAAGGTGTTCACAAACACCTGGCAGAAGCAGAGGGAAAACATCAGTGTTTTTCTCAGTTGGGAGATAATGTCTTCCTCTATTTTCTGAGCCAGGAATAGAGTGAGATGAGGGCACTCACTTTAGGATGAACTTTAAGGATGGAGTAAAAAAATTAATTTATGATGAACACTTTAATGCAATATTTTAAAAAAACATTAAAATATTTTAATTGCAATATTTAAATGTATTTAAATGTTTAAAGTGTTTTTTAATATTTTAAGAATGTTTTTCAAAATATTTCAATTTTTAAAATATTTCAATTTTTTAAAATTATAAAATAATATTTTATATTAGTTTAAATATAAAATAATATAAAATTATTTATTTTTTTATTTATTATCTATGTTAAATATAAAATAATATAAATATTTTAATGTGATATTCAAAAACTGGTTTTGAAAAGGCAGACTCTAGTAACACAGCTTCCAATCTGGCATGTAGGAAGCTTGGAATTCACCACTCCATCTCTACAAGTAAAAAGGTGAGCAAACAGTAAAAGCAACAATTCTTACTAGACCCATGAAAGAAGCACCTCTGTCTCCCAAATTGGAAAGATTGATAAACAAATATAGAGAATCACAACTTACCAGAGCAGAAACTCATGCTCTGAAACCTCCGCTGAAACCAGTGTGGGGTAGGAAAAAAATCAACCCTAATTGAAAAATTGCTGGAGGCTCCATGTGGCAAATCTGAGAGAGAAAATCTTCAGGGTGAGGTTGTCATGGGGAGGTCCCCACATTTTGTGCTTTACCTCCTGAAGCTTGACCGGGTTCTCACAGTGAATACTGGAGAAAAATATTTTGTGCCTCCCACTGTGATAGGAAAAACCACCATTTTGAAATACACTGGAGCATTTTGTTAATAAGACCTCCCCTCAGCAGAAACCAGTTAACCAGAGCCTAACCAGGTAGAGTTTAGCAGAGCCCAAGTGACCAGGAGAAAGGAAATACCCAACTCAATCTGGCTCTGGCCTTCCACATAGAGACAAAGAAATACCTAATGCTGGTCCCCTTCGGCCTTCCATGAAGGAGAGGAATATACAATGCCAACCCACTTTTGTTATTTGGTCCACATAATGATGGATACTGAGAAGCATTTGTGAAGTTCACAGTCCAGAGGCAGAGGCTTACTAAAAGACTGAGACCTAATCATAGGAGTATAGAATGCTGGCTCTCCCACACCTCACCACCGCATTACTAAAAAATAAAAAATAATTTAAAAAATCAACATTGTATAAAAGGTCAAAAAAAAAGTTTGAAGAGACAGAACACATATCAGAACAAGGATCAGATATGTCAGGGATGTTGGAATGATCAGATCCAGAATTTAAAACAACTATGGCTAAAATGGTAAGAGTTCTAATGGATAAAGAGGATAGTATGTAAAATCATATGGGCAATATAACAGAGAGAAGAAAATTTTGAGAGATCCATACAGAAATGCTAAAGATAAAAAAATACTATATGGAAACAAAGAATGTTTTTGATCATCTTATTAGCAAACTAGACATGGATAAGGAAAGTATCTCTGAGCAAGACAATACCTACATAGAAACCACCAAAATTAAAACCAAAAAAAAAAAAAAAAAAAGACTAGAAAAACAAAATATTCAAGAACTGTGGGGGGAAATTAAAAATAAAAGTAACATATGAAAAATAAGAATACCAAAAAAAGAAAGAAACAGAACAAAATTTTGAACAATAGTTATGAAGAATTTCCCCCAAATTAATGTCAGATAAGAAACCACAGATCCATGAAACTGATAGAAACCCAAGGAGGATAAATGTTAAAAATACTAAGCCTAGGCATATCATTTGTAAACTACAGAAAATTAAAGATATAGAAAAAAATCCTGAAAGAAGCCAGAGGAAAAGAACACCTTAACTATAGAAGAACAAAGATAAGAATTACCTCTTATTTCTGAAACCATTCAAGGAAGATGAGTAGAGCAAAACATTTAACATTGAGAGAGAAAAACAATACTAACCAGAATTCTATACCCTATGAATGATCCTTCAAAAGTGAAGGAGAAATAAATACTTCCTTAAAAAGAAAAAGAAGAAAAGAAAAATTAAGAGAATTTGTTAGAAGTTCTTTAGAGAGAAGACTAATATAGGTCAGAAACTTGGATCACTGAAGAAGAGATAAGTAAAGATAAAACTTCTATTTTTCTTATTCTCAACTGATCTGACAAGTTTGTTCACAATAAAAATAGTGCCAGTGTATTTAGATATATATGGCTATATTTATATTTATGTATATTTATTCATCTAAAATGTTGATATGAGTGGTTTCTGTTTCTCTAACTGGATCTTGAAGGATCCTGTATGATTATGGGACTTAAAATCATGGATATGGCTGAGGGGACAGGAAAAGACACTCATAGTAAAGGAGTTCTGTCATCTTTGAACATATTTATAATGGGGAGTTTAAGTATACTGGGTATTTGACTATGTAAATGAAAAATGGTAAGAAGGGGCAAAGGAGAAAAAAAAACTTCATTCAATAAATACCAAAGACCTGCTCTGTGCCAGACTCTGTTTTTTAGATGGTAGAGATACCTGGGTGAACAAAAACAAATTAAAAACTCAGACCTAGTGGGAAAAAGAGATGAGCAATGGCTTCTCCGCTGCTGGTAAGAGATTGTGATGCATAATGTTTACACTTAAGTCAGCTTCTCTAATCATTAAAGTTGAGTTGATAGAGGGAGCCATATTTAGAGAAGAATAATAACCTAGAGGAAAGAGTCTTCCTCTGCATAGCCCATAATAGCTTAGTAGCATTCTAAAAACCAAAAAAAAAAAAAAAAAAAGTGTAGCATGATTAGAGTTCTATGTGGTGTTGATAAATTAGTAAGTACAATTTTACCCCCTACTATTTGAATAATTCTATGGTAGACACTAAAGATGATAGAAATGAAGCTGTTTTGCCTCCTAGAAATCAGGCGATTATAGTACAGTTTTTTGAAAGCAGTCTCTGTTCTACCAATTAGCTGTGTGACTTTGTGTCCAACTCCTCAAGGACTTGTGAGAATTAAATAAGCTAATGCATGGAACATGCTTAGCACAGTGCTGGCATGTAAATAAAGATTCAATACATATTGGCCCTACATGATTTCTGATTTCAGAAAATTAGATTACAGCAAAAGCTGCCTGACAGTCAGGGTGCTGGTAAATTGGCCCTTAAAACAAACAAAAAAGCTCTAATTTGTAGTGCGTGCTTGTAATGTCACGTAAAACTATCAGAAGCTACATTAGGTCTTCCCAGTCTGTGATGTATGTATACATTCTTGGTTCAAGAGCATTGGCAGTTTAACTGTAAGCAGACTGTAACTTCTAAGAGTAAACACCAAAGTCTCCTTTTGTGTTTTTCACAGAACCTAGCACAGGACAGTGCTACATTACCAGTGCGTAATACATATTCTTTTATTCTTCATTTCTTCTTTAATTAAAAAGTAGTTTCATAAGCTTATCAGTGATTTATACACTGTGGATATAAGCAAATTTGTAAGTCTCAGAGCTGAGCAATTATTTTATGGCTTGAGTTACCAGAATAACTCAGTTGAAAATAATATAGCTATGGGTCCTGATAACAAATTTTTGCAGCTAACAGAATTCGAGGTGCCATAAAATTTTAGTAGGTTGTTGATGAGAAAGACAATAAAAAAATACAGCAATAATCTTTCAATGTGCCTTTCATTTAGTGACATAACTTATGACAGCTTTTATAACAATACCTTTGCATTTGTACGTACCCAGTATCCATATTTTTATAAGCAAGCTAGGAAATGAGCCATTACATAGTAGAGAGGCAAAATTAATTCTGAGCCCCACTGAAAAATAGATGTAACATTTTGCATTAAAATGTGTTTGGAAAGGGACGCCTGGGTGGCTCAGTTGGTTGAGCAGCTGCCTTCAGCTCAGGTCATGATCCTGGCGTCCTGGGATCCAGTCCCACATCGGGCTCCTTGCTCGGCAGGGAGCCTGCTTCTCCCTCTGCCTCTGCCTGCCTCTCTGTCTGCCTGTGCTTGCTCGCTCTCTCTCCCTCTGTCTCTGACAAATGAATAAATAAAAAATCTTTAAAAAAAATGTGTTTGGAAACATGACATTTGATGAAATAGGAAGTCTTCTAAGACAATGACACTGGACAAATTTCCTCCATAAACAAAAACTTGCTTACCTGTTTTAACTTACTCCATAGTCTTTAGATGCCAGGCTTATGCAATGTAAAATTTAAAAGCTGTCAGCCCTGTTTTAGACTACTGTACTTTGGTCTGAAAACATTGTCAGGAAACTTACTTAAACTTAAATCTGAAGTTGTCCTTCTGGGTACAATAAGATAAAACACATCCTAAATGGCCCTTTGCCTTTAAGAAACAGAAATATTTCACTCACTCGAAACACCTGTTTGATCTATATAGAAATGGAACCACTCATTAAGGGCAGGGGAGAAGTAGAAAGATTCTGTGGGACAGAGCCCCAGGATTTTCCCCACCAAGAAGTTCACATTCACTGCTTGCTCATTCACTACTGGTTCAGTGTTCATTTAGAACTGTACCGAGTACCTACTATGTGACTGACACTATTTTTAATGTCCCCTTTACATAAAAGGTAACATCCTGCAAGGCACAACCTAAAAATATCTCAGTTGTTTGGTTTTGCATATATATAGAATCATAATGTCCACATAATTTAACCCACAGGAATATTGTGAAACAATTTGAGACAAGCAGGGCAAAGCCCTTTGAATAAATGAAAGCACTATAGAAATGAAAGGAATTGCCATTACTGAAAATTAAATGGCCTTGACTCCAAGTTCATGATCTTATGTCACCTCTTTTCATTGGACAAGCCATAAAATTGTGTATAGTATGAAAACTTAAACAATGTACTAGCTGGCCAAAACAACATCTAAATAAGAATCACTTCTGGGAGTTGCTAAATCCAATTATCAAATAATCCTTATTATTGAAACAGGATTTTTGGTGACCTTAAAACTTATACCTTTATTTTTTTGTGTGTTTAGATAAGTTTATTTAAAAATCTTACTTCCTAGATAAAGGCTTTCTTGAATTTATTTCTTATAGGTAAAAATCTTTTATTCCTTCAAAATTCATGTTATTTTTTCCATATGTATTTTTTTTTAAATTTTATTTATTTGACAGATAGAGATCACAAGTAGGCAGAGAGGCAGGCAGAGAGAGAGGAGGAAGCAGGCTCCCTGCTGAGCAGAGAGCCCGATGTGGGGCTCAATCCTAGGACCCTGGGATCATGACCTGAGCCGAAGGCAGAGGCTTTAACCTGCTGAGTCACCCAGGTGCCCCTCCATATGTATTTTTATTCCTTTATGTCCTGCATTGCTTACTCCTCTAAATTACAATAAAGTTTGTTTTAATACACCTATCAAATCTTTGACTACACTTTGCTGGAATCTGACCACTTCATTTGTTTATCTTCCATAATGCTTAGAAAAGGGCCTTATTCTTTTTTTTTTTTTTTTTTTATAAACATATATTTATTTTTTCCCCAGGGGTACAGGTCTGTGAATCTCCAGGTTTACACACTTCACAGCACCCACCATAGCACATACCCTCCCCAATGTCCATAACCCCATCCCCCCTCTCCCAATCCCCCGCCCCCCAGCAACCCTCAGTTTGTTTTGTGAGATTAAGAGTCACTTATGGTTCGTCTCCCTCCCAATCCCAACTTGTTTCATTTACTCTTCTCCTACCCCATTAACCCCCCATGTTGCATCTCCTCTCCCTCATATCAGGGAGATCATATGATAGTTGTCTTTCTCTGATTGACTTATTTCGCTAAGCATGATACCCTCTAGTTCCATCCACGTTGTCGCAAATGGCAAGATTTCATTTCTTTTGATGGCTGCATAGTATTCCATTGTGTATATATACCACTTCTTCTTTATCCATTCGTCTGTTGATGGACATCTAGGCTCTTTCCATAGTTTGGCTATTGTAGACATTGCTGCTATAAACATTCGGGTGCACGTGCCCCTTCGGATCACTACGTTTGTATCTTTAGGGTAAATACCCAGCAGTGCAATTGCTGGGTCATAGGGTAGTTCTATTTTCAACATTTTGAGGAACCTCCATGCTGTTTTCCAGAGTGGTTGCACCAGCTTGCATTCCCACCAACAGTGTAGGAGGGTTCCCTTTTCTCCGCATCCTCGCCAGCATCTGTCATTTACGGACTTGTTAATTTTAGCCATTCTGACTGGTGTGAGGTGGTATCTCATTGTGGTTTTGATTTGTATTTCCCTGATGCCGAGTGATATGGAGCACTTTTTCATGTGTCTGTTGGCCATCTGGATGTCTTCTTTGCAGAAATGTCTATTCATGTCTTCTGCCCATTTCTTGATTGGATTATTTGTTCTTTGGGTGTTGAGTTTGCTAAGTTCTTTATAGATTCTGGACACTAGCCCTTTATCTGATATGTCGTTTGCAAATATCTTCTCCCATTCTGTCAGTTGTCTTTTGGTTTTGTTAACTGTTTCCTTTGCTGTGCAAAAGCTTTTGATCTTGATGAAATCCCAATAGTTCATTTTTGCCCTTGCTTCCCTTGCCTTTGGCGATGTTCCTACGAAGATGTTGCTGCGGCTGAGGTCGAAGAGGTTGCTGCCTGTGTTCTCCTCAAGGATATTGATGGATTCCTTTCTCACATTGAGGTCCTTCATCCATTTTGAGTCTATTTTCGTATGTGGTGTAAGGAAATGATCCAATTTCATTTTTCTGCATGTGGCTATCCAATTTTCCCAACACCATTTATTGAAGAGGCTGTCTGTTTTCCATTGGACATTCTTTCCTGCTTTGTCAAAGATTAGTTGACCATAGAGTTGAGGGTCTATTTCTGGGCTCTCTATTCTGTTCCATTGGTCTATGTGTCTGTTTTTGTGCCAGTACCATGCTGTCTTGATGATGACAGCTTTGTAATAGAGCTTGAAGTCCGGAATTGTGATGCCACCAACTTTGGCTTTCTTTTTCAATATTCCTTTGGCTATTCGCGGTCTTTTCTGGTTCCATATAAACTTTAGGATTATTTGTTCCATTTCTTTGAAAAAAAATGGATGGTACTTTGATAGGAATTGCATTAAATGTGTAGATTGCTTTAGGTAGCATAGACATTTTCACAATATTTATTCTTCCAATCCAGGAGCATGGAACATTTTTCCATTTCTTTGTGTCTTCCTCAATTTCTTTCATGAGTACTTTATAGTTTTCTGTGTATAGATTCTTAGTCTCTTTGGTTAGGTTTATTCCCAGGTATCTTATAGTTTTGGGTGCAATTGTAAATGGGATGGACTCCTTAATTTCTCTTTCTTCTGTCTTGTTGTTGCTGTAGAGAAATGCGACTGATTTCTGTGCATTGATTTTAAATCCTGAAACTTTACTGAATTCCTGTACAAGTTCTAGCAGTTTTGGAGTGGAGTCTTTTGGGTTTTCCACATAGAGTATCATATCATCTGCGAAGAGTGATAGTTTGACTTCTTCTTTGCCGATTTGGATGCCTTTAATTTCTTTTTGTTGTCTGATTGCTGAGGCTAGGACTTCTAGTACTATGTTGAATAGCAGTGGTGATAACGGACATCCCTGCCGTGTTCCTGACCTTAGCGGAAAAGCTTTCAGTTTTTCTCCATTGAGAATGATATTTGCGATGGGTTTTTCATAGATGGCTTTGATAATATTGAGGTATGTGCCCTCTATCCCTACACTTTGAAGAGTTTTGATCAGGAAGGGATGCTGTACTTTGTCAAATGCTTTTTCAGCATCTATTGAGAGTATCATATGGTTCCTGTTCTTTCTTTTATTAATGTGTTTTATCACATTGATTGATTTGCGGATGTTGAACCAACCTTGCAGCCCTGGAATAAATCCCACTTGGTCGTGGTGAATAATCCTTTTAATGTACTGTTGAATCCTATTGGCTAGTATTTTGGTGAGAATTTTTGCATCTGTGTTCATCAAGGATATTGGTCTGTAGTTCTCTTTTTTGATGGGATCCTTGTCTGGTTTGGGGATCAAGGTGAGGCTGGCCTCATAAAATGAGTTTGGAAGTTTTCCTTCCATTTCTATTTTTTGGAACAGTCTCAGGAGAATAGGAATTAGTTCTTCTTTAAATGTTTGGTAGAATTCCCCTGGGAAGCCGTCTGGCCCTGGGCTTTTGTTTGTTTGGAGATTTTTGATGACTGTTTCAATCTCCTTACTGGTTATGGGTCTGTTCAGGCTTTCTATTTCTTCCTGGTTCAGTTTGGTAGTTTATATGTCTCTAGGAATGCATCCATTTCTTCCAGATTGTCAAATTTGTTGGCATAGAGTTGCTCATAATATGTTCTTATAATTGTCTGTATTTCTTTGGTGTTAGTTGTGATCTCTCCCCTTTCATTCATGATTTTATTTATTTGGGTCCTTTCTCTTTTCTTTTTGATAAGTCTGGCCAGGGGTTTATCAATCTTATTAATTCTTTCAAAGAACCAGCTCCTAGTTTCGTTGATTTTTTTCTATTGTTTTTTGGTTTCTATTTCATTGATTTCTGCTCTGATCTTTATGATTTCTCTTCTCCTGCTGGGTTTAGGGTTTCTTTCTTGTTCTTTCTCCAGCTCCTTTAGGTGTAGGGTTAGGTTGTGTACCTGAGACCTTTCTTGTTTCTTGAGAAAGGCTTGTACCGCTATATATTTTCCTCTCAGGACTGCCTTTGTTGTGTCCCACAGATTTTGAACTGTTGTATTTTCATTATCATTTGTTTCCATGAATTTTTTCAATTCTTCTTTAATTTCCTGGTTGACCCATTCATTCTTTAGAAGGATGCTGTTTAGTCGCCATGTATTTGGGTTCTTTCCAAATTTCCTCTTGTGATTGAGTTCTAGCTTCAGAGCATTGTGGTCTGAAAATATGCAGGGAATGATCCCAATCTTTTGATACCGGTTGAGACCTGATTTAGAACCAAGGATGTGATCTATTCTGGAGAATGTTCCATGTGCACGAGAGAAGAATGTGTATTCTGTTGCTTTGGGATGAAATGTTCTGAATATATCTGTGATGTCCATCTGGTCCAGTGTGTCATTTAAGGCCTTTATTTCCTTGTTGATCTTTTGCTTGGATGATCTGTCCATTTCAGTGAGGGGAGTGTTAAAGTCCCCTACTATTATTGTATGATTGTCGATGTGTTTCTTTGATTTTGTTATTAATTGGTTTATATAGTTGGCTGCTCCCACGTTAGGGGCATAGATATTTAAAATTGTTAGATCTTCTTGTTGGACAGATCCTTTGAGTATGATATAGTGTCCTTCTTCATCTCTGATTATAGTCTTTGGTTTAAAATCTAATTGATCTGATATAAGGATTGCCATTCCTGCTTTCTTCTAATGTCCATTAGCATGGTAAATTCTTTTCCACCCCCTCACTTTAAATCTGGAGGTGTCTACGGGTTTAAAATGAGTTTCTTGTAGGCAACATATAGATGGGTTTTGTTTTTTTATCCATTCTGATACCTTGTGTCTTTTGATTGGGGCATTTAGCCCATTAACATTCAGGGTAACTATTGAGAGATATGAATTTAGTGCCATTGTATTGCCTGTAAGGTGACTGTTATTGTATATTGTTTCTGTTCCTTTCTGATCTACTACTTTTAGGGTCTCTCTTTGCTTAGAGGACCCCTTTCAATATTTCCTGTAGAGCTGGTTTGGTGTTTGCAAATTCTTTCAGTTTTTGTTTATCCTGGAAGCTTTTAATCTCTTCTTCTATTTTCAATGATAACCTAGCTGGATATAGTATTCTTGGCTGCATGTTTTTCTCGTTTAGTACTCTGAATATATCATGCCAGCTCTTTCTGGCCTGCCAGGTCTCTGTGGATAAGTCTGCTGCCAATCTAATATTTTTACCATTGTATGTTACAGACTTCTTTTCCCGGGATGCTTTCAGGATTTTCTCTTTGTCACTAAGACTTGTAAATTTTACTATTAGGTGATGGGGTGTGGACCTATTCTTATTGATTTTGAGGGGGGTTCTCTGAACCTCCTGGATTTTGATGCTTGTTCCCTTTGCCATATTGGGGAAATTCTCTCCAATAATTCTCTCCAATATACCTTCTGCTTCCCTCTCTCTTTCTTCTTCTTCTGGAATCCCAATAATTCTAATGTTGTTTCGTCTTATGGTGTCACTTATCTCTCGAATTCTGCCCTCGTGGTCCAGTAGCTGTTTGTCCCTCTTTTGCTCAGCTTCTTTATTCTCTGTCATTTGGTCTTCTATATCGCTAATTCTTTCTTCTGCCTCATTTATCCCAGCAGTGAGAGCCTCCATTTTTGATTGCACCTCATTAATAGCTTTTTTGATTTCAACTTGATTAGATTTTAGTTCTTTTATTTCTCCAGAAAGGGCTTTTATATCTCCTGAGAGTGTTTCTCTAATATCTTCCATGCCTTTTTTGAGCCTGGCTAGAACCTTGAGAATCGTCATTCTGAACTCTAGATCTGACATATTACCAATGTCTGTATTGATTAGGTCCCTAGCCTTCGGTACTGCCTCTTGTTCTTTTTTTTTTGTGGTGAATTTTTCCGCCTTGTCATTTTGTCCAGATAAGAGTATATGAAGGGGTAAATAAAATACTGAAAGGGTGGCAACAACCCCAGGAAAATATGCTTTAGCCAAATCAGAAGAGATCCCAAATCTTGAGGGGGCGGGGGAAGGGGATAAAAAGAGGTTCAGAAAGAAAAAAAAAAGAAAGAAAAAAGAAAAAAGAAACAAATAAAAAAAGAAAACCAATAATGAAAAAAATATAAAAAGGAAAAATATATTTATATATTAGATAAACTAGTTAAAAAACTTTAAAAAAGAAAAGGGTAAAAGTTAAAAAAATTTAGCAGAAGAAGAGAAAAAAAAATTGAAAAAGAAAAAAAATTAAATTAACTGCAAGACTAAAGAATCATGGGGAGAAAGCCATGAGTTCCGTGCTTTGCTTTCTCCTCCTCTGGAATTCCGCGGCTCTCCTTGGTATTGAAACTGTACTCCTCGTAAGTGAACTTGGTCCTGGCTGGGTTTCTTGTTGATCTTCTGGGGGAGGGGCCTGTTGTAGTGATTCTCAAGTGTCTTTGCCCCAGGCGGAGTTGCACCGCCCTTACCAGGAGCTGGGCTGAGTAATCCGCTCGGGTCTGCTTTCGGGAGTTTTTGTTCCCTGAGCGCTTTCCGTAGAGTTCCGGAGGACGGGAATGAAGATGGCAGCCTCCCAGTCTCTGGCCCGGAGGAGCCGAGAGCTCGGGGCCCCACTCTTCAGTGCACCCTCAGAGAACAGCGCCCAATTACTCCCGTCACCCTGGCCTCCGGCCGCGCTCCGAGCCAACCGAGCCTGCTACTGGTTCAAGGTAAGCCCGAGCTCTGAGCTCACTCCTCGGCTCCGTCTCTGTAGCCGGCTTCCCTGTTCTAATACCTGCAAGCTCTGCGACACTCAGACACCCCGATCCTTCTGTGACCCTGCGGGACCTGAGGCCACACTGGCCCCGCGTGGGCTTCACCCCAGTTAAGCCTCTGGAGCGATGTCCCTCAGCGAAACAGACTTTTAAAAGTCCTGATTTTGTGCTCCGTTGCTCCGCCACTTGCCGGGAGCCGGCCCCTCCCCCCGCGGTCTATCTTCCCGTTGCTTTGGATTCACTTCTCCGCCAGTCCTACCTTTCAGAAAGTGGTCGATTTTCTGTTTCTAGGATTGCTGTTCTTCTTCTCTTCAATCTCCCGTTGGATTTGTAGGTGTTTGCAATCTTTAGATAAGCTATCTAGCTGATCTCCCGCAACCTGAAGTAGTCTCAGCTGCTACTTCTCCTCCATCTTGACTCCTCCCCTCATCGAAAAGGGCCTTATTCTTATAGGTATTTGGTGAATAAAGAATGAAATATGCAAGACTGCACCATCTGTACAGCTGCAATTACCTCTCTACAAAATTATAAATTTCTCTTGACGTTGTATGATAAAAAACCATAGACAGAAAAATCAAAAGGAAAATATAAAGAATATATATCCACAAATTTGTAGCAACAATTGTTAATGTGTATTTCCAAATATGCTTTCTCTTTCTCTCTCCTTTCTAGATACACACACACAGAAACAAAATATTTCGTGAACTATTAAGTTACTGACAACATGATACCTCACTCCAGAATCCTCTAGAACAATCCTGTCCTGAATCCCTCAGATCCTTAGAATGGGAACACTTACATATATAATGAAAATACCACTCTCTCTTCTGATAAAATTGAAAATTTCTTAACATAAAATGTCACCAGAATCAAATTTGACTTTTCCCAATTTTCCCCAAATACTTTATTGCTATTTTTCAAAACCAGAATGCAATCAAAATTAATGCATTGCTTTCAATGATGTATCTTTAATCTCTTTTGGTCCAGGACAATTTTACAGTTTTCCCACTTTTTTTCTTTCCTTCCTTTTCTTTTTCTTTCTCTCTCTCTCCCATCCTTCCTTTCTTCCTTCCTTTTTTCTTTTCTTCCTTTCTTTTGTTTGATTTTGGAGTTTTGAAGAGGTTAGGCCAGTTGTTTTACAAAACATCCCACATTCTGGATTTGCTTGAACATTTCTTATGGTATCACTTAATCAGTTCTTTTGTGTCGTATTTTTGCTGTAAATGGGAAATTACATCTATCTACTTGGTGAAATTCAGACTAAGCCTATCTTCCCAGTAATACTACATGGATGATACTGAGTATATTGGTTCAAATCAAGTGACAGAAAATGTCATATCCCAATAGCAAGTTGTCCCGATATTTTTAATGCCAACTTTGATCATTTAAGGTGAAAAACTCCCAAATGTGTTCATGGTGAAAGTATGCTTTTCCCCTTTCAAATTATTATAAACACTATGGGGATGTTCTGCTCCCCAATACCTCTTGCCTAATGATGTTAGTATTCATGAATGAGTCTTGCATAAGAATTTTATTTCATTTATAATTCTCCCATTTCCTCCATTTTATTAGCTGGTGTTCTGTAAAAAAAGAACTTTCTCCCTTCAATAGTTGAACAGCAGTTCTACTTAAAAACCTTTGTTAATGGGGCGCCTGGGTGGCTCAGTGGGTTAAAGCCTCTGCTTGCGGCTCAGGTCATGATCCCAGAATCCTGGGATGGAGTCCTGCATCAGGCTCTCTGCTTCAGCGGGAAGCCTGGTTCCCCCTCTCTCACACTGCCTGGCTCTCTGGCTACTTGTGATCTCTGTCTGTCAAATAAATAAATAAAATATATTTTTTTAAAAAGCCTTCATTAGATGCTTGATCCTTTACCTTTAATTGACAAATTTCTTCCTTGCTTTCTCCCATAGCAAAACATCCCAGGTTTGCCTTGCATTTTTTTCCTACCTCAGGTCTGGGATCAAGCATTTCTCTTAAGAAGTCCTGGTTCCTTTTATTAGGGCATGGTATTTAGAAATTAGTAACTGAGGGACCCCTAGTGGCTCAGTGTTTTGAGCACCTGACTCTTGATTTCAGCTCAATCTTGAGGTCAAGGATCCATTCCCGTGTCGGACTCTCCACAAAGTCTGCTTGAGATTCTCTCTCTTCCTCTCCTTATGCCTCTACCCCTGCTCTCCCTCTCTCAAAAATAAATAAATAAAATCTTAAAAAGAAGAAATCAGTATCTGGGTGCTCCTTGTGCTCATTGGTATGTGATTATTTCTGGGCTTTTTCGGCAGAACAACAAATATATATTTTAAAAGCCCTAAGCTCATATTAATATTTATCATTCTGCTTTCACATTACTATGTGTGCTTCTATGGTTGTCTCTCTTATTTTTCTCTTACATAAAAGTCTTATTTTCTAATGACATCAATATATTGATGTCCAACATATTTATTGTTAGTTCTAGTCTATATATAAAACACATTCAAAATTATATTATCAGCATGATTTCTAGCAATAATAACCCTGACTAAGATTTCTGTAGTTCTTAGGGTACCTGAGTGGCTCAGTCGGTTAAATGTCTGCCTTTGGCTCAGGTCATGATCTTGGTGTCCTCGGATCCGGCTCTGCCAGGAGTCAGACTCCCTGCTTAGTTGGGAAGCTTCTTCTCCTTCTCCCTCTGCACCACTCCACCCCCACCCCGTGAGTGTACAAGTAAGTGTGTGTGTGTTCTCTCTCTCTTTCTCTCAAATAAATAAATAAAATATATATTTTTTAAAGATTTTATTTATTTATTTCACAGACAGAGATCACAAGTAGGCAGAGAGGCAGGCAGAGAGAGGGGGGAAACAGGCTCCCTGCCACAGAGAGCCCGACTCGGGGCTTGATCCCAGGATTCTGGGATCATGACCTGAGCCGAAGGCAGAGGCTGTAACCACTGAGCCACCCAGGCGCCACAAATAAAATATTTTTTAAAAAAAGATTTTTATAGTTCTTTTTGTTTTAAAATATATTCCCTTAAGTATCTATTGTCATTATAATGTGTTTGAGTCATCTGAAATATTTTTCTCTGTGATTATCATATTAATTTAATGTTCAATTAAGTTAATTTGTTTTCAATTATAGAATTCAAGGGTTTTTTTAAACTATGTAAAACTTACACATAGTTTGAAAATAAAAATTATTTTTTAAAAGGCTTTATACAAATAATTCTCATTTTTCATTTTATTTTTGCCACTACCACTTTCCCTCATATTCACTCATTCAGTTTTTTTCTGGCTAATGTTTTCATCTAGCAGAAATAAACAAATATGGGCATATATTCTCATTTTGCTACCTTTTATACAAAAGATAACACTTTATAATGGCTCTCCACCTAAATTTACCTCACTTAAAACTTATTTTGCATATCGTTAATGCAGAATTTAACATCCAATTATGCTAGCATATCGACTCCAAATGGAGATCATTTAACCTTGTCTCCTTTAGTTTCTTATGATTGTTTCCTAATATGTAGATTTACTAATTAATACTATCAGAAATGGATATTAAATTAGATAAAATTATTGTTCAATGCTTATGGATATGATTTTTCTCCCTTTCTAACATGGTAAATCATATAATTTTACATATTGTAGTATTTTTCTAGCTAAATTAACAAAAAACAAGGAAGCAAAAATATTACATTTCCTTATAACTTGAAACCATGTGAACAATTTTTAAGACTCTTAATGTTTATTAGAGCAGGATGTAATATTTTATTAAATAGTTGGTATACGAAAAGTTCAGGTAATATAAAAATAACCACTAGTTTTTGTAAGAAGCAAAACATCGTAACTCTCCCATATCATAGGTAATCACTATCCAAGCTGCTTTCCAAATGAAGCCCTTCATCGTATAAAATAGAATCTTGAAGGTTTAAATCCATTTATCAAGAATAAATTTGTTATTAAACCTTTACTAGACATCATCTCTGGGGAAAAATCACAAGGTTTTTGTTTTAATACTCACACTTCCCTCCGTTTCAATAATAAAAGCCATTTGGTCCTGATGTATTTTGAAAAGTGCTATTGGATTGTTTACTAATATTTTATATAGAACTTTTGTATCAAGATTCATCAATTACTTGTAGCTTTTTATTTTTTTTATAGAATTGTTATCAAGTTTAAGTGCTAATTCCCCAGTGAATCATCCAAGCCTGTGTTTTTTGGAGGGACAGGGATTTGAGAATCTTCTGTTTTTATTATGGAAATGCATTATTTAATTAATATCCATTTCATCAAGGTTTTGTTTAAATAGGCTTTTTTTCCTTTAGCAATTATAATTTTATAGTAAAATTCAGTGAAAATTAGAGTTCCCAAATACCCTCTTTCCCCACACAAGTACAACGTCCTCCACTACTTAAATTCTGTACCAGAGTGCACATTTGCTGCTGTCAGTGAAGCTACATTGATACATTATTATCACCCAAAGTCCATAGTTTATATTAGGATTCATTCTTGATGTTGTACATTCCATGAGTTTTGACAAATATATCAGGATATGTATCCACTGTCACACTACCATACAAAATAGTTTCACTGTCCTAAAAATCATCTGGGTTTTGTTCATCCCTCCCTCCATCCTAACCCTGGAAACTACACACCTTTTTACTGTCTCCATTGTTTTACTATTTCCAGAAAATCATTTCACTGGAATCATACAGTATGTAGCATTTTTGGGTTGGCTTCTTTCATATTGTTAACATACATTGAAAATTCCTTCATGTCTTTTCATACCTTGATAGTTCATTTAGTTTTAGCAATGAATAATATTCAATTACCTGGATATGTATCTTTTTTTTTTTATCCACTCACCTATTGAAGAACATCTTGTTTGCCTCCAAATTTTGTGAATTATGAATAAATCTACTAAAAGCATCTATGTATGTGCAGATTTCTCTGTGGACATGTTTTCAACTTATTTGAGTAAATATCAACAGGTGCCACTGCTGGGTCATATGGTAACAGAATGTATAATTTTGCAAGAAAGTACCAAACTGTCTTCCAAAATGATTATACCATTTTGCATTCTTTAACAGTAATAAATGAAAACTCTCATTGGTCCATAACCTCATCAGCATTTGGTGTTGTCAGTGTTCTGGATATTGGCTGTTCCGATAGGTGTGTGCTAGACATCAATACATTTAATCTTTTTTTTTTTTTTAAGATTTTACTTATTTATTTGACAGAGAGAGATCACAAGTAGGCAGAGAGGCAGGCAGAGAGAAAGCAGGGAAAGCAGGCTCCCTGCCGAGCAGAGAGCTCAATGTGGGGCTCGATCCCAGGACCCTGAGATCATGACCTGGGCCGAAGGCAGAGGCTTAACCCACTGAGACACCCAGGCACCCCCCCCTTTTTTTTTTAAGATTTTAATACATTTAATCTTAATGTGCAAAATCATCTGAGATTGCTTTTATTCAAATGTCTATTTTACCTTTTAATTTATTTTGTTTGCTTGAGCTCTTTTTTATTTTATTAAGAATCCAAGGATCTAGGGGTGCCTGGGTGGCTCAGTCAGTTCAGGATCTGCTCTTGGCTCAAGTCATGATCTCAGGGTTCTGGGATTGAGCCCCACATCAGGCTCCCTGCCCAGCAGGGGAGTCTGATTCTCCCTCTCCTCCCCATTTTTGCTCTCACTATCTCTGTCTCTCTCTCTCAAATAAATAAATAAAATATTAAAAAAAAATTTGGGGGCACCTGGGTGGCTCAGTGGGTTGGGGCCTCTGCCTTCGGCTCAGGTCACGATTCCAGTGTCCTGGGATAGAGCCCAGCATAGGGCTCTCTGCTCAGTGGGGATCCTGCTTCCCCTTCTCTCTCTGCCTACCTCTCTGCCTACTTGTGATCTCTGTCTGTCAAATAAATAAATAAAACCTTAAGAAGAGAAAAAAAGGAATCCAAGAATATGTTTATTTTTTTTTTATGATCCAAATATATGTTTACTCATCATTCTGTTTTTTTTTTTTTTTTAAGATTTTATTGAATTATTTGACAGAGAGATAAAGAGAGCACAAGCAGGGGAAACAGCTGAGGGAGAGAGAGAGAAGCAGGCTCTCTGCTGAGCAGGGAGCCCAATGCAGGGCTCAATCCAGAATCCTGGGATCATGACCTAAGCCAAAGACAGATGCTTAACTGACTGAGCCACACAGGCACCCCTATTTGTTTTGTTTTCTAACTCAGTTTTTGCTTTTTTTAATGTTAGGTTACTCCTTCTTTTCTTTTCCTTCAGTTTACTTTGAGATTTTTTTCCTATCCTTTTTAAGGTATAAGCTTAATTCAGTCATTTCCATGTTTTATTTTTAATTATGTAAATATTAAAGGCTATGGATTTTCTTCTAATCATTAATTTGATCATATCCTATAGATTTAATCCTTTATATTTTATTGTAGATTTTGTTAACTTACATTTTCATTTAGGTAATATTTATTAGATAATGTGCATTTTAGCTTTTAAGTCCCCTAGACCCAAGAGTTAATAGTGAGCTTAAAAAATTTCTCTGTAGAAGTATTTTTACCACATTTTGATTTTTATTTACTTATAGTCTTGTTGCATTGTGACTAATGTATTATTTCTATTTCATGCAACTTGAGGTTCTCTTTGTAAATTAATATACTATCATTTTTTGGTGAATGTTCTTGGTGCACTTCAAAAATTCCATTGTGTTCTTACTTATTTTGTGTGTCCATGTGAAGTATCTTAGAATAAATGTGTATCAAAGTTATCCTACATTACCTTGTTTCTGCTTGCATTTCCTATTTTATTAAAATTCTATTTTATTAAAGTTGTTGCCAGGTTATTTGGTGCATACAGAATCAGACCTACTCTGCTTTCATCGTGAATCAGGCCTTTAACATTATAAAGTATTGTTCTTTTCTCTTTTAATCCTTTAGGTGTGAATTTTTTTAGATATTGAGGTCTCAAAACCTATTTTGTTTGTATTTGCCTGCCATACATTTACTCATCTTTTATTTTTAATTTTCCTGAATTACTGTATTCTAGAAATATCTTTTTTATACAGAATTCAATTGGATTTTGCTTTTTGAATTAACCTGAAAACATTTTCCCTTAAAGAGGGAGTTAAAGGCAAGCCTATTGGTATTTACTATTTTTGATTTATTCAGCTTCAACTCTAGTATTTCATACTCCACTAATTGAGTTTCCTACTATGTGATCTATTTCTTTTCTTTTTTTTTCATTTTTTAAAATTTATTTTCAGCATAACAGTATTCATTGTTTTTGTACCACACCCAGTGCTCCATGCAATCCGTGCCCTCTCTAATACCCACCACCTGGTTCCCCCAACCTCCCACCCCCCCACCTCTTCAAACCCTTCAGATTGTTTTTCAGAGTCCATAGTATCTCATTGTTCACCTCCCCTTCCAATTTCCCCCAACTCCCTTCTCCTAACTCCCCATGTCCTCCATGCTATTTGTTATGCTCCACAAATAAGTGTGAAACCATATGATAATTGACTCTCTCTGCTTGACTTATTTCGCTCAGCATCATCTCTTCAAGTCCCGTCCATGTTGCTACAAAAGTTGGGTCTTCATCCTTTCTGATGGAGGCGTAATACTCCATAGTGTATATGGACCACATCTTCCTTATCCATTCCTCCGTTGAAGGGCATTTTGGTTCTTTCCAGTTTGGCGACCGTGGCCATTGCTGCTATAAACATTGGGGTACAGATGGCCCTTCTTTTCACTACATCTGTATCTTTATGTGATCTATTTCTTATTTTAAAAACACTGAATTACCTTTGGTATATGGAAAATCTTATGTTTCTATTCTTGTCATACTTTTATATTAGAATTTAGTCTCTTCTTTCCCTATTTAGATTTGTACACGTTTTGTCAACTTTAAAGAATATTTTTTTGATTTCCACCAATTATCTATGTGGCAATAAGCAAGGTTTTTTTTTTTTTTACTTTCTTCATTTCCCATTTATTTTGTTCTGTTTCTTTTTATAATTTTATCAGAACACATAGTATTTACATACTAGTTTTTTCATCTTTTTTTTTTTTTAGTTTTTTCATCTTTACCTCACATTTTATTTCTATAGTTTTATATTTGAACGATTGGTTGATTGAATACAAAATTTGTCTTAAGATTCTGCTCTATTATTCTCTCGCTTTCAATGTGATGTTGTCGTTAAGAAATTAAAAGTTGACATGACTTTCTTTCCTTTGGAAGTAATTAGGATTCTTATGCCTAGAAACCCAGAGAATTCTTTTCTTCTTCATTTTTAAAATTTGATGTTTTTATTTACATAAGTCCTGGAGTTGACTATTCTCAGTTTTCCTAAGTATACGGGAAGTGTGTAAATTCCGATCCTCTGTTGTTTGAGGAGGTCTCCTTGGATTATAGTTTTAAAAATCATCTCTGTTCTGGTTTTGTGACAATCTTCTCTTTGTTTCCTCTCAGTTTATGCCTTTCTCCATTTTAGTTGAATTTTCTTGGCTCTTTTGACTTCTATTCCCTTTGATTCTTACTGGATTTTCAGCCTTGCGTATACTACTTTGTGCATCTCGTAATTCGGTTTTATCTGAGATTTTATATTTTATTTTAATTTCTTTCCTGTGGTCAAATTCTACTTCACATTTTCTTAGAATTTACCTAATTATATTCTGAGATTTTAAATTCCTACTTTTTGATGCTCTTTAATCTGTAGTTATATTTAAGTCTTCTGTGAATGTTGCATTATAATTTTCCTTTTATATTCCAAAGTCTTTTTAAAAAGGGTATTACAAAAAAGGGTCTTAAAATTGTGCTTCAGGGGCACCTGGGTGGCTCAGTGGGTTAAGGCCTCTGCCTTCAGCTCAGGTCATGATCCCGGGATCCTGGGATCGAGCCCCGTATCAGGCTCTCTCCTCAGCGGGGAGCCTGCTTCCTCCTCTCTGTCTGCCTCTCTGCCTACTTGTGATCTCTGTCTTTCAAATAAATAAATAAACTATTAAAATAAATAAAATTGTGCTTCAGATATTTGTTCTTATTTCCTAGTTTCTTCTTACAACTTTACACACATTTTGAGTTCTTTCTTTGGTTCCTGTTTATATGTATTGAATTTTCCTTTACCCACGAATATAGATGATAGTATAAGGATGAGTGGAAGAAGGGGTTTGGATATCTTACCCATAACCTTACTACATTTTTTTTTCTGTTGGTATAGTGAAGAAGTTTCTTTAATAATGAAGAATTTTTGCTCTGGTTTCATGAGATATTTTGACATGGTCCTTTCAGATTTTTTTCTTCATATTAAACATAAACATCTCAGGGGTTACCTCCCCCTTCTAGAATACTTCCCTTGTTCAAGCTAACAGCTTTCATGCCAAGGAATTTCTATGATCCCTTTCCACAACTTCCTGGTAGCCAGTGCTTTGATCCACCTGATCTTGTGTCTGTTGCCAAAACTTCTACTCTAATTTGGATCCTTTTTTTCTAGAGAGTAACCCCAGATGATATTATTTATATTCTGCTTCCACTGGGACCCTGCCTCACTCTTCCCCCTTCCACAAAAGTTCTGATTGACTCTTTGCTCTGGTGTAGATTCTGGAGACTACTGTACTGGTCTGAAATGTTTATTCATATTTTCATGTAAATTTCATCATATAGTATTCACTCACTTTTAATCATGCTATAAGTGGGTATATAGGTAATATTAATTTCTCTCCTTTTTGATCTACATGCTTTTGAACTATACCCTATGGTAACTAAGAAAAAGAGAATTTTTATGCTTATTTTTACCCAGTGACACCAGGAAAACTTATTAATAAAAATAAAATTCTATTGTAAATGTTTTTTAGTCTTTACACGCAAAAACCCTGATTAGTTTAAAAGGTGGTAGCTGAATCCTGGGAAAATTTTCACTGGATACTACATTTGAAAGAACTTTATTGTAATGGTCATTTTGTTTCTATCCTATGAACCAATATGGAAGTCCCAATATTACTTCAGAAAATACCACCTACAGGGGTGGGGCGGGGGAGGGTGTGGTGCTTGAGTGGCTCAATTAGTTATGCATCTGATCTCAGGGTCTTGAGCACCACATAGGACTCTATACTCAGCATGGAGTCTGCTTGTGATTCTTTCCCCCTCCCTCTTCCTCCTCCTCTGCTCCTTGCTCTGCTCTCGCGCTCTCTCTCTCAATCTCTCTATCATAAATAAATAAATAAATAAATAATAAAAGAAAGAAAAATACCACTTATGGGAAAACTCTGCATAGGTAAACACAATTTAACTAGAGTCTCACAATTTGAATTTGGTAAACAATATTTTATCTTTCCTATATTGTCCACTCTGGAGAGCCAAGTTTCTTGCTTATTAAACATTCATACAATTTAAGAAGTGGCAAATTATATATTATATACAAATAATTATATATATTCTGACAAGAAATTCTTTTCAAGGACTCTTGATTTCCCAGTCTTTGGTATGGCGACATGGACATTTACAATCCCAGTGAAATTAGAATAAAAAGTATCAATTAATACATTGGGATAAGCAATATAATAATTGTGGCTTTTGATCTGGAAATATTAACACATCTCCACAAAATGAAAAATTTACTTTTTCCACATTAGGATATTTTACTACTTTTAAGAAGATACACACTATGAAAGGTCTCCCAATTTTATAAATGTAATGAATCGCCCAGTAAAGCTTATGACAAGTGGGCCACCTTTTATCTATGCAGTCAGATTTTCATGCATACCTTACACTTACTATTCAACTCAAGACGAGTAGGAAATTGAACAAAAATTAATTTAAAAAGCAAACATACAATTACTATGTAAGAAACATGTTCCTATTATATTATATCATTTAATGAGATCAAGCAAAACAAAGACTATTTGTACATGTAATTAGTAGGCAGCCAAATTAATACTATAGTACAAC
Source organism: Lontra canadensis (assembly GCF_010015895.1). Taxonomy (NCBI): domain Eukaryota; kingdom Metazoa; phylum Chordata; class Mammalia; order Carnivora; family Mustelidae; genus Lontra; species Lontra canadensis. The sequence continues at coordinate 13,531,674 of NW_022631008.1, forward strand.
CTAGCAATATATTAATGTATATAAAATAAAACCACTGACTCAAAAACAATGTATCATTTTTTTCAGTTTGGGAGTGTGTCCAGAGCTTTTTCATTTGTAAGGGATTAACTTCATCTCTTCACAATGACCAAATCAGGATAGGACTAGATTGCTTCAGAGCAATGATATCAAATATGCATCCATATAGTACATTAAAAAATACTTAAAAAATGAAATTTAAGGGGTGCCTGGGTGGCTCAGTGGGTTAAACTTCTGCCTTCAGCTCAGGTCATGATCTCAGGGTCCAGGGATCAAGCCTCGCATCAGGTTCTCTGCTCAGCAGGGAGCCTGCTTCCCCCTCTCTCTCTGTCTGCTTTTCTGCCTGCTTGTGATCTCTCTCTCTCTGTCAAATAAATAAATAAAATCTTTCAAAAAATGACATTTATGTTTTTCAGTTATGTTTCATTTAAAGTGAATACTTACGAAGTTAAGCTTAATATATACCTTTTGAGCACCTGTCACTGTTCTAAGATCTATAGGGATAAAAGTAATATATCGTTTCTTTCCTCATGGGTAGTACAACCATTTGAGAAATAAAAGGCATGCCCCTATAACATTTATATGTAAAACATGATTATATAACATCATGTTCCACATGTAACATATCCAAATGTTAAATATGTACATATAAAAAAGGATAATTGAAAGTCACAAATATTAACGTTTAGGAGTAATTAGGAAGAGCAAGCAATTCAAAGGAGAAAATATTGAGATTAAGATTTATATAGCAATTAAGCAGATGACCCTTGTATTAATCTAGGGTGAGGTTGTAGTGTAGCTGGTTCATGGAATGATGAATCTGGGGGGAAGAACTGCAGGGTTATTAGGGTGAGTTGGCTGTGTGGGTAAAGTTAAGTAGAGAAGTTTCTTTAATAAATGGGGATTTTTTTCTCTGATTTATTGAAGTACTTTGACACTATCTTTGTTTTTATTCTTTACCTCAGCTAATAACAATCTCAGACTTACCTTCTCTCTCTAAGGTGAACTGAGGGATGCCAAGTAAGATACTTGTAACTGGCAAGATCAGGAGCTTCTTTTTCAAGATATTATCAGTGGGATAATTTCTAGTGAAGACTAAGACGGAACCATACTGCTGTGTTGGTGATACAGAATAACAATGGATGGAATATAAATTTCTAGTGTTTCCAATATAAAAGACAGTAAAAGAGAAAAATAAGTGGAATAGAAAATAAAAATGCTTATTAGGTACCCAAGTGATATAGGAAGGCAGAGAAGGAAGTAAGGATTTCTACACAGTTGTAATAGGTGATGTCTGATACAAATTAACACTGAATGTTCACTATAGCCTTAAAAAAAATCACCACAGAAAATCTCAGAGGCAAAACAAGCCACAAGTTAAGATAATAGTAATAATAATAATAGTATAATAATGGTATAGTATAATAGTAATATAGTATAATAATAGAAGTAATAATAATAATAGCAACAATGATGGTGATAAATAACTTGTCCAACATCACAAAACCAAGAAGGAGAAAAACTAGACTTTGAATTTAGACCATCTATTCTAGCATTTTATGTTCTGGTCTTAAAGTCTATATCCTGTTTTTGGCAGAACTGATTAACAGAGCAAGCAGTCTCAGGTGATTTTTTACCCCAAGTTATAGTGGTCAGTTCCTGAAGCATCTCCACCATGCAGATAATTATTATTATGGGCCAAGTGTCTTATCTATTTTTAGTCTAGCAAGCAGCAGAACTTGTTTGGAAAGAGTCTGAAAAGAACTAAATTTTAAGTGGCCCTTCTGGACATCTCCTTCTTCCTGTGGTTAGTCTCTGTAGCCACAGCTTTCTTATTTGCATTCTTTACTGTTTTAGGATTTCTCTCTCTTTCTCTCTCTTTAGCACTTGACATAGCACTTTCTCTCTGAAGAAATCAAACTAAAAAAAATTCTAGAAACTTTAAATTAGTAATTGGCACTTATACTCAAAATACCCATGAAATTGTTTAAAATCTTGGCATTTATGTTTTCTCTGGGGCATGATATCCCATTGGGAAAATAGAAACATACCAAGATCTGTCTCTGAAGGGAAATATTACAATGGAATAAATAATGTCTCTCTGCATAAGCCATACAAGAAGGAATTTATTTCAAGAGTGGATAAAAATTTAAACCCATTCACTTTTGTTTTCTATTACATGAGGGATAGATACTAAATAATTTAAGGAACATACTGGCCAAAATAATAAATAGAACTTGAATACCTTGCAAGGAACTTACAATTTATTAGTTTTCAAGTTATTTTCACCAAGCAACTTTGCAGCAGATGCTATAGAAAAAAAGTAAATTAAACGCAAACTTGTCCCCAATGATCTAAAAATCACATAGAGAGCTTTTAAAGAAAAATCAGCATTCACTCACCCTATATTCCCTTCCCTCCCATTATGACTTAATTGGTATGGACATCATTTTATTTTGTTTTATTTTATTTTTTTTGTAGCTACAGGTGATTCTGTTGAGCAGCCACTACTGAGAACCACTGTGTTGGTTTGTTAGGGTTGCCATAACAAAGTAGCACAAAAGGGTATCTTACACACGTTTCTTTTCTTGGTTCTTAGGCTTAGAAATCTGAGATCAAGGTGTTGGCAGGGTTGATTTCTTCCTCCTGGCTTATAGATGACCCTCTTCACCCTGTGCCTTCATTTGGTCTTTTTTCTGTGTGTCCTAATCTCTTTTCATAAGGAGACCAATCATACTGGATCAGGGTCTACCTTAATGATCTCATCTTACCTCTTTAAAGTTTGTGTCTCCAAATACAGTTACATTCTGAGGTACTGGAGATTAGAACTCTAATACATAAATTTGGCAGAAACACAATCCAGCCCATAACATCACTAATCTAGAAAATGATCAGTTAGGAATGGATAATACATAACTAAACTCTTTTTTTTCTATTAATTAATCTAGTGTAATGCTGTTATTTAACTCAGGGGAAAATCACTATGGAATGCCTGTGCCATTGTATTCCTAAATCCTTTATGGTAAGTTCAACCAAAGGAATCTATACTGAACAAGAATGTAGTTTAGAAAATCATAGTACTGAAATACCTTTTTTAAACATGTAACTGATAATTCTCGATCTCTAAAACAACCATTTCCACAACTCTAAGACTATGAAGTAAAATCTTCAGATAAAGTACCGGAAAGATGGTAATTTGAATAGCAAACAACAATGACAACAACAACACAATGATTCATTAAAAAGGATTTTCATCCACAGAAACCAAATGATTCGTAGATGAAGACTAAGGAGACATCTAGAGTCAAGAAACACTGAGCCTGGGCACCTGGGTGGCTCAGTGGGTTAAAACCTCTGCCTTCAGCTCAGGTCATGATTCCAGGGTCCTGGGATCGAGCCCCGCATAGGGCTCTCTGATCAGCAGGGAGCCTGCTTTCCTTCCTCTATCTCTGCCTGCCTCTCTGCCCACTTGTGATTTCTGTCTGTCAAATAAATAAATAAAATCTTAAAAAAAAAAAAAAGAAAAAAGAAAGAAACACTGAGCCATTACTAACTCAGTATAGGTTATCAGCCACACAGCCAAAAAAAAAAAAGGCCTCGGGGGCATTTATTAACGTAGACTTCACATGTTAATCAACTGGGACTATTTTTTAAATTCTATTTCCTGGATAATAAAAAGAATTAAATAGAAATGGGATTCAGGTATAAGTATTTTTGTGGTAATTGCTTGTGTAGCCCAGTCTGAGACTACTAACTTGAGGCCTAACAGAGAGCACCCAAGTATAGGCCCAATGAAGTTTTTTATGGTTTTCAACCTGTTAGTTGCCTCTATTGATCAGAAGTTCCCTCTGATATAATTTGTCACGACTAACTCTCCTAAAGATAAACGAGTATAGTCAAGTGTATAATTTTTTTTTAAATAAATCCACATCTACATCTACCATTTCAGGTATAAATTTATGTAGGAAAAGTATTGCATAAAAAATCAGAAACACTTTATTTTTAACAAGTTCTAAGTAAAAGGAAATCCCTTCCTATCAATATCCAAATCCCCAGAGAAAGCAATGTGTTGAAAAAAAAAAAATATATATATATGTATATATATATTCCTGAATTTATTCCGAATTTTTTTTCCCCAGTTTTCTAGCTAGTACCAAAGTACCCAATGACTTTCTCTATGACAGCTTTGAGACAATGCCAGAGATCCTGAGTATGTCCATTAGGAAAAAAAATGACTATATATACTTACAAGTTTTATTATTCTAAGAAAATGAACAATATAACATTAAGAAAGTAAGTGGGACTGCTGGATGGCTCAGTCATTAAGCATCTGCCTTTGGCTCAGGTCATGATCCCAGAGTCTTGGGATTAGGTCCCACATTGAGCAACACACTGACCCCCACCCTGGGCTCCCTGCTCAGCAGGAAGCCTGTTTCTCCCTCTCCCACTCCCCCTGCTTGTGTTCTTTCTCTCATTGTGCCTTTCTCCTTGTCAAGTAAATAAGTAAAATCTTAAATAAGCAAACAAACAAAGAATAAAACAAAGTAAGCAATTGCTATTATTTCTGCATATAGTCTATCTTGAGTAACTTTTAATGCATTTTAAAAAATCATATTTTGGAGGTATAATTTCCACCAATAAAAATTCCCATTTTTAGTGCAGAGTTCATTGGGTTTTAACAAATGTAAGCACTGTCAAAATCGAAGTATTGTTCCTCACTGCAAAAAGGTTCCTTGGTACCCTGTTCCAGTCAATCCCTCAAAATGTCCTCCCAAATACTGATTGGATTTCTGACTGTATAAATTAGTTTTGCATTTTCTAGATTTTGTATAAATGGAATTATTACAGTAGAAACTATTTTTTGTTCCCTGCTTCTTTCACCCAGCATAGTTTTTTTTTTCAATGTATTCATTCATATTATATCAGCAGCTTTCTCCTTTAATTATTGCATAATACTTCATTATACAAGCATACCAAATATTCATGTATTTATCCCTTAAACTGTTGATGGACATTTAAATTGTTTCTAGTTTACAGCTATTATAAATAAACCAGACTTGACCATCCTAGTAGAATTCTCCTTTGGACATATATTTTCATTTTTCTTTAAATAGGTATGGAATGAATGAATAGTTTATTAGTTTGCTAGGGCTGCTGTAACAAAGTACCACAAACTGGAAGGCTTAAACAACAAAATGTATACAATACATGTGAAACACTCACAGTTTTGGAGTCTAGAAGCCTTAGATCAAGGTGTCAGCAGAGTTGGTTCCTTCTGAAGGCTATGAGTGGGAATCCTTTTCTCTCCTAGCTTCCAGTAGATTGCTGGCAATCTTTGGCTGTAGAAGCATCACCCTGATATCCGCCTTTATCTTCACATTGCATTCTCCCTATGTGTGTGTGTTTGTGTCCAAAGTTCCCCTTTTTATAAAGACACTAGTCATATTGGACCAGAGTGCCCCCCAGTCCAGTGTGATCTCATCCTCACGTAACTAATGATATTTGAAATAACTGTATTACCAACTAAGGTCATATCTAGGTTCTAGGGATTACGACTAACTTATGACTGGGGGAGGGATACCATTCTACTTAAACAGGTGGTATAATGAGTATAACTTTATAAGAAATTGGCAAACTGTTTTCCAAACCATTAGTGCATGAGAACTACTATTTCAAATATTTGCAAACAATTGATATAATTAGATTTTGATTTTATTAATTCTAATCAATGCATAGGGGCATATCATTGTTCTCTTAATTTGCATTTCTTTGATAACTAGTATATTTGAGCATCTTTTCATGTGCTATGGTACATTTATTTATCTCCTTCTACCTAATTAAAATTTGGTTGCTTTTTTGTTATTTAATTATAAAGAGTTTTTTGTTTCATTTTCTTATGTTTTTGGTTTTGTTTTGTTTTACTGGATAAATGTCCTTTAAATGATTAATCATGATTGAGAGAGAGAGAGAGAGAGAAAGTATTTTTTCCCTGTCTGGTTTGACTCTCATTTCCTTAATGATGTATTTGGAAGAATTAAAAAAAAAATTATGAAATCCAAATTAACAAATTTTCTTTTTATAACAAGTCCTTGTTTGTGTTTATCTAGGAATTGATTACTGAAAGTTCATAAATCTTTTTCTATGTTTCTTCTAAAATTTTTGTAAGTTAGGTTTTTGTTCTTTTTTTTTTTTTTTTTTTTATGTTTAGCTCCATGAGCTATTTCAAGATAGTTTGTATATGGTGTCAAGTGTAAAGTAAAGATCAATGTTTATTTACTCCCATATTTGATTACTAGTTGTTTCAACATCCTTTTGGGGGAAAAAAGTCAGTTCTCCACTTAAGTACCACCTTTTTTGTGAAAATTGATTCACCATCTACTGTTCTATTTTGGAATTTGTTATTCCTTTCCATTGGTATATGTTTATATTTACGCTATAACAAAATACCTTGATTATTTAGCTTTAAAAGAAAATTTGAATCAAGAGGTATAGCCTTCCAAGTATGTTTTTCTTTTTCACAATTTTTGGTTATCTTTGATCCTTTGCAATTCCATGTAATTTCTATAATCAACTTATCGATCTGTACAAAAAGATTTTGTTGGATTTAAATTAAGAATTAATTGAATCTGTGGGTCATTTTTTGAGAAATTGGCATCTTAAAACTATTGTGTCTTCTAATCCATGAACATAGAGTTCTCGATCCATTTGTTTAGGTCTTCTTTAATTTTAGTCAATAGTTTTGTAGTTTTCAGTGTATAAGTCTCATACATATTTTGCAATTATACTGCTAGTTATCTTAGCACTTGGCACTTTTTAAAATATTAGTTTTCCAAAAGTTAATATCCAGTAAAAACCAATTACATTGTTATTAATAGGAACTGCAAAAGCTCTGACATTTTACTCTTCTTGAGAGTTAACCAATTACCCTGATACATTTTCATAGGTACCAGCAGAAGATATAAAGTTCCTGTCACAGAGACAAAATATTTTTTATTTATTGTAATAGCAATGGCCAGAAAAGCATCATTTTACTGGTTTTCTGAGCTCAACTGTCCATCATTCCCCCAGAGGTAGATGTTATTTTTACCACTCTGGAATATAAGAAAATCTGCTCTAGGGAGACACACTTTTATCAAGATTACCTGTTTTACAAATATACTTGAAAAGACATTTTAGATGAAATTAGTTACTAATGCCTTTGAAGATATGCAGAAATATTTGACCCATGGAGAGTTACCCCTAACAGTTATGACCATGTAAATATTTTCCAATGTAGAGCAAGAGAGTTTACTGCCAGTATGTATCCTTCATTATGGACTATTATTAGAACTATGGCTCTATGCAATGATAATGATGGTTTACAGTATCAAGGGCAATCAGAATATTCTCTTTTGTTTTACCAATTTATCAAAATCATGTGATATCTAATGATGCATTACTTGAAATATGACTTTTAAAAATATATGGCTTTTTTATACAGCTTTTTTTTTTTTAATTTCTTTTAAGCATAACAGAATTCATTGTTTTTGCACCACACCCAGTGCTCCATGCAATACGTGTCTTCTTTAATACCCACCACCTGGCTCCCCCAACCTTCCACCCCCTGCCCCTTCAAAACCCTCAGATTGTTTTTCAGAGTCCATAGTCTCTCATGGTTCACCTCCCCCTCCAATTTCCCTCAACTCCCATCTCCTCTCCATCTCCCTATGTCCTCCATGTTATTTGTTATGCTCCACAAATAAGTGAAACCATATGATACTTGACTCTCTCTGCTTGACTTATTTTGCTCAGCATAATCTCTTCCAGTCCCATCCATGTTGCTACAAAAGTTGGGTCTTCATCCTTTCTGATGGAGGCATAATACTCCATTGTGTACATGGACCACATCTTCCTTATCCATTCATCCATTGAAGGGCATCTTGGTTCTTTCCACAGTTTGGTGACCGTGGCCATTGCTGCTATAAACATTGGGGTACAGATGGCCCTTCTTTTCCTACATCTGTATCTTTGGGGTAAATACACAGTAGTGCAATTGCAGGGTCATAAGGAAGCTCTATTTTTAATTTCTTGAGGAATCTCCACACTGTTTTCCAAAGTGGCTGCACCAACTTGCATTCCCACCAATAGTGTAAGAGGGTTCCCCTTTCTCCACATCCTCTCCAACACACATTGTTTCCTGTCTTGCTAATTTTGGCCATTCTAACTGGTGTAAGGTGGTATCTCAATGTGGTTTTAATTTGAATCTCCCTGATGGCTAGTGATAATGAACATTTTTTCATGTGTCTGATAGTCATTTGTAAGTCTTCATTGGAGAAGTGTCTGTTCATATCTTCTGCCCATTTTTTGATATGATTATCTGTTTTATGTGTGTTGAGTTTGAGAAGTTCCTGGCAATGAAGAAGTCAAACTCTCTCTCTTCGCAGATGACATGATTCTTTATATGGAAAACCCAAAAGACTCCACCCCCAAACTACTAGAACTCATACAGCAATTCAGTAACGTGGCAGGATACAAAGTCAATGTACAGAAATCAGTGGCTTTCTTATACACTAGCAATGAAAATACAGAAAGGGAAATTAGAGAATCAATTCCATTTACTATGGCACCAAGAACCATAAGATACCTGGGAATGAACCTAACCAAAGAGGTAAAGGATCTGTACTTGAAGGATCTATACTCGAAGAATATTTCATGAAAGAAATTGAAGAAGACACAAAAAGATGGAAGACCATTCCATGCTCTTGGATCAGAAGAATAAACATTGTTAAAATGTCTAGACTGCCTAGAGCAATCTATACTTTCAATGCCATTCCAATCAAAATTCCACTCGTATTTTTCAAAGAGCTGGAGCAAATAATCCTAAAATTTGTATGGAATCAGAAGAGACCCTGAATTGCTAAGGAAATGTTGAAAAACAAAAATAAAACTGGCGGCATCACGTTACCTGATTTCAAGCTTTACTACAAAGCTGTCATCACCAAGACAGCATGGTACTGGCATAAAAACAGACACATAGACCAGTGGAACAGAGTAGAGAGCCCAGATATGGACCCTCAACTCCATGGTCAAATAATCTTCCACAAAGCAGGAAAAAATATACAGTGGAAAAAAGACAGTCTCTTCAATAAATGGTGCTGGGAAAATTGGACAGCTATATGTAGAAGAATGAAGCTCGACCATTCTCTTACACTGTACTCAAAGATAAAATCGAAATGGATAAAAGACCTCAACGTGAGACAGGAATCCATCAGAATCCTAGAGGAGAACATAGGCAGTAACCTCTTTGATATTGGCCACAGCAACTTCTTTCAAGATATGTCTCCAAAGGCAAAGGAAACAAAAGTGAAAATGAACTTTTGGGACTTCATCAAGATCAAAGCTTCTGCACAGCAAAGGAAACAGTCAACAAAACAAAGAGGCAACCCACACAATGGGAGAAGATATTTTATACAGTTTTTAAAAATGTATTTTGGTCAAAAACTTCTGTTTGCATTTCATGTTTTATTGAAAGACACATGAGCCTTTATATGGAGTGATGGACAGAAAGTCCATCTGTTGGCAGATACAGGTAAGTGATACAATGTTTCCTCAGTATCCATACCAAGATGGAGGCACTGGATTTTTACAACTTTGCAACTTTCCTGTGATACCATACAACTGTTACTAATACCAATGGTTTAAAATTAGTATGAGAAGCTATATTCACTCTCAGCTCCTTCTTACTGTTCTAGAGTCTTTGATATGAGCCTGGCAATTTATCAGGGGTTTGGCCTGTTAAAAAATTATATTCAACTAACATTTTTAGATACACTGTAAGAGACATTAACAGATTTATTTCATGCCTAATGTCTTCATGTTGCCCACACACTTCATTGATATTCTGGATATTAAGATTTATTTATTTATTTATTTATTTATTTATTTGTGGGGGTTGAGGAGTTGAGGGGATGGGTAAGAATCCTAAAGCAGACTCCCTACTGAACATAGAGCCTGACAAGTGCTCTATCCCAGAATCCTTAGCTCATGTCCTGAGCTGAAATCAAGAGTCTGATGCTCAAAAAAGTGAACCACCCAGGAGCCTGATACTCTGGATATTAATAGAACTTTCTGTTCTCTCTTTTGGCTCTTCACTAATTAATTGGGATTGCCTTTAGTATTGTCTTTTATATTTGTCTTCATCTTGTTCCATCTCCTGGAATGTTTCTTGGATTTCATCTTTGAACTTTCTTTTATTCTTTTTTTTTTTTAATTTTGTAGCCATATTTTCAATTTCTAAGAATTCCTTCATGTTCTTTTGTTTTTAATTATTGAGTTTCATTTAGCATTTTGGTTTTGTGGATGCAACTTCTCCTTGTTCCTACCTGAGATGGAGTTTTAGGTTGGAGAGAAATTTAAGACCAGAAGAATCTTTCTTTCCATATTCCAAATACGAAAAAGCCTTTTTCAGGATAAAATCAAGTGTTTACACAGTCAGAGAACTTGAGTTGCACTCCATGGAGACTCATGGTATTTATGGATAACATGGAAATTTTCCTGAATTCCTAAACAGATAAAGTTCCTGATGAAGTAGGCTAGAAAGCCAAATAATTAACTTTTCTAGGAACAAAGTGACTTTGTACAGCTATTTGCTGTAGGGCAAACAGCTTAGGCTAGAAATCAAAAAGTAGTAATTTTTGGTGTTCCTGTCAAAAATAAATAACTTGAATATAATCTTGTGGAAATATCAGGCAAACCCAACAGATTGCATGAAATAAATACTCTGTGCTTTTCAAATATCAGTATGAGGAAAAAAAAAAAAAAAAAAAAAGACCAAAGAGTTGTTTCATATTAAAGGAGACTAAAAAGACATGGCAAGTAAGTATGATCTATGATCCTGAACCAGAATTCTTTTGTCATTGTTATAAAGGATACTCATAGGCCATCTGATGAAATTTTAATAAACTTATGACATTAATTAATGATAGTATATCAATCTTTACTTATTTTTATAATTTTATTACTGCTATTAACCACCCCCCTTTTTAAAGATTTTATTTATTTATTTATTTGAGAGAGAGAGAGAGAAACCATGAGCAGGGGTGGAGACAGAGGGAAAGGGAGAAGCAGGGACTGAGCTGAGCAGGGACCCTGTTGTAGGGCTTATCCCAGAACCTTGAGCTCATGACCTGAGCTAAAGGCAGATGCTTAACTGACTGAGCCACCCAGTCACCCAAGAATCCCTTGATTTTAGGAAATGTACATAGAAATATTTTGAGTAAATGTGAATAATGTAACTTACTGTAAAATAATACAGAAAAGTAATTATATTCCTCTTCCCATATATACAAGAGAAAATGATAAATTTATAAAATATGGACATTTGGAGAAAGTGAGTTTAAGTGTATGGAAATTTTCCTATATTTTTTGCAAACTTTCTGTAAATGTGAAATTATTTCAAAACAAAAAATCAAAAGGGAACAGATTCAATAACTGGTATCAGTAATATCCAAAATGACTGCAAGAACCAAATCAGCAGAGTGGACCTTGGGAGTTGGCTGAGCCAAAAGAGAACAGTCCAGAAGTTTACCAGCCACCACTTCAGAAAGTAATGGGTGAATGATGCATGACTAAGTGGTTTAGGGCCACCAGCACTTCAGTGCAGGAAAGACTTAAAATGAGCAAAAGATACCAGAGTTAGCAAATGTAAACATCTCCTGATGCCCTGTAGAGTCCTCATATACCATCTTGGAGACTAGAAACAAGAAAGGGTGAAATTGGAACAGACCTAGCATGAACTTGAAAATGATGGTTTTAAACTAAAATGAGGCTATTAATATTGATGAGAGAGCAGGAGGCTGGCTGAGGGCAAAGCAAAAGCTGGCACCTTACATCCCCTCTCCACCAGCTCCCCTCGGTAATGTGTGTGACATTCCTCAGGCACCCTTGACTGCCATAAGGGAGAAACAAATAGTTAACTTGCAGAAATCACAATCCTACAAGACAGGAGTCTCCCTTGGTTTACAAATGTCCTAGAGATCTACAAACAAAGAAGTTACCTTATCAATAGCACAATTTCCAGAGGCAAATAACTCAGTTCCTCAAACCCTACTGTCACCCTCCCCTCCATAAACAAAACTGAAGGAGGATGAGGTAGAAGGAAATGTAAATATAGTTAAATCTTTTCTGAACCTAAATCTCACTAACAAAGACACTTGATAGCAGGATTGTGACATCCCACAACTATCTCCCAACTATCTTCATGTTAATGGCTGGCCAAAAGACAACATTGATCAAGCCGCAAGGCTTCCGGTATCCCCCGGCACCTTGTAGGCCCTCTTTAGCATATGAAAGCTCCATTGAAACCTCCCTTCCCCTCACCTTCCCCCAACCGCAAGGTACATAACCTGCCATCTCTCACAACCTGGGGCAGCTCTTCCTGCCCAAGGGTCCTGTCCCTGTGCTTTAATAAACCACCATTTTGCACCAAAGATGTCTCAAGAATTCTTTCTTGGTCATCGGCTCTGGACCTCAGCCCACCAAACCTCACCTAGGTTCTAGAATTTCATCAGTATGATAAAATTTTTAAAAAATAAAAAAATGATAAAATCTAAGTCTTGATCACTCAACAAAGGTTTTTCCTCCTCAATGAGTGGGAAATATTTGAAGAATATTATCCCAATTATAGAAAATAAGAAGTCACAATTTCCATGCCCATGAAAGTATAGTGTAAAATGTGTTATCCCACTAAACAAATTTGCTCTTTTAAAACACTTTCTTCTGTTTTCTGAGTTACAATTTCATCTACGGTCAATTTCTTTGTTTACTTGGATTTCTCAATTCATGCTTCATGTTTTTCAAATATCTAGAACTTTTAGTTGATCATTTATACAGATCCATAGCTTTGCTCTATTATATATCTGCTGTGGGTCTTAAGTGATATTATGCAAATTGACTGGTGGTTGTATTGTGAGCTTTATGAATATGAATGGGCCATGTTGAAAGACAGATTTTGCTTTGGAATGAGTGATCAAGTAGTAGGCATCAAAGTACAAAATCTTATAAATGTTTAAATGAGAGAGAGAAATACTCTGGGCATCAACACAGACACCAAAAACCTTAACTCTCCCCATCTGAGTATAACAAATTCTTTAAAGAAAGCACATCCTTTGTTTGAATGTTTCTTGTTTTCATAAAGGTAACATCAGGCTGCTTTCTCTTTTATATTCTGGTATAAAAAGGAGAATGACAATTTAATTTATAGACTCAGTTAATCCCTCTTTCCATTCCCACTTTCTAAGCCAACTCTTCATATCACCTGATAACTGAGTTGGGGCTACTTCCCTTTCCCAGCTGTAGCAGTAACTTCGAAATGAGGCTTTGTTCACTATCCTTTTTCCTCCTATTAACTTTTTTTTATTTGTTTCTATTCTCCAGAGATGCATTAAAAGCAATCATGTACTAATAGTATCTTCTGTTACTTTTATATTTTATTCTTCTACTATCATTTTAATGGTATGGAAACTTGATCCAGAAATGGGCAAAACCTTTTAAATAAATGCTCATGTTAACATTCTCATATTTTGTAAGACATTTTAAAATTAATTTCAAATAAATATAACTTTTCCCCCAATTTCAAGGTGTCTACCTTCAAATATACCCCATCCCTCTAACTCCACTGAAAATAGTATAAGGAAGGAAAAAAAAAAAAAAAAGTTTCCTTTGCCCTTCCAATTTCTTCTCTGATATCCTGTAATAAAAACAGATTAACAGGAGAAAAACAAACAAAAGTTTATTAATATGTATACTTTCTTTACACAGGGAGATAACAGAGGAAACTAACCCTCCCCACCCCCAAGCCTCTAATTTAAACCTTCAGCTAAAGATAAAAGAAAGACTTTAATGTGGGGACAGGGAAGCCAATTACCAGGAAAAGCTTGGTAAACAAGGGTGAGGTTTGTTATTTAGATTTAAACTGTGTCTTCTTTATTGATAGGAATTTCTGGTGATTTAATCATCTTACTGTTCCTGGTACAGTACAGAGAGGCAGACACCCTTACAAGTGGAGATTTCCTTTATAAATGTAAATTTCCCTTACAAATGTGTAACTATATATTGTTTTCAGAGCTTCTCCTGTGTCTGCAAAAATAATCAGTTCAAAATAATCCTAATGACAAAGAAACATATAGGCAGTGGGGTAGCAAAGTCTGCTTCCCTTCAGTAGGATCACCATACTTAAGTCTAGGTTTGCCAGGAAAAATTCCAGTTTATGACTGGTGTCCCAGTTTAGTTGCAAACTGTTGCCTCACTCATTATAAAAACTTCCTATTTAGAATGAAAAAAAAAAATGTATGGTCACTTTACTATAAGGAACTTACAATACTTTCCTCACTTTCCAAATTTCTCAACAAATTTATATGACTTCTGTTGATTTCACTCATTCTGAATAAGGTCAGGCATAAATAACATCTTTTCCATTTTTAGATAGCCTTTACATCTTTGCATTCATTCTTGACCACATCTGTGTGTCATGGCCTCTACTACACATCAGACAAAGTTTTAGGTATTTGGAATACAAAGATGAATATACTTTATTTTCTAGTATATTTCAAAGGAGATAAAAATGTGAAAAAAAATACAATGAGACCAGTTTTTCAGTATTGAATGGGGCATAGTTCCTTGTGGAAATTGAAAGATGGAGAATCTAACTTACATTGGCAGGTAACGTGAGTGACTCAGAATGACATGTCAGTCACAGTCTGAATCTTTATGATGTTTCAACAGATAAGAATGCAAAGAGAAGGTAAATCATTGAAGAAAGAATATTCATTTATATTATTTAAGTAGGAAATATTTATTAAATGAATCCTATATGACTAGCCCAGATCTAGGACCCAGGGATATGGCAGTGAACAAAACACTTAGGAACTCCAGCCCTCCTAAAATTCACATTCTAAAGGAAAAGACAATAAGAGAGATTAATAAGTAAGATATATTGTATGTTAGCTAGTTATAAGTTCCAAGGAGAAAAATAAATCATAGAATGATAAGAATAATGTCTGTGTTTATTTAGGACAAGTTGTAATTTTGGATGAAGTACTAAGGAAGTACTCACTAAGAGGTAACACATTTGAATGAAGACTTGGAGATAAGTCAGTGAGTAAGGCAGATATCTTATGAAAGCACTTTAGTTAGAGAGAAGAGTAGGTACAAAAGTCTTGAAGAGAAAGTATGATTTATGTGTTTAAAGAAAAAAAGGAGAAGCATATTAAGGGGAATAAAATCATAAAGGTAACAGGGTCTCATATAACATAGGGCCTTTCAAAGACTTTGAAGTTTATTGTTGGTAAGATAGGAGGGTTTAGAACAGAAAAATGGTATGATCTGATAAGACAAACAGGATGACTCCTGCTGTTCTGTTAAATTAGACAGAAGAAGGGGTAAAGGGGAAGAGGGTTAGTGGGTAGAAGTTAATGACAGGAACAGAAACACCAATTAGCAGAGATTTACAATAATACAGGAGAGAAGAGGATGGTGCTGTGGTCCACGAAATTTGAAGTGAAAAATGTTAAGAAATGGTTGATATCTGGTTGTACTTTTAATGTGAAGTATTACAGAAATAAAGGAGTCAAAGATAAAGTTTCAGTCTGAAAAACTAGAATAATTGAATTCTTCTTCTTTAAGGAGCTGGGGAGGTCATGTCAGGAGCTCATTCTTACACATGTTACATCTGAGACACCCATTTGACACCCAGTGGGGATGTAATACAAATAGTTGAATACGAGTCTGAAGTTCAGAGGAAATTTTTGTGTAGGAAAAAACACTTGATGGACTAGTACTCAGATGGGATTTAATGCCATTTGTTTGGATGAGATCACCATGAGAATGAGTGTAAGCAGCAAACAGAATAATGCCTAAGATAAGCCCTTCAATATTCCAAAGTTTAGGTGTTGTAAAAAATGGGAAAGGAATAGCAAAAAGATTCAGAGTAGCTTGAGAGTTAAGAGCAGAAGTAGATGGGTTGACTTTGGAGTCCTACTAGCTATATTTTGTCAAATACTGCAATACATAAAATAAGAGGAGGATTTAACCATAAACTGACAATTAACATTAGCAAAACAATGCCGCTACTAATCACAGGTGTTTGGGATGGTGGTCAGTTTAAAGGAGAATGAGAAGAGAGGTACTGGATACAGCAAGAATAAATAATTCTTTAAAGGGAGTTTTGCTTTAAAGATGGGGAGTTAAGTGGCATTAGGGGCACCTGGGTGGCTCAGTGGTTAAAGCCTCTGCCTTCCGCTTAGGTCATGATCTCAGAATCCTGGGATTGAGCCCCACATCGGGCATTCTGCTCAATGGGGAGCCTGCTTCCTCCTCTCTCTCTGCCTGCCTCTCTGCCTACTTGTGATCTCTCTCTGTCAAATAAATAAATAAATAATCTTTAAAAAAATAAATGGAGTTATGTGGCATTGTAGTATGATTATGTGACAGAGTCAAGAGACGATTATTATTATTATTATTATTATAGAAGAAATAATATGTTCACTGGTGAGAATGATCTGGTATATACATTTACAGAATGGAAAAAGGGAAAAAGTAGAATGCAATATTTTGAATAGTTGGGATGGGAGTGTAGGGCATAGATGTGGAGAGGTAAAACTTTTTTTTTTTTGGAAGATTTTAATTATTTATTTGACAGACAGAGATCACAAATACGCAGAGAGGCAGGCAGAGAGAGAGAGGAAGAGAAGCAGGCTTCCCGCCGAGCAGAGAGCCCAATGTGGGGCTCAATCCCAGCACCCTAGGATCATGACCTGAGCCGAAGACAGAGGCCTCAACCCACCGAGCCACCCAGGTGCTCCAGGAGAGGTAAAACTTAAAGCATGGACTGTACACCACAATAGGTGGGAAGTTGAGCATAGGGGCATAGAGGTAAATTAGTTTGACAGTGTGTTAGCAAGAGATTATAACTGTCTTCTGATGAATTTCATTTTTATTTTTTTATGAGACAGGACAGGGCCAGCTTTATAGGTATACAATCCATGCAACTGCATGGTTCTTCTGTGCTCTGAAGGACCCCACACATTTCAAATCTCTGTTGTTAACATTATGAAAATCTTAAATATAATATCTTTAAGCTTTTATAAAGTTCAATGGAACAAAAAAGCAGAAGTGTGATCAGAGGAGATACACACAATGGATATATGTACTCTTCCTTGCCACCCTATTCACATGTAGTAATATTGCTCTGTGAACCTGCAACTTCAACAAGTTCAACAAGACTCAAAGCAAGTACCAGGTAAACTAATTTCTGACCAAGTAAGGCTGGGGATCTGACAGCCCCAAGAAGCCATACTTTCAGTTTGTACAAGAATTTGTTTCTGACTCAGAAAAAAAGGCAGTAGTGTTCCAAGAAACACAAGTGACCAAAGAAATTTGTTATACCTTTTCTTATTCATGTCACTTCCCTGTATGAGCTATTTACCTGAAAATAATGATATCAAAGGGAAAGACGATGAAACCTACAGTTTCTTTTCCCTTCAGTCCTTCCTTATTCAGCAGTAAGTTAAGGTAGAGTATTTAGATAGAATGTGCATGCTTAAAGAAGTGAAAATGAAACTGTTCAGTTAGCTTTGCGCACCATTTCTTCTATTCTGGTAAGAACAAAATATACATGAATATATAAGACACATTGGAATTTTGTAATTTTGGCAATTCTTCATGGAAGATAATGTTCTTATATTTGCATTTAAAACTGGCACTATAGAATATGAAGATGAATGGTAAAATTCATGCTAATAACTTAAACTTTTAATTTTCCTTTATTTAGGACAAGATTAAATTATAGTTAAAAAGCACCATGACATTGTGAGAGAGAGACCATGAGAGGAAAAAGCTTCTAATGTCATTTTTCTCCTGCTTTTTAAATAAAAGGGTCTGCATTTTCATTTGGCACCACATCTTGCAAATTATGTGGCTGGCTCTGAAATAGCAAGCACATCATTAGCTGAAAACGGGGATGAGAGAGGAGATTTTGCAAGTTCGAGAGAAAAATAAGCTATGAAACAGTGCTGTGGTTGAGTGGATGTGTGAATAGGAATAGTGAAATGAAATATGATTACTAGGCAGCATTAAGAAACCACTTGAGGTTAATGATCATGATTATAAAGTGTCCAGTCAGCATGATTATGTGTTTTTCTTCAGACATATTCATTTGCATGGAGGGCAAGGAGGTTGAGTATATATGAAAGGGAGTAAAATGATTATAATAATTGGCCAGGAAATTTAATCTGAGTAAGGAGGAAAGTGAGAATTTAAGAGGCTAACAAACATTGAAAAGCCATAAAATCAGACATGCTTTATTATTGCAGGATTCCTAGAGTTAGAGTACTATAGGAAATGAGTCAGAAAGAGAAAAAGTGGAGGTGTGATGTTGAGACAATTGAGGGGGTGGTAGTTATTTGTTGTAAGGACTAGCATATAATCTTGAGAATGTGTGGCTGTGGGGAAGTGAGCACATCAAGTTGCTGAGAGATCTGAATATTGGAAATATCTTCATGGATAGTGAAACCTCCAAAAGTTATAATAGCAATGATGTTGGATAAGACAACAGTGAACCCAGCCCTAACATCAAAGAAGGAAGAATAGTGACTGCTGAGAGTGGTAGTTGTCTGCAAAAAGGAGGGATGGTAATAGATTAGTGACAAAAACTCATTTAGAGAGAAGGGAGAAAAAAAAAATGTCCAGAAGCAACAATAAGGAGCAAAGAAAAAATAATCTAGATTCAAAATATGTGGTAGAAAATAGGTAGGTATCACCACCATTTGATAGAGTCACATATGAACAAGAGTCACAGGAGAAATTGTGTTGTGGATATAGCAAAAAGTGGAGAGACTTTACTGAAGATGGTTGGGATATAGAGGTGTATTCTGATAACTGGCACTGAGTTTCAGAAACCCACCGAAAAAGTTTCAGGAGATGGAGAGGTGGGAGTTGAGGGCAGACAAGGTAATGCACAGAATATAAAAGAACCAAAGATTTAACGGATGAGAGAGATGATGTGGAAGACTAGGGTTTCCATAGTAATGGCATGAAAAGAAATAAAGGGCATAATGTAATCATTCCTGCTGTCCCCATAAGAAAATAGTGCTGACAAAGTTGTGAGTGTTCAGGAATGACAGAGTCTTGGAACTTCCCTCTGAGTCCCACTCATGGAGACTTCAAGTCCTACTGAAGAGAAGTCTCATTACTGGTGACTGGACATTCTTGACTTCTCTAATGATAACCTATGGAATAGGTATGGATTTGTGAAAAGTCCATTAAGGGAAATGACAAGTAGTTTTGAAAATAAATATAAGTCATGTGGGAGTAAAAGAAGTTGAAATTTTAAAGTTAGAATCACTTTTTTTTATTAACATATAATGTATTATTAGCCCAAGGGGTACAGGTCTGTGAGTTATCAGACTTACGCACTTCACAGCACTCACCATAGCACATACCTTCCCCAATGTCCATAACCCAACCACCCTCTCCCTACCTCCCTATCCCCTGCAACCCTCAGTTTGTTTTGTGAGATTGAGTCTCTTATGGTTTGTCTCCCTCCTGATCCCATCTTGTGACTTGTTAATTTTAGCCATTCTGACTGGTGTGAGGTGGTATCTCATTGTGGTTTTGATTTGTATTTCCCTGATGCCGAAAGATGTGGAGCACTTTTTCATGTGTCTGTTGGCCATCTGGATGTCTTCTTTGCAGAAATGTCTGTTCATGTCCTCTGCCCATTTCTTGATTGGATTATTTGTTCTTTGGGTGTTGAGTTTGCTAAGGTCTTTATAGATACCTAAAGCAATCTACACATTTAATGTAATCCCTATCAAAATACCATCAATTTTTTTTCAAAGAAATGGAATAAACAATCCTAAAATTTATATGGGACCAGAAAATACCTCAAATAGCCAGTGGAATGTTGAAAAAGAAAGCCAAAGTTGGTGACATCACAATTCCAGACTTCAAGCCCTATTACAAAGATGTCATCATCAAGACAGTATGGTACTGGCACAAAAACAGACATATAGATCAATGGAACAGAATAGAGAACACAGAAATAGACCCTCAACTCTATGGTCAACTCTATGGTCAACTAATCTTTGACAAAGCAGGAAAGAATGTCCAATAGAAAAAAGAGTTTCTTCAACAAATGGTGTTAGAAAACTTGGGATATAGTTTTTCTGCCACATGCAGAAAAATGAAACTAGACCATTTCCCTGCACTGCACACAAAAGTAGACTCAAAATGGATGAAAGACCTCAATATGAGAAAGGAATCCACCAAAATCCTTGAGGAGAACACAGGTAGCAATGTCTTCAACCTCAGCTGCAGCAACTTCTTCCTGGAAACATCGCCAAAGGCAAGGGAAGGAAGGGCAAAAATGAACTATTGGGACTTCATCAAGATCAAAAGCTTTTGCACAGCAAAAGAAACAGTCAACAAAACCAAAGACAACTGACAGAATGAGAGAAGATATTTACAAATGACATATCAGATAAAGGGCTAGCATCCAAAATCTATAGAACCACATTTTTTTTTATTTGATAGACAGAGATCACAAGTAGGTAGAGAGGCATGCAGAGAGAGGAAGGGAAGCAGGCTCCCTGCCCAGCAGAGAACCTGATGCAGGGCTCGATCTCAGGACCCTGAGATCATGAACTGAGCCGAAGGCAGAGGCTTTAACCCACTGAGCCACCCAGGCGCCCCTATAGAACCACATTTTAAAAGAATGTGAATTTCAGTCTACTTATAAAAAGAATTTTTAATAGACCTCACCTGGGATAATAGAGAAAGGTGATAGTAAGAGAAGACAGGGGAAGACAGCAGAGGAAGAGGATACTAATATCACCTCTTCCCTAGATACAACTCGATAACAACCACATCAATGTAAATAGCCCAGAAAATGACCCAAACAAACAGAACAGACTCTTCACAATTAAATGTAGAAAAGAGGTCACATTGAAGAGGGTGGATAAACGAAGATGCAATCAGGAGCCAGATGGACCTTCAGGGGATTGTCTTCAGGAAGGGTTAATGCAGCAGTTGTGGACAAGTGAGAGGACCAGATCCCCACACCAGACCCATCAGGCACCGGAGAACCACATGGGGAAGATAAATGTCCATAACTAGAGGGACTAACAATAAGAGAGATTTAATACCTGGAAATTTAAAGATCAGCAGGCTCAGCTCTAGGGAGCCTGGAGGGTGGAGATCCTGCCACTAAAAAAACAATAAACAGTTTGCTGAGATATAGCATGGAAATAACAGTTTGAAAAACACCTGGGATATATGGGAAGATTTATCTACTAATCTCAAACCACGTGTTAGAGAGGCAGAGAACACTGGGACACTTCAAGAACAAAAGACCTGGTGGGTATCATTTCCCTCCCCTGCCCCCAAGCCTAAATGCATAGACAACTGTAGAAACTAACACACTACAACACCCTCCACCTAGCTTATTAAAAGCAACCGCCCCACTCTGCACATGTCTGTGGATTTGCTCCTTCTAACCTGACCAGTCTCAACAGGAGTTTTCCAAGATGCCTCTAGTTCCCTTTCCATAGTAGATTGGCACAGACATTGCTGGTACCACACATCTCACCCCTGCATTCTCCTTTGGTCCTGCGCCCTCCAATATGCCCTCATCAGCAGCCCATCCAAAGTAGTGTCACAAATCTGGCAGTGTGAGAGTTTGTGACAGTGGCCAGAACCACTCCAAAGTGACTCCTGCCCTGGAGAAAGGAGTAGATAACTATAAAAACCAGCCCAACTGTGGCGCCATCAGTGGGCTGGGGGCAAATATCAGGTCTGATGGCAGGCACTGCCCACCCCAAATAAAGCTTCTCAGGGGCCAACACAGGAAGAGCACCCTACAGTTCAGTGCTATTGCATCTCTGATAAATGCCTGATCTGACTCAAGTCAAGCCCAAGATGGCTCCAAACTGGCCCACTAACAACACAGGGACCAAATCCTGCCTATAACAGGCAAAGAGAACTACTGAGACCAGTGAACTAATGGCAAATGCAATTCAGCTACAATAGTAGAGTGCAAGCAACAAACATAGGAGACACCCCAGAAACACCTGGTTCTGCTGAACAGGAGACATTGAACTACAGGGCACCACAGGAATTTCTCTTCATAAGGCCACTACCTTCAAGAGCAGTAGATGTAGTTGATTTTCCTAACATATAGAAACAGACAAAGAGACAAAAAGAGGAGACAGAGGAATACATCCCAAATAGAAGAACAGGACAAAACAAGGGCAAAAGACATAAGTGAAATAGATATAAGTAATACACTTGATAAAGAATTTAAAGTAATAGTGTAAAGATACTCACTGAACTTGAGAAAAGGGTGGGGGACCTCAGTAAGAACTTCAACAAAGAGATAGAAAACATAAAAAGAACCAATCAGAGATGAAGAATTGAATAACTGAAACTAAAAATACACTGTAGAAAATAAATAGTAGACTAGAGAAAGCAAAACAGAGTAGCAACCTTGAGAACAGAGTAGTGGAAAGTAATCAAACTGAAGAAGAAAGAGAAAAAAGAATAATTTTAAAAAAGAGAATATATTAAGGGAACTCAGCAACACTGTCAGGTGTAAGAACATTTACATTATAGAATCTTAGGAGAGGAGAGAGAAATGGGGATAGAAAATTTATTTGAGGAAATAACAGCTGAAGGATTCCCTAATCTGGGAAAGGAAATAGATACTCAGATCCAGGAGGCACAGAGAGCTAACAACAAAATAAACCCAAGAAAGTCTACACTAAGACACACAATAATTAGTAAGTAGTAATAAAAAGAGAATTTTAAAAACAGCATGAGAAAAGAAAACAATTATACAAGGGAAATCCCATAAGGCTATCAGTTGATTGATTGATTGATTGATTGATTTTTAGCAGAAATTTTCCAGGCCAGAAGAGAGTGGCATAATATATTCAAAATGCTGGAAACAAAACAAAACAAAACCAACCAACCAACAAACAAGAGCTTTGTCCAAGAATAGTCTATCCTGCAAAGCTCCCATTCAGAATAGAAGGAAAGATAAAGAGTTTCTCAGACAAACAAAAGTTAAAAGAATTCATCACCACTAATCCAGCCTTATAAGAAATGTTAAAGGTAAAATTTTGGGTGGAAAGGAAAGACCATAATAAGGCATAGAAAAGAAGGAAGAAAAAAGCAGTAAAATTATGTATATATAAAAATCAGTCAAAGTATTCATAAAATAAAAGAATGTAAACTATGATACCATGTACCTAAGACATTGGGGAAAGAGGAATAAAGAACAGACTCAAACTTAAGGAATAATCAAATTAATATAGATTTCTCTATGCATAAGATGTTACACAAAAACTGGTAATCAAAAAATCAAAGAACAGTTATTGATATGCAAAAAATAAGAAGAAATCCAAGTATAGCAGTAAAGAAAGCCAGCTAACCATGACAGAAGGGGGTGAGAGGAAAGGAATGGAGGAAAACTACAAAAACAACTGTAAAATGAGTAACAAAATGGCAATAAGTACTCTCTATCAATAATTACTTTGAATGTAAATAAACTAAATGATCCAATCTAAAGACATAGGGTGACAGAATGGATTTAAAAAGCAAAACCCATTGGAACTCCTGGGTGGCTCAGTGGGTTAAGCCTCTGCCTTCAGCTTGGGTCATGGTCTCAGGGGCCTGGGGTGAGCCCCGCATCAGGCTCTCTGCTCAGCAGGGAGCCAACTTCCCCCTCTTTCTCTGCCTACCTCTCTGCCTACTTGTGATCTCTCTCTCTGTCAAATAAACAAATAAAATCTTAAAAAAAAAAAAGCAAAACCCATCTTATTGCTGCCTACAAGAGACTCATTTCAGACCTAAAGACAGGTGCAGATTGAAAGTGAAGGGTTAGAAAAGCATTTATCATGTAAATGGAAGTGAAAAGAAAGTCAGGATAGCAATACTTATATTGGACAAAATAGACTTTAAAACAAAGACTGTAGCAAGAGACAAATAAGGACACTATATAATCATAAAGGGGATAATCCAACACGAAGATATAAAAATTAAATATTTATGCACCCAACATGGAAGCACCCAAATGTATAAAACAGCTAACAACAAACATAAAGGAAGTCATCAATTGTAAAACAATAATCATAGGAGACTTTAACATTCCACTTACATCAATGGATAGATCTTCTAAACAGAAAATCAACAGTGGCTTTGAATGACATGTTGGCCAGATAGACTTAACAATATATTCAGAATATTCCATCCTAAAACAGGAGAATACAAATTCTTTTCAAGTGCACAAAGAAAATTCTCCAGAATAGATCACATATTAGCCCACAAAACAACTATCAATGAGTTAAAAAAAAAAATGAATCCATACCATTATCTTTTCTGACTACAACTTTGTGAAACTAGAAAACCACAAGAAAAAATCTGGAGAGAACACAAAAACATGGAGTTTAAATAACATGCTATTAAACAATGAATGGTCCAACCATGAAGACAGAAGAAATAAAAAAATAACTGGAGAAAAAAGAAAATGAAAACAGAGTGGTCTAAAGTCTTTGAGATGCAACAAAAGGCATCCCAAAGGGGATGCTTATAGCAGTACAGGCCTACCTCAAGAAGCAAAAAAAAATCTCAAATTGACAACCTATCTTTACACTTAAAGGAGCTATTAAAAAAAAGAACAAACAAAACCCCAAACCAGTAAAAAGGAAGGAAATAGTAAAGATTAGAGCAGAAACTAAAAAAAAAACCAAAAAACAAAAAAGCAAAAACAAAACAATAGAACAGATCAATGAAATCAGGAGCTGGTTCTTTGAAAAAAATCTACAAGATTCATAAACCTTTAGCCAGGCTCACCAGAAAAAAAAAATAAGAGAAAAAAAAAAGACAGAAAGAGACGGAAGACTTGAGTAAACAAAATCAGAAATGAAAGAGTGAAATAACACCTGACACCACAGAAATAAAAAGGAATATAAGAGAATATTATGAAAAAATTATATACCAAAAATTCAACAACCTAGAAAAAAATGGATAAATTCCCATAAACATATTACCTCCCAAAATTGAATTATGAAGAAACAGAAAATTTGAATAGACTGATTAGCAGCAATGAAATTGAATCAGTAATCAAAAAATTCCCAGCAAACAAAATTCCAGGGCCAGACAGATTCACAGGGGATTTCTACCAAACATTTAAAGAAGAGTTAATGCCTATTCTTCTCAAACTATTCCAAAAAAATAGAAGAGGAAGGAAAACTTCCAAATTCATTCTATGAGGCCAGCATCACCCTGATATTAAAATCAGACAAAGATACTATATGTATACAACAAAAGACAGAGAACTACTGGCCAATATCTCTCATAAACATAGATGCAAAAGTCCTTAACAAAATATTAGCAAACCAAATCCAGGAATACCTCAAAGGAAATCATTCACCACAATCAAGGAGAATTTATTACTATGATGAAAAAATGATTCAATATTCACAAATCAAGCAGTGTGATACATCATATCAATAGGAGAAAGGATAAAAACTATATGATCATTTTAAGAGATGCAGAAAAAACATTTGGCAAAGTATAATGTCCATTCATGATATGAACCCTCCACAAAGTAAATTTAGAGGGAACATACTTAAACATAATAAAGGCCTTATATGAAAAAACCACAGTTAACATACTCAATGGGAAAAAACTGACAGCTTTTCTCCTAAGATAAGAAACAAGACAAGGATATCCACTCTCACTTTTTTTTAAGATTTTTATTTATTTATTTGACAGAGAGAGAGAGAGAGAAAGCACACAAGCAGGGGGTGCTGCAGGCAGAGGAAGAGGGAGAAGGCCCCCACCGAGCAAGGAACCCAATGAGGGGCTGGATCCCAGGACCCTGGGATCATGACCTGAGCAGAGAGCAGATGCTCAAACGACTAAGCCACCCAGGTGTCCTGTCTCTCACTTTTTTTTTACTCAACATAGTACTGGAAACCCTAACTGGAAGCAGTCAGGAAAGAAAAAGAAATAAAAGACATCCAAATTGCTAAGGAAGAAGTAAAACTTTCACTATTTCACTAATATAGAGTATGATGAGTATATAGAAAACATTAAAGATACCATCAAAAAACTACTAGAACTGATTAATTAATTCAGTAAAGTCATAGGATACAAAATCAATATATAGAAATCTGTTGTGTTTTTTAAACTAATAATGAAGTAGCAGAAAGAGAATCCTACTTAAGAAAATCCTACTTACATTTGCACCCCAAATAATTAGATACCTAAGAATAAATCTAACCAAAGAGCTAAAAGATCTATAGTCTGAAAACTATAAAACATTGATGAAAGAATTGAAGAGGACACCAAAAAATGGAAAGACATTCCATACTCATGGATTGGAAGAATATTGTTAAGTGTCAATGCCACTCAAAGCAATCTACAGATTTAATACAATCTTTATCAAAATACCAATAATATTTTTCACAGAGGTAGAACAAACAATCCTAAAATGTGTATATAACCACAAAAGATCCTGAATAGCCAAAGCAATCTTGAAAAAGAAAAGCAAAGCTGGAAACTTCCCAATTCCAGATGTCAAGTTATATTACAATGCTGTGGTAATGAAAATACTATGGCACTGGCACAAAAACAGGCACATAGATCAATAGAATGGAATAGAAACACCCAACTATATGGTCAATTGATCATCGACAAAGCGGGAAAGAATGTCCAGTGGAAAAAAGACAGTCTCTTCAACAAGTAATGTTGAGAAAACTGGACAGCAACATGCAAAAGAATGAAACTGGACCACTTTCTTAGACTACACAAAAGTTAATTTAAAATGAATTAAAGATCTAAATGTGAGACTTGAAACCATAAAAACACTAATAGAGAACAGAGGCAGTAATTTCTTTGACATTGGCCATAGCAACTTCTAGATATGTCTCCTGAGGCAAGAGAAACAAAAGCAAAAAGAAACTATTGAGACTTCATCAAAATAAAAAGCTTTTGCATAGGGAAGGAAACAATCAACAAAACTAAAAGGCAGCCTACAGAATGGAAGAAATATTTGCAAATGATATATCTGATAAAGGGTTAGTATCTAAAATATATAAAGAACCTATAAAACTCAACACCACAAAACACAAATAATGCAATTAAAAATGGGCAGAAGAGGGGCGCCTGGGTGGCTCAGTGGGTTAAAGCTTCTGCCTTCGGCTCAGGTCATGATCCCAGAGTCCTGGGATCAAGCCCCGTGTGGGGCTCTCTGCTCAGCAGGGAGCCTGCTTCCTCCTCTCTCTCTGCCTGCCTCTCTGCCTGCCTCTCTGTCTACTTGTGATCTCTCTCTGTCAAATAAATAAAATCTTAAAAAAAAGGGGGGCAGAAGACATGAACAGACATTTTTCCAAAGATATAATGATGATCATAAAACACATGAAAAGATGATCAGTGTCACTAATTATCAGGGAAATGCAAATCAAAACCACAATGAGATATCATCTAATGTCTGCCAGAATGGATAAAATAAAAATCTAAAAACCACAAGCATTGGTGAGGATGTGGAGAAAAAGGAACCCTTGTACCCTATTGGTAGAAATGCAAACAGGTACAGCCACTGTGGAAGACAGTTTGGAGGTTCCTCAAACAATTAAAAATAATTAGCATTTGATCCAGTAATTCCAAAGACTATGAAAACACTAATTTAAAAAGATATATGTCCTCCTATGTTCATTGCAGCATTATTTACAATAGCCAAATTATGAAAGCAACCCAATTTTCACTTGATAGATGAGCGGATAAAGAAGGTCACACACACACACACACACACACACACACACTCCATACACATACACGTACACATACAGGTACATGTACATATACATATACGTATACATATATGCATACACACACAATGGATTATTCAGCCATAAAAAAGAATGAAATCTTCACATTTGCAGCAACATGGATGGATCTAGAGTATAATGCTAACTGAAATAAGTCAGATGAAGAAGGAAAAATACCATATGATTTCACTCAGATGTGCAATTTAGGGAACAATACAAATGAACAAGTAAAAAAAAAAAGAGATAATCAAAAACAGACTCTTAACTATGGAGGCCAAATTGTTGGTGACCAGAGGGGAGGAAGATGGGTCAAATAGGTATTGAGGACTAAAGAGGACACTTGTTGTGATGAGCACTGACTGTTGTATGGAACTGTTGAATCACTATATTATACACCTAAACTAATGCACTGTGTGTTAACTATACTGGAATTAAAATAAAAAAAAATAAAAGACTAATGTTCAGTTCTGAAATTAACTAGCTGTGCAACCATGGGCAAGAAACTTACATATTTTCACCTTTGATTTCCACATCATAAAAAAGTAAAATTAACTAATATAGTTATTATTTATTTTATATTTATTTAGGAAGGGATATTATCAGATCTATAATAGTAACTTGAAAAAGAAGACTACTTTAGATGAGGCCAGAAAGAAAGGGAGCATGGTTTCATACCAAAAGGAGAAAAGTGTGAAGAAGCAACAAATGTTTAGGAGGTTAATATCCCATTAAATTAATCTATTATAGTCAGGTGGATCTGTAGTTTACTAAACAATAGGAGACAAAGATAAATCTTTTTGGGGCTACGGTTTTAGAGAATCAAAGGAGAGATAGATCAAAATATTATGATGGGTATTGTGTATTTTATTTATTTGTGAATTTTAGATACTGAGAGAGATAAAAAGTCAAAATATAATTGGAAAGTGAGTTGTTGGAGTAAAATTAATGTAAAAATCTTGTACAAGATAATGTTGATGGACAAGGAGGCTAAAATGTTAGACCAGCCTCGTGCAGGGATGGTAAAGGTGGCTGAGAGGAAACTTGCTTATCAGTGGCAAAGCCAAAGTGTTTTGTTTCCAAGGCCTAAATTGGACTTGTTATCATCGCCATCATTTTATGCTCCAGCCATCATGCCAAAGAAAAGAAAAGGAAAAGGAAAAGAAAGACAAAGACAAAGAAAAGAAAGAAAGAAAGAAAAAAAAAAAACAAACTCCTAAGAATATTTAGGGAACTCACTAATTTCCAGACACTTCAGAAAGACACTAGGCTGTCAAGTCACTCCAAAATATGTTCAGGATCTTAGTCCAATGTCTCTCCCACCCTCCAACAAATGCTTGCATTCCCTTTAGCATATGCTGTACAAGCTGCTGCCCAGTTTTACCTTTAATGAGACGATCCTGTAGAGAAAAGAGCAGTTTTTGAAGTTTGGGTTTAAATCTTGGCTCTTCCATGCAAACTTGTATAGTATATTTTAATCTCTCCGAGGCTGGTTTGTTGCATTTGTAAGCTAGGAATAAGCAATTTATAGGTCTGCTAGAATAGTGTGTTGTTATAGATGTAAAGGCTCTACACAGTAGTGTGGTTGTGCCCACACAGAAGTACACATAGGCATATTTATAGCCCACCTCCCAAGTATATATGCCATTATCCAGGCAACCTTGAAAATGTTCTTTCTTATACCAAATAGTAATTTTCAAGCTACTGATCTTAATTTTACCCCTTGGAGATGTCAGGACAAACCTTGTCCTTCTTGTCTAAATAGAAAGCAGATGAAGATAACTGCAGGTCTTAAGTAGAGCCAAAGATTGTCCTGACATCCAAAGTGCTGAAGCAAGGAGAATTTGGGACATTTAAAATGTGTATAAGTATGGTAATCTGATCTCAGTTTAAGTCAAGTGCATATGAGAGCTTTCCCAACTGCAAAAGTCTCCTAAGTAGTTCTCTCAATAGGTTCACCTCAGAAAATTAACACACTCCGGGACCATTTGAAGTTCTCATCAATAAAGCTAATTGACACAGTAGGCTTAACCTATTTCCAAATGGTGAATACAAAGCATTTGCTCAACAAAGGTCTCTTAAATCTTTTGAAAGCTTATCTTAGTCAACTAGTCAAAGGCTCAAACTAAAAAAAATATATATATATGTAGGTAGATAAATAGGTAATAGATAGGGCTTTAATAACACCAAATTTAAGCTTCTATTAGGTAGGTCTTGTATTGGGATGGGGAGATTTATTATAGTCAGCTAAACTTATGATTTTATGTTTAAATTTTTTTTAAAGATTTTATTTATTTATTTGACAGAGCAGGCAGAGAGGCAGGCAGAGATAGAGGAAGGAAAGCAGGCTCCCCGCAGAGCAGAGAGCCCATGCAGGGCTCATTCCCAGGATCCTGGGATCATGACCTGAGCTGAATGCAGAGGCTTTAACCCACCGAGCCACCCAGGCACCCCTATGTTTAAAATTTTTAAACATCAAGATTTCTGTGTTTTCTTTAAGGAAATCAATTTCTATAGAAATAGCCTTTTAAAATGTGATTTATGATTTTTTATTACAATCAGAAAATAATATGAGAAATCATATTATTTCAAGCTTTGTGTTCAATTCGGAAAGTAATTACTCAGTTTTCAAATGTCTTCTGAATTCCATGACTTTTTCTTTTTTTTTTTTTTTTCTTTTTGGTGACAAACTTAAGGTTCTGTTGATACTGAATTAAGAAAAATAAAACGAAACGGGAAAAAAATATGAAAGTATTTTGTAAACTTCAAACAATTTTATTATTATTATTTTTAAAAATTTTTTAAAGATCTGAGCTGAGATCAACAGTTGGATGCTTAATCAACAGAGTCACCCAGTCACCCCAAATTCATATCATTTTAAAGTCTATATTTTTACTGTAATCTTGAAAACTAGCTTGATGATGTTCCTTTGATCTCTTGAAGTTTATATACTAATTCCACTTACAATATGGATTTTTTTTTCTCATTTCCCCATTTTGCTACTATATAGTTTGTTGGACCTTAGAAAATTTATGTAACCATCCTGCGTCCTAGTTTTCATAGTAGTAAAATGGGCTTAATTTCCAAGAGCTGTTGTGAAAATCACAAATGAGAATGTACAGTAAAAGTTTTTGTGCTTTACTGATACAAGTGAGCACTTAGTGAATGTGAGATATTATTGGCAGAAAAAAGAAAAGACGCGTCATTCTTGGTGGAAGAAATGATTATCTATCTAACATAGTTAGTCTGCCTGCTCTCACCTAAGGAAAGCAACCTTGCAATAACCACCTTGCCATTTTGCCAGTATAACTTCCTTGTTCCTCCTGTCTTCTGCTTATAAAAATCTTTCACTTTGTACGGCTCCTTAGAGCTCCTTTCTCTCTGCTAGATTGGATGCTGCCTGATTCATGAATTGTTGAATAAAATCAATACAATCCTTAAAATTTACTCAGTTGATTTTTTTTTTTTCAGTGTGAATTTGGAGACTAGAGATTAAGCAGGGAAATTAAGAGTCTGGAGATGAGTTAATGATATTTACTGGGTCACAAAGCAATACAAGTAGAACTTTTAGGGGTAATTTGGTATGTTCTTTATCCATCCTTGAATTTTATGTAAGAGGAAATCAAAGTATAAAATGAACTAGCCATGCATTCAGGCCAATCAACTAGCTCTATCAGACTGAGGCCCCAGCACACAATTTTCATGTTCCCAAATGCATTCTGTTTCCATAATATCAAGCCATCTTAAATCAGTGGACACATATTTAAAACACACTACATGCAAGGCACTCTATGAGTGCTTCAGGTAACATAAAGAGAAGACCTGTGTTGTAAAAATATCATGGCTTATACCATTATGCTTTTAATTTGGAATATTTGAAGGTGTCACAAGAAATTATTTTACAAATTTGGGGAGACTTAAATACTTTTTAGTGACTCCATTTTCTAGAATCCAGTCATATAATCCCTCAACCAAAAAAAAAATTTTTTTTAAATAGTATGCTCAATTCTGAATCACACAGAATTATTAGTTCAAGCATTAACTTGGTCATTGAATGTTAAGGGCAGGTTTGGTCATAGTGTTCACTGAGCAGAATATAGGAAATGGACAATAGTAGGCTGTTTCTTTAATGTCAGCAATCAAATTTGATAATCTTGTTCCTGGATATCAAATAAAACAGAACAAAACATCTTCTCTTGATTTTGAAATTATTCTTTGAATATTCTGAAGATGCCATTACTGCCCATACTTCAATAAAGTGACTACCAGAGGCAGCTCTTAGTCCTGTGTTTATCGGGGGGGTGGAGGCTGGTGGTGGGGTGAGTAGTCATCCTGTCCCTAGAGTTGTAATTTCTGTATTTGATTGTTTATTCATGAAATGATTCACAAGGAATAAAAGTAACGGCACTATTCAAAGTAGCAAGTTCCCAGACAGTGTGCCTCCTATACACCAAGAGGTAAGGAATTTGATTAAAATGTAATTCAATGTATTGCTTGTTCCATCAGCAGGTCTTGCTTATTAATTGTAAGATATCTGAAACGGAGGGCTTAGTCAAAGGTGGATTGTCACAAAGCTCTTTACCTTGGTACAAAACTGTAATGAGTTTATAGCACCTGTTTGTGAACTAGTTTGAGTAGCACTGATCTAGTAGGTTATTTTCTGTGGCAATTTAACTGTTTTATGGTATTAAAGAAAAAAAAAACAAACAAGAAACAGAAAGCATGAGATTCACATCCCTGGGTGAGGAGCAACTACTCAGTTTCCACTGAGATCCCATTGTCCTTCTGCAAGCAGAACCTGTGGAAAGGCACTATACTTAGAATGGAACACACACCATTGAAAGAGGGGAGGAAGTGGGGGTCCTGGTCTGGCATATCCTGTACCCAGCCCACGTCCACACACCTGACAGTGCTGCCTCCACTGGCCAATGTGTACAGTATGTACAAGTAAAGTTCCTTAAGCTGCCAACCTCCATATCCTCAAGGCCAGGTGGGAACGTTGTTTTCCACTGGTACAATTATTTGGTCACTGTCTTTGTTCCCTCTAATGGCCTGGAGTACATATAAAAGCCCTTACTAAATTTACCCAATAAGCCTTTAATGATAGCCAATAAAATTTGTCTTTACAGAACACCGAAATATCTCCAATGAGAAAATTGTCCTCCAAAATAGAATGGCCATTATTGGACCTTGGACATTATTACTGTCTCACAAGGAGGTAATAGTGCCATTACCAAACAGAATGTTCTGTGTTCATACCTGACGATTGCGCTGGTTGTTGGAGGTCATTGAAAATATGTGACTGGCAATTGATCAGTGAGCTGGACCCAGCACTCAGAGACTCTTCACCCACAATCCCCTCCAAAGGGAATGTGGGTTATTTGCCTTTCCTGTTTCCAGATGGTGCTCCATAGACAGTCTTGAAATAATGATGTGGAGTTGAGAACACTTGCATGGTATAGGACTGAACCCAGTTAAGACCACTTTATAAACGTTTAAGACTTGATAAGCAGGGATCTATTCATCTTGCTGCTGCCTAAGACAAGCCTCATAGGTAAATTACCTTTGCTTATGCTCTCTGCTTTCAGGGGTTGTTTTCAGGGAAGCTCTTAAGAGGTTTGTGAAACCCCTTGCTCAGAGCACACTGTAGGTGTGGGGGTACGTGTACGATTGTAAGAACCACTCAGGAGGGGAGGGGTGTTGGAGGAGGTCGTGGTAAGTATGTGAGCTCTGGTTGACCTATGAGCTGGACTCAGGGAATCCTCCACAGCCTGTTCTTTGGCCTTGGAATTTACACTCTGCACACTGTTACCACAGTGGGAACGATGTTCAAGTGCATAGCCTTGAGGAAGTAAGGTGCTGTTGAGACCATCTGAATGACATACATAACTAAACTCAGGTAAGACCTTTATATAAACTTTTAAGATTCTAGCAGGTGGATGAAGAAATCTATTTGTCTTAATAGCCACTGGAAATAAACCTCATAAGTAATTTCACTTTATTAAAACCCCTACCAGCCTGGAGTGGCCTGCCTCTTTCTTTGGTCTCTCCTTGCTCTCCATGTATGAGTGCTAGTTTTCAGACCAAACCCTTTATGCTGGGTGGGAGTGGAAGTCCAGGCTCCCCAACGTGATCTGCATTGATTAAGGAAGTGGCAAAGGGCCTCTTAACCGACCTGTGGGAAAAAAGCCATGGGCTCTCCACTTGGCAGGGTAAGGGTAGGTTAGGGGGTGCCTTATTATACTCCGATGAGAGTGAACATGAAGATTCCAGATTCAGCCTTTGTCAGTGTGGATGGGAATAGGGCCATGACTTTTTCTATGGCATTTTGTTAGACTAGAGTGGGTTGTCATCTAAAAATTTTGTCTTGCTAGGCTGTCCCTTTGTTGGTCTTTGGCTAGAGAGAATGGGCTTTCCCTGTTGTTGTTGTGCTTGTTGGCATTTCTGGGTTTTTGGCCTTTTGAGGACCAACTCTGACATACATGAAGCAAAAAGAAAACCCAGGGAATTTATTACTATCTTATTACTCAGTTATAAGATTTATGGACTGTCTTCTTTTCTCAGTCTTTTAGAATCTTCTTAGGTTCTTATTATACATAATGTCAAGGGATTTCAGCTATACTTTTTGGGAGGAATAGGGAAGAATACATCTATCTCAACTTTCCCAAAGTGGAAAACTCTATATTAACTTTTCAAACTGCTTTTTACATTGTGACAAAGGATAATGACCCTTCAAAATACTTTTATACTTGTCTTATTTTTATTGCAACAGATCTGATTTTATAGTTGTCTCATAAAAGCAGCACATTTTATTGTACATTTCAACTATTTTCATTTCAGGTAATGTTAGCCATTATGAAGTGCCTAGAATATTTCATAATCTAGATATTTATTAGAGAGGGTCCAATTCATATTAATTAAATAATAAATTTAGATTTTTCTGATTCCAGGACTGTATTATTATAAAGAATAATAAATATATTTCCAAAAGACATTGAATTGATAGTTTTAAGGAGAATATAAGCTAAAAGCTGCAAATAATAGAAAGATTTTATTTGTCTTTATCTTCAAGTGTATAAGTATTAAAAAAAAAAAAGGAACAGTCCATTGGGTTATCTAGAAATAGATTATATTCAAGTATCTTCTAAACATATTCTTATATTGTATGTATAGCGTCTTAACCTGGGCAATTTTTCGTGAACTGTCCCTGAGAATTAGATTGATGGAATCTTGCTAGGAGGTATACTTTCTTTTCTTAGCACTCCTGGGACTATCTGGAATATAGTGCAAGTATTCCTATGATACAATATTAAGAAATTTAATTTTCAACATTCAGATTACATATACCTATTAAAAACTGAATGTGCAAAATGCATATAAACATTAAGGATTCCTGAGTGACCTTAGTCTGCAAAGTGCACTTGACTCATCTGCATCATTGACATTATTCCTTTATCTGGGCTGGCAGGAGGGAATTGGGGACACTATGTCCCTCTCAGCTTTACTCGGAGTCTATATGTGTGTAGCATCTCCATCTTAGCTTTGGTTCAACAACAGTTTCTCTTTTTTGCTAGATCTTACCTCCCGCCTCCATTACTTGACCTGTGATTAAAGCAGTCCACCCCAACTTCCACTTTCCTAGAAGTTAGGAATCATTCTCCAGGGAAACCACACATGGTACCAAACTTCTCCAGGGCTTCAGCAGGGAAAAGCATCTATTTAACTTCAGCGGATGCTGCTTTTGACTTTCTTCTTCTGGATTGGCCAAAAAATTACTTCCTATCCTACTGTATCTTTTTTCCATCTCTGTGCACATGATTTCTCCACCTATTTTTAATCATTGCATTCATCTTTATTATATATTATGTACATGAATGGATGAAAAAATACTATACTTAATGGTTAGCAGATAAAAAATGTGCTTACTAAAGGTTAGGTATCAGTGTAATTGTTCTAATTAATATTTTATAATAATATTTAGTAGAATTTTATTAGAGAAATAACTATAGCTTATTAACTACAAAGTAAAAGCAATATTTTAATAAAATAGAGATTAGTTAACAGTGGCAGGAAAATGCACCTTTTTTTTTTAAGATTTTATTTATTTGAGAGAGAGAGAGAGACAGCAAGAGAAAGCATGAGCAGGGGGGGAAACGGAGAAGCAAGTTCCCCACTGAGCAGGGAGCTCAATGTGGGGCTCAACTCCAGGACCCTGGGATCATGACCTGAGCCAAAGGCAGAGGTTTAATTGACTGAGCCTCCCAGGCACCCCCCAAAATGCATTTAAACACTAAGCCCCCCAAAAAAGGGAAAATTAAAAAATAAACACTAAGACTCAAATTATGTTTATAATTGACAAGATTTTAAGTGGTGTGTTTCTTAGTTATAAAATGTTTTTATAATCATATTCTTGCTCTCATTAAGAAATATTTAAGCACCGTTAACAAAATAGATAAGTATAATAGATCAGTTGGATTTTTAGAAATCTGATTTCCTCTCATCCCTCCACTACATTTTGAAAAGAGATCAAGCCATGGTTCCTTCACCTGTCCAGGGCTGTTCACCTAACACATATTGACCTCTCCCCCAAACCAGAGGCCCCCTGGCATTGGAGCTGAACTGTGTTCTCTTTGCCTAAGGAGATATGGAAAAAGTGAGACACTAGCACTCTGCTAAGGGAAGAAAAGTCATTAAAGATGAATTTTAAAATCCTTTATAAAGGAAGTGCTTAACTGAAAAAAAAAAAAAAAGTCTCGGACTCCAGCTATAGTATACAAATACTGCTTTCCCCCCCCCTTTCCTTGCAATTAATGAAAGAGAAATATCGAAGTAGAACTTTACACAGTATGGAATAAGTATCATCCATAAACACTCTAAGTCACAGTTACCAGCATAAGAACTTTGAATTGTTAAACATTACAACATACTTGCATCACCAAGAAGTAATTTGCCCTGTGAATACAATGTACTTCTATTAGACATAGATTTCATAAAACTGATTTTTTAATGTACCTTTTATTATAAAGCATTAATACCAAAGCTCATAATTAACCAAGAGTGTGAGAATCCCATTCTGGAGTTGGTGACCACAGATTATCAGAGAAGTCCTATCTACAGCTTCTCTAGTCCTTGCCCCTACAATTCCTCCTAAACCAACAAATTAGGAACTTTATCTTTTCAAGATCCCTTTGAGTTTTTGGAATAGTTCAGGAAAGTACACTAAGTTTATGTTAAGCATCAAAATCCATCCTGAATCTCACTTGGAAATTTCCTATTATCCAACTAGGCTGCAAAGCAAGATTTTCCAGTGTAAAACAGGTAACATCAGCTTGAAAATGCCATTATACCAGTCATGTAAATACCCTGTAAAAAGTAACAATAGACAACCTTCTACAAGTAATTTCTGGTTCCCACAGAAAAGACAAATTCCCCAGTTTGAAATTTCTCCCTTACTTTTATCTCAGAAATGTTCAAGTTGGAAAAGTGCCATTCCTCCCTTACTTCTTATTCTGTTGTATAAACCCAGCCAGATGGGTTTTATGGGAAGCAGCAGCCTGGATCATCTGTCACTTAAAGAGGTGGAGCTCCTTCTGATTCTTTCAAGATTACTTAATGTAGCTGATAAAGTTTTTGTTATCTTACCAACACTTACAATTGCAGAAATTAACGGCCTGCTTTTTGGAGAGGACATTTCATGTATACATTATATTCTTTTTAGTGATTGCCAAAAAATCCATTTGAACTTTCAGTTAAATTAGGTATATAGTTTTGAATGTTTTAAAATAAATAATCACTCTATTCCTGAGCAAATTTCAGTCATTACGGGGGGGGATGAAAAGGATGTTTCCATTTCCCCTCCTAATCTATACCAATATATTTTAGAAGTTTACTATTTATTTTGGAACCACATGTACTTTCAATAAGTATAAGTGTTAACTTCTAAAGGGTAGAAATATTATTTGTGATTACCAGAATTTGGTAAATCACTTTACCTCTCTAAATTTTACTTCTCTCATTTATAAAATGGGATTGATGCTAAAAACCTTAACTTACAGATACTGGGACAATTACACTTGGAGCACCTAGTACTGAAATAATAATAATTTATTCCCTTTTATATAAATCTATATATTTTATGTTTAGTATTTAATAATATTAACATCCACCATACCATTATGTTTGAGACCAACAACGTTCTTTAGCTGTTGATATCAAAGGTGTTATTTTTGTTGTATAATCTATCAAACAATAGAACGGAGGCTGTATGTATAATTGTTAAGACTGTGGACCCTGGAGTCAGATTGCCAGACTTTGAAGCCCCTCTCTGTCCCCACATAAAAGCTGTGTGACTTTGGAAAAGCTATTTAAATTCTATATGCTTTGTTTTTCTTTTCTGCAAAATTGGAACAATGAAAATACCTATATCATAAAAATATTGTATATAAAACTTAAATACTGATCTTAGAAGATCATCTATAACCATGCAGTTAAAAACTGGAGAAAAAGGAGTTCTACACAGGATTTCTAATTTTAAATTCAAATGCCCCACACCACTCTGATTCTATACTACTCTTGGAATTTTATGTAAATGTAAGTGTAGTAAGGAATTTATAATACTGATAATTTTGTAAAGCAGAACATACAGTAACTCTATTTTCCTTGCCAGAGTGAGTTGATAATAAACAAAGCTGTACAATTCCATACCAGAGGCTCCAGTCTGAGTAAAGATCATTGATTCTCATAAATTTGTTGCCTCCGAAGTCACTGACATTGACTGAATGTCCACAATCTTCTGCCTGAGTCATTTGTTAGACTGTTGCTGTAGACCCAAGATCATTGACTCCATAAATCTCCAGCTAGAATCTACTCTATTGGCATTCTAGGTCCCCAAAGGGCCCTTACCCAGTGTGAAGGCAAATGCAGCCAATAGTAAAGTAAATACATTATTAATAGTTCATCTCGTTGGCTGAGAATGAAGTCAAGAAGGATTGTCACAGGTGATAAATATAAAGGGTTCACTTTTTGAAGTTGCATTTCTGCTTTTATTCTAACACAAGTTTTGCCAAAAAGTCTGTAGTACTGATAGCAAGATACAGAATTTCCAGACAAAGGCAATGAAATAGTTTAAAATTTGATTCAAGTCTCAGATTTGTTTTCATCTGTAAAATTTAGGATGTAAAAGGAAAATGCTTTTCCCATTTTTTGAATATACTTTTGCCCATTCATTGTTCATTTAAAATCACATTTCCTGAGGATGCCAAAGAAGATCTCTTCTTTAAAAGATAAAACACTGCTGATTATTCCTGGATGTTTTTCAAACTCTGTCAAGGAATATACAAAATAAACACCTCCAATTACAAATACCTTGACTGATGGCAGGGAATAACTTGTCAGAGTGATAAAAATTTTCATCCATTATTTAACCCAGGGAAAGTAGAAAGCTATATTCCTCAAAGTATATTGAAACAGACTAGAAGAAGAAGAACAGGAGGAGGAGGGGAAGAAGGAGGAGGAGGAGGAAGAAGAAGAAAAAAAGAAAAAAGGAACACTCTTCCAGAGACTAAGTAGCACTTGAAACCAACCTAGATGATGTTCCGTGAGCATCACGAGATTTGACATGTGACCAAGATAGATGTGTATGATTATGAGTGCACACCCATGTCTGAGTATTGCTGTGAGAGACAGAAGTACCATCAAGGAAAATGTGCTCTAAATGTGGAAGTATTTCATTGTGGGGAAAAAAATGAACACAAAATAGAATTTGGAATAAGTTTTATGGACCCCCAAAAAAATAATCTAGCCAAAATTCATTTAAAATATCTTTGAGGAAGACTTTTTTTCCTATTTAATTATGTCCCATAAATAGTTTTCATCTAATGAGGAGTTACAGTATATAGGTTTTCCAGAATCTAAGATTGATAGATTTGAAATAGTAGCAGTTCTTTCATTCCACCCTCCCTAGCATCTCGGCAAGGTAGTGATTCAGCTTCTGACTGAAACTATGAAATTAATAGCTGTCATTTGCTAAGTGTTTATTTGTGCTGGTACTGTACTAAGTACTTCACAATTATCCCATTTAATCTTCATAATAACCCTAAGGAAGAAGTCATTATCATCACTTTTATTTACACAACTGAGGTGTAGAACATTTACTAACGTGTTTGGGGTCAACCAACCAATAAGAAGTGTTCAAGACATGAACTCAGGTCCCTGTGCTTCCGGAGCATGCACTCTTAATACCTACAGCATGATGCTTAAGTTTAGTGGATGGACAGCTTTAGTTCTTAGAAGTTTCCTTATGTTGTGTAGAAATATGCATTCCTCTAAATTTCAGAATAAATTTAGTACTTCTTGACTGTCTTTCAAATAAGAAAATACAGCAGATTTCTTTTTAGTATTTTTAAAGGTAAATATTGCAGATACAAATCTAAACTTTCCTTTGAAGAAAAAAAAATGTTAGTGTCATGAGGAGATAGAGCAAGTTTCATGGCATCTCTCCATTTCATCAAATCACATCACCTAGATTTTTTTCTAACATATGGGATTAAGGGATCACCTCCAGAAGTCCCCAGTGAAATCATAAACTACTTACAGTCCCTAAAATAATTGTATATCAGCCTGGATTTGCTTATGTATTAGTTATTACTTTATAAAGAAGAAAACTAGAGGTTATATGAAGTATGTTCTTATGAATCTACACAGGAACTGATATTGGAAACAGGCTACTATCAGGTGTAGATTAAGTATAAAGTGCCTAATTGCTTGATGGCACACTTAATTAGCCTCATCAAAATGCTTGCCTTACAGGAGCTATAATAAACTTCTAGTAGTATTTTATTTCTGTGGGGTTAACATTGACTCTTTTACCAGGATTTTCTATTAAATTATAAATATCCCTAAAACTCTGTGAATTAACAGATTCCACTATTTCCTATTAATCGGCATTGAGATTAAAAGAAAGGCAGTGGTTCTCCAACTTCAAGATACATCAGAATCATCTGAAGGGCTGCACAACACTCCTGGAAGTCCTTATCCAGTAAGACTGCAGTGGGGTCTAAAAATTTACACTTCTAATAAGTTCCCAATGATGCTGATGTTGCTGTCTCTAGGGACTACACCTTGAGAGCTACTGGATTAGGGAATGGTATAGAAAGGGAAATGGGGAAGGGAGTGTTCCAGAGCCTAATTTAGCATATAAAATATTAATGTTATAAAATTAGGTGATCATATTGTAAGCCTATCTGCAATAAGAAAAAATCAAGCATATAAACTCAAAGTGATGTACACCATTGCTGAGTACTGGTGATGTAGGATGAGTCTTCTTACTTTCAGCATTGTATTTTAAATATGAAAAAGCCTTTCAAATTTGAGGTTCAAATAAGAACACTGTGAAGAGCTTGTGAAAGGTAAAGATTCCCATACTCAATTCTGGACTCAGGGTCAGACAATCTACATTTTAACAAATTCTCCTGGTCATTCAGATATAAGGTATATGAGGTTGCTATGCTCAGGAATCAAGGCAAACAGGATCAAGTGCTATAGAAGCCCCTCAGGGAAGGAGTGGAGATGTATGTGAGCACAAGGGCAAGCTGTGATGCCTGAAGGAAGCTGAGGTACACTGGGAAAGGGGGATATACATTTGTTATTGAACAAGGTGGTGCAAAACAGATGCTGACTGTGGAAGCAAGAAACAACCTCACTATACTTGTCAAAACACCCATACAAGCACCCTATATTTATAGAGAATGTGAACACAAAACACCAATGTCTAATTATCATTTGGTAGAAACCAACTCTACTATGATACAGTTGCCCTCTAAGGGGCCACCTGGAAGAATAATTTCCAAGTAATTTGTGTGTCATCCCATAGGGGCTTATAACCTTTGTCTCATACAGAACAAGTGAAAAACCCAATAAGAGGGGGAAGAGACAAAATAAGGCTTGCTTAGTTTTAGTTTTAAGTTTTCATTTCTCCCAAGTATGTAATTGTATTCTTATTCCTAATTAAGACAATTAATCACATCAATTTGTCATCTTTCTTTAGTTACTCTGTTTATCTGCCCTTATGTGTGGGAGCTTAATAATGAAAGCTGTTATTACTCTCATAATATTATGAAATTCCCTTGCTATCCCATTATTTTCCCAAATATGTCATTAAAATAAAATCACTTTTTTAAAAGCAAGGAAATAATAAAAATTCCATTAGATTTATTTTGCCGAGTACCCTTGGATTTTTAAGGGCATGAAAATGAAAAATATATTTTTATGAACACTGAGAGTAGGCTTTGAAACCCTGTAATAAGTCATCTACCTATATATAGCATCATTAGATTGGAGTGGAGGTCAAATCAATTCTGATATGAAAAAAAAGATGTATCTCTGCAAATCATTTTCTGTGTACTTTGTATTTTAAGAAAATATGTCCTAAAGTACAAGAATTACTTTTACAAACTCTTAAACTCTCTTAATGAATAAAACCAAAAAGCTTGATAAGCTAGTAAAGCATCCCATGATTGCCCTCATTTTCTCCCATTTCATTGATTTTATCTTACATAAATCTACTGTTCCCACAACTCCTACCCTTGCACCCTGCTCCTCTTTATTTGACAGAGAGAGAGAGAGAGTGCAAGCACACAAGCAGGGGGAACAGCCAAGGGAGAGAGAGAAGCAGGCTCTCTGCTGAGCAGGGAACCCCATGTGGGGCTCAATCCCAGGACCTTGGGATCATGACCTGAGCAGAAGGCAGACACTTTAACCAACTGAGCCACCCAGGCACCAATGCCTTACCCTTCCTAATCACACAGAGATTTACCTCCAGCCTGATAAATTTGATGTGCCAGGGCGCCTTAATTGTGTAATCCCTCTGAATGCTAGAAGTTTCTGGGAGTTGTAGAGAGCTCTGAAGACCTCGAAACAGGTTGCAATCAGGAGACATTTTTACACGAACATTTCTGTTAAATTGTCTAAAGGGATCTCATAAGAAAAGTCATACATCTATAAGTTTACAGTAATTTGATGGTATCTTACCTTTTATTAAGTAAACATTCACATTTGTATCTAATTTTTCTTCCCAAATGTAAGATATCTTAAAGACGGCCATAAATTATGTAAGTTTCATGCCCACAATATCTGAATCAATATGTTCTCTTTTTTATTTATATGTGTTCCTTTGATAAAACTATACCTAGGATCCCCTTGTATTCTCCCAATATTTGCCACCTTTGTACCTCTGTATATCAAAATATTATTCATCCTTCAATTTTTAGTTCATACACTATAGTTTCATATCAATCAATTCTCCACTAGTATAAACCTCATTTTTACACTCAGACTTTATCTCTCTCTTATTATAGATACCACTATGTCTTAAATCATATGCCATAGGTTATATATATTTTAAGACAAAACCTGTATTTATACATTAAGTTTTATCCTTCAAGACTCAGCTCAGCTCCTTCATAGAGCCTTCTTTCTCTTTCCAAGTTGGTTAGGTGATTCTTCTCTATGCTTCCTCCCATAACATCCCATACATACCTCTTGCATATTTCTTCCACTACTGTGTTATTGTTATTGATATTTTTGTCTGCAGATCAAACTTGGAGGACTTTTATCTCACTGTAGGGCCCCTAGCACAGCTTTCATCATAAAACAGGCACTCAAAAGCTGTATTTGAATAAATGAATAAATAAAAAGAAATTATAAATTGTAAAGGACATGTGAACAATTTCAATTTATTCTAAATCTATTTTATTCTGTTGTATCCACATCATTCAAAATGAGAAATAATAAGCTAAAGCAACAGGGCACCTGGATGGCTCAGTCAGTTAAGCATCTGCCTTTGGCTCAGGTCATAATCCTAGGGTCCTGGGATCAAGTCCTGCATCAGGCTCCTTGCTCAGTGGGGAGTCTGGTTCTCCCTCTACCTCTCTCCACTGCTTGTGCTCTCGCTCATACTCTCTCTCTCTCAAATAAATAAATGAAAT
Organism: Lontra canadensis; assembly: GCF_010015895.1. NCBI lineage: Eukaryota > Metazoa > Chordata > Mammalia > Carnivora > Mustelidae > Lontra > Lontra canadensis. The sequence goes on from NW_022631008.1 coordinate 13,575,538, forward strand.
CTTAAAAAAAAAAGATAAATCTTTAAAAAAATGAACTAAAGCCACAGTTAGGCAGCTCAATTTCAGCAATAACCTAAAATAAGTTACAGTTTTCCCCATTTACTATTCTAATTGCTACCAACTTCTTATATCTATAATTTCAAAGAATATAGAAATTACATCTGTTTTGCTCACAGTTTTATTTATGATATAGGAAAATGATGGGCAAAGTAGGTGCTCTGCTCAGTAATTACATGTTCGCTAATCAAATTATAAATATGTCAACATCTGCCAAAGACCTTAATCCCAGATAATTAGTGTAATTGCACCCTAACTTTCTGGGTCTATCTCTCACTACCTTATTATTCTAGATCCAAAAGGAATATTTCCATTCTAAAACACATCTTCTACATTGCTGTTCTATAACATTTCTTATAGTTTCTCCTCTCTATATAATGCTATCTATACTTCTGTGAATTTCAATACCATCCATCTATTAACATTAGACTATCCACTCACCCATCCATCCACACTTCTAAAAGATAATATCTATGAGAATAGGAACAGAGAGGAACTATGAGAAATAACCAGAAAACAATCAACAAAATGGTAATAAGTACATACTTACCTATAATTACCACGTAATTATTATAATGTAATAATAATGTAAGTGAGCTAAACTCTCCAATCAAAAGACATAAAGTGGCTAAATGAGTAAAAAGGAAAAAAAAGACCCATCTATATGCTGCCTATGAAAAGCTAATATATTTATGGAGTAAAAATGCACACAGACTGAAAGTAAAGGGATGGAGAAAGATATTCCATGCAAATGGAAACAACAAGCTAGTGTAGATATATCAAGCAAAATAGACTTTAACGCAAAGATTATAATAGACAAAGAAGGGCATTACATAATGATAAAAGGGTCAATCCAATAAGAAGACATAGCACTTGGGGTGTCTGGGTAGTTCAGTCAGTTAAGCATCTGACTATTGGTTTCAGCTCAGTTCACGATCTCAGAGTGTGAGAGTGGACCCTGTGTCAAGTTCCATACTGGGAGTGGAGCCTGCCTTGAATTCCCTCTCTCCCTCTCCCTCGCCCCTTCCCTCCTCTCTCTACTTTCTCAAAAATATATTAACATAAAAAAAGACATAACACTTACAAATATATATGCACACAACATAAGAGCACCAAAATGGATAAAGAAAATATTAATGGACCTCAAGGGAGAAATTAAAAGCAATATAATAAAGATCATCCAAACAGAAAGTTAATAAAGAAATACCAACCTTAAACAACACATTAGACCAGATGTGCTTAATAGATATATGCAGAATATTTCATCCGAGAACAGCAGGATATACATTCTTTGCAAGTGCATGTGGAATAGTCTCCAGAATAAATGACATGTAAGGCTACAAAACAGATCTCAACAAACTCAAGATTGAAATTATATCAAGCATATTTTCTGACAACAATGGTATAAAACTAGAAATCAATTAGAAAACTGGAAAAACCACAAATATTTGGATATTATATAGGCTACCAAACAACTAATGGGCCACTGAAGAAATCAAAGAAGAAATAAAAAATACCTAGAGATAAATAAAAACAAAAATATTACATACCAAAATCTTTGGAATTTAGTAAAAAAAATTAAAAAAGTGGATTTAACAGGGAAGATGATAGCAATTCAGGCCTACTTCAAGAAACAAGAAAAATTTCAGATAAACAATCTAATTTTATACCTAATGGGGCTAGGAAAAGAACAAATGAAACCCAAAGTCAGTAGAAGGAAGGAAATAATGAAGATCAGACCATAAATAAATGAAATAAAAACTACAAATACAATAGAAAAGGCAATGAAACTAAGAGCTGGCTCTTTGAAAACATAAAATTGATAAACATTTAGCTAGAGTAGCTGAAAAAAAAAAAAAAAAAGTGCAGGGCTCTAATAAACAAAATAAAAAATGAAAGAGAAGTTACAACTGAACCACAGAAATACAAAGGAACATAATAGGCAACTACAAATAATGATATGCCAACAAACTAGATAACCTAGAAGAAATAGATAAATTCCTAGAAACATACATTCTTTCAAGACTAAATAATGAAGAAATAGAAAAATCTGAACAGGCTGATTACTAGTAAGGAGACTGAATTAGTAATCCAAAAATCTCACTACAAAGGTGCCTGGGTGGCTTAGTTGGTTAAACATCTGCCTTCAGATCAGGCCATGACCCCAGGATCCTGTGACTGAGCCCCACATTGGGCTCCCTGATCAGTGGAAGTTTGCTTCTCCCTGTCCCTTTGCTCCTCTCCCTGCTTGTGCTGTCTCTCTCTCTCTTTTTCATAGTATCTCTCTCTCAAATAAGTACATAAAATCTTTAAAAAAAAAAAAACAAAACAAAACCTCACAACAAACAAAAGTCTGGTATCGGACAACTTCACTGGTGAATCTACCAAACATTCAAAGATTAATACTTATCCTTTTATAATGTGTCCAAAAAGTGAAAAGAAGGTAACACCTCCAAATTCTTTTTATGAGGCCAGCATTACCGTGATAGCCGAATCAGAGGACTCTACCAAAATAGGCCAGTATCATTGATAAATATAGATGCAAAAACCCCTAACAAAGTATTATCAAACCGAATTCAACAATACATTAAAAGGATCATACATCATGATCAAGTCAGATTTATTTTAGGGTGCAAGAATAGTTCAACATCCATAAATCAGTCCATGTGATAATACCACATTAACAAAAAGAAGACTAAGAAATCATATACTTATCTTGATAGATGCAGAAAAGGCATTTGACAAAATTTAATATTCATTATAGATAGGAACCCTCAACAAAGTGGGTAGAGAAAGAACATACCTAAACAAAATAAAGATCATTTATAATAAGCCCACAGCTAACATCACACTCATTGGTGAAAAGCTGAAAACCTTTTCTCTAAAACCAAGAAAATAACAAAAATGCCCACTCTTTATATTTTTTATTCAGCATAATTTTGGAAGGCCTATCTTCAGTAATTAAACAAGGAAAAGAAACAAAAGACTTTCAAACATGTAAGAAAGAAGTAAAACTATCACTATTAGCTGATGACAATACCATGTGTGTGTGTGTGTGTGTGTGTGTGTATCCCTTAAGATTCTACCAAAAAACTGTTAGAATAAGCAACTGAATTCAAGAAAGTAGTACGATAGAAATCAACATAAAGATTTGTGTCATTTCTATATACTACTGACAAATTATCACAAAGAGAAATTAAGAAAACAATCCCATTTAAAATTGCATCAAAAAGAATAATATACCTAGAAATAAATTTAACCTAGGAGGTCAAAGACCTGTACACTAAAAACTATAAGACAATAAAAGGAATTGAAGACATAAATAAACAAAGAGATATTCTACATTCATTGATTGAAAGAATTAATATTATTTAAATGCTCATACTACCCAATGCAATATACAGATTCAATGCAATGTCTATCAAAATTCCTTAGGGTTTGTGTATCACGGTTACCACTATTTTACAAATGAAAAGCAAACAAACTGCGGGCTTAGATACCTAAAGTCACTTAAAGGGTAAGTCAAACAATTAAACTGAACTAAAAAATATATTGGATAGAAATTAAGAAATCTAAGTGGTAGTTTCATCATTGTCGTAAGTTGTTTCTATACTTCTATGCAACTCATTTAACCTAATGAACATTGATTGGTTTATCTGTATGTTAAGGTTCACATCACTACATGATATATTAATCCAAAATGAGCTACATAGAATTATTGCTCTATTTTTGGGGGAGTGGGGTGTCTATTCCTATCACATTTACTAGTAAAGGATATCCTGAATAACATTCCCATCTCTCAAGAGCACAAAGCAAAATTAGAGCTGAGATAATTACAAAATCCTATGGACAATTATAAAAGTGGGACATAACCCACAATTAAGCTGATTTTGGTTAATTCCTAATCAAGAGTATCACTAGTTTTAAGTATAATTCTATAATATTTTTTTTAAAGATTTATTTATTTACTTGAAAGAAAGAAAGAGTGTGGGGGTAGGAAGGGCAGAAGCAGAGGGAAAAAGAAACTCAAGCAGACTCCACGCTGAGCACAGAGCCCAATGTGGGGCTAAATCTCATAACCCTGAGATCATAATCTGAGCCAAAAACAAGAGTCAGACACTTCACTGACTATGCCACCCAGGCACCCCCAATAAATTATTGATTATCATCATTCCTTCTCTTTCTTCTTTGATACCTATGCAACAACTAACAAGAGATGGAAAGTCAGGGGTGGGTGTGTCAAGTTTACAATTAGAACAACAGTCATCATATGTAGAGTATTTATTAAGCATTTATATTATGTTGGGGACTTGACAGAATTTCATTTGATAATAACTTTGCAAGGTAATTATTAACATCTCCATTTTATACATCAGGAAAAAGAGGCTTACAGGTGAATCATTTGCCTAGAGTAACTTATGAACTAAATTGTATCCCCTCAAAATTCATATGTTGAATTGCTAATCCCCAATACAACTATATTTGGATAGGGCCTTTAAGGAGGCAATTAACATTAAATGAGGTTATAGGATGTGGCCCTAAACCAATAGGACTGCTGTTCTTAAAGGCTGAAGATATCAGAGATGTATATAGACAGAGAAAGGTCATACAAAGACATAGCAAGAAGATGACCATCAGCAAGTCAAAAAGAAAGGCCTCAAGAGAAATCAACCCTGTCAGAACTTTGACCTTGGACTTTCAGACTCTAGAACTGTAAGAAAACAAATTTCTGGGGGCACCTGGGTGCCTCAGTAGGTTAAGCCTCTGCCTTTGGCTCAGGTCATGATCTCAGGGTCTTGGGATCAAGCCCCGCATGGGGCTCTCTGCTCAGCAGGGAGCCTGCTTCCCCCTCTCCCTCTGCCTGCCTCTCTGCCTACTTGTGATCTCTGTCTGTCAAATAAATAAATCTTTAAAAAAAAAAAAGAAAGAAAAAAAAAAAAATTTCTGGAGTTTAAGCCTTGCAGTGTATGTTACTTTATTATGACAGCCCTAGTAGACTAATATAGTCACAACTAATAAACACTGGAAATATTGAAATTAAATTGAACTTAGGGCCATTTGATCTTGTTGCTCCAAAGTCATGCTGAAAAAAATGACTCAATTCTCTTCATAATCATTATTTTTGTTCAGTTTATGAAATATTTAGTGTTTGTGATTTTAAAATAGGCAAGAGTTTCCTTTCCTTCTACCCCCAAAATAGCAATAGGGTAAAAATCTAAATAATTTCAGATTAAATTAACAGAAATTTTTAAATAAGATTTTATAAGTCTAATGCCTGCGTCTTAGAATGATTTCTTTAATGATGAAAATGGCAACACAAGGGAATGCAATAAAAAATTGAGAATGATTGAATAGATATAGAACAGAGAAGAAAATATATGGTGAATATGATTTTCATTTCCTTTTCTATGTAAAAGAAACTCAATATGTCATACATATTAGAATAACAAACATATATTATAAATAACTGAATTACCTGGAGTTCCATTTATTAGTAGGATTTTTCTTAGGAAAGATTTTTTTCCATTATGGTACATTACAAGCTTTCAGAAAGCTCTATCAAGATCAAGTTTCTATTCACAAAGCATATTGTAGGTAGACACATAGGATAGAAAGCAAAATGTAGTTAAATATACTCAGAATTGGGAATTAGAGAATAAAGATTATTGAAAAAATAGGACCCATACATTTCTTTCCATAAGAAAAAAATGTGGCAATGAAGTAAGCTTTTGTTTGTGTGATTGAACTAAATTGTTAAATTTATGGAAAACTTAGGACAAATAAATATTTAAACCAACTCAATTTCTTTAGAGTAAATTTTCCTTTCATTTTTTTAGGCTAGATTCATCATAAAGGGTATTTAGTTTTCTTTTCTGATTTCCAGGACTTAATATTTCAACAGGATGAGATTGACTTAGAGCTTTTGATATAAAAAAAAAAAAATTCATAGAATTCATTGGGAAACTGTTACTGGTTAACTCACACTAGGCCAAGACACTTGAATTCAACTTCTAGCCCAGTCAGCATCTTGTTCTGTGCCTTTCAGTGACTTATCTAAACTTTCTCTGCTCATTTTACTCATTTATACAGTTAAAATAAGAGGATTGGACTTGATCATCTATATGTACCCCTCTAGTTTTATAATTTTATGGTTATAAAGAAAGTATTTAATATCTGGTATGTCAGGTCCACACTCTCTCTTCCTTGTGAGATGACCCTGAAAATCATGTTTGAGATTAATGAACCAGAAGGTAAAAGCAGGCTAGATCCCTGTGCTGTCTGATAGAGAAATAAAACTTTACTGTGCTAGTTCACTGAAATTTCAGGATATATATGTTAACACAGCAAAACTAACACTACACTGACTGATAAAAATCTATACTTTATCATGGTCTGAATTGTGCCCCCTGCCCTCCACAATTCATTTGCTAAAGTCCTAACACCCAATATGACTAGATTTGGAAATAGAGCTTTCAGAAGATAATTAAAGATAAGTGAGGTCTTAAAGGTGGAGTCCTAATCAGATAGATTAATGGCCTTATAAAAAGGGGAAGAGGGAAAGCATGAACTGCAGAAAGGCCATGTAAGGACTAGCAAGAATGTGGCCATCTATAAACCAGGAAGAGACCTTTCACTAGAACTGAAGGAACCATACTGGTGCCCAGATCTCAAACTTCCAACCCCCAGAACTGTAAGAAAATAAATTTACATTGTTTAATCCAACCAGCAGTGCATTTTGTTAGGACAGCGTAGCTATATAGTCATTTTAACAACTAAATTTAATAATGTATATAAACACCTAAATGGTAACATATGCTTACTGAAGACCATTTCCCTTATTCTCTTTTGTTACATAAATTTCTTTTGAAAATGGCAATTATAAGAAATTTGTTAAGAGTTATAAATACTGAGAGACCATGGACTCTGAGAAACAAGCTGAGGGTTTTAGAGGAGACAGAGGTGGGGGGTTAGGTGAGCCCGGTGGTGGGTATTATGGAGGGCACCTATTGCATGGAGCACTGGGTGCGGTAAATAAACAATGAATTCTGGAACACTGAAAAGAAATAAAATAAAATAAAATGGAAAAAAAGAGTCATAAATACTCCTCTTTTGCCTATCTCCTTTCCTTATAATTAAAATATGATCAAGTCTCTATATAAACTCGAATATAAATTTTGGTACTAAAGTTAAATATCTATCATTCATTATTCCAGTAAAAATACCACTTTTTATATTTTACTTTTAAAAACTTAAACAAGTTATTTTATTTAGTACTTAAATCAAATTTGCTTGAGAAAAATTTTGGTACATTATTCAGTATGCAGAGTCTTGCTAAAATTTAATCTTGTAACTGTGAATTCCATTTGACAATTTCAGGTTTGTAGTTAACTGATGCTGTTTTGTAAAAGAAATGTATATATTCAGCAATTTTGTTCCCATGTGGTTTGAAAATATAATGAGGATACACATGTTAACTACATTTTTACAAATGTAGAGATTATGTATAATAAAGAATTATTTTATAAAAAATGTGTACTGTGAGTTTAATAATGCAATTAATCTGAACAGATGCTTTTTGGCTAAAACACACGGAAAATACACTATAAATTTTAGAATGTCTTTGAGAAAAATTCACATATTTCTATATCTTTTACATGTCTTAGCTCTTAAATTTAATGCTTCATGAATTTTGCTGTTTTGTGAAAACATATCTCTATACATTCCATCAGTTCACTGGAATTACTTATTCCAATCAGATTGCTTTTATTACAAACCTAAGTATGAGTTTTTTTTTTTTTTTTAAAGATTTTATTTATTTATTTGACAGAGAGATCACAAGTAGATGGAGAGGCAGGCAGAGAGAGAGAGAGAGAGAGAGGGAAGCAGGCTCCTTGCTGAGCAGAGAGCCCGATGCGGGACTCGATCCCAGGACCCTGAGATCATGACCTGAGCCGAAGGCAGCAGCTTAACCCACTGAGCCACTCAGGCGCCCCTAAGTATGAGTTTTAAACATTCAGATGCACAGTCTACTTTCTAAGATAAATATTCTGCTTTTACTACCTGCCCTTGCTGTTCAGTGTTCATCTATGCTTTATTTATTTTTTATACTTTATTTATTTTTGCTTATAAAGAAAAATTACAATTTTTCACTCCAGTGGAGGTATCAGCTTCTCCTCATGTCTTCTGTAAACCTTTTTATTAATTATTTGCCCTTTAAAAAAAATAGATTATGTCAAGTATAAATTCCTTGAGCAATAGAATCATATTTTTAAAATCTTCACCAACTGCCCTGTACAAACCCTCTTGTGATCTATGTTCTTCACCTTTTGTTTAGGATTGTCCTTTGCTGGATGTGGTTTAAAGCCAAGACTATTACGTGGCCTTAAATTGAATTGAATTGAGATAATTATTTAAGTGAAGACCGTTGTGTTTAAAAACAGACCAGAGGAGGGGTGCCTGGGTGGCTCAGTCATTGGGTGTCTGCCTTCAGCTTGGGTCATGATCCTGGGATCCTGGGATGGAGGCCCACATTAGGTTCCCTGCTCAGCAGGAAGCCTGCTTCTCCCTCTCACATTCCTCCTTCTTGTCTTCTCTCTCTCACTGTGTCTCTGTCAAATGAATAAGTAAAATCTTTAAAAAAACAAAAACATAAATTTAATTTAATTTAATTTAAAAAAAGAAGAAGAAGAACAGACCACAGGAAATTTGGGGCTTTGATTCAGGTTAGACACTATTAGGACACTGTCTTATTAAATCTCTTATATTCTTACACCTGGAAGTCTCTCTCTTTAGTTTTTCTTCATTGAAAAAAGTCCATGTGTCTTCCAAAGCACAGCTCTGGCTGGGAGAGAACATTCTACTTCACTCCCTGTTTCCTCTGGCAGTCTCCTTCAGTTATATTTCCACTACCTGTTCACCATTCCATCCATCACTAGGTCATGGCCCTAGATTGCTTTGCTTCATTGGATCTTGGAGGGACTTAAATACCACTGGTGGTCTTATTGATTCTTTGTGTCCTTCCTACCACCACTTCAAATATTACCACATTTTGCAGTGGGCTTTCGTAATTTGTTTTGTAGCCATAGCTACTTTCTTGTTTGATTGAAGAGAAAGGTTATTTCCTTGTTCTTGGCAATTGCCTTCATGGAAATAGAGGATTAAAAATGTTCTTCCATAACCATCTTTAATCAAAAGCCATTAAGAAGGAAAAGCTATGTTAGAAGGAAATTTTCATTATTTTAAGGGGTTGAAGAATTGTTTGATTTTTGAGTCATATGGACAGAGCTAAGTATCAGTATCTTTAGATAAGGCTCTACTAAATAATGTCATTAACCACTGGGCAAAATGACCACCCTGCCAATTTTTCTTTAAGTGTTGAGAGGAGATTATTTCAATTACCATATTGTTCTGCACTTGTCAACTTTTTCTAGAATGGTAGAGCCAAGAAATTACCTTAAAATAAGAGAATAGGCAGTAGGAAAGAAGAACTAAAAAACTCTCTGTGTGCTAAGAATGTCTACCAATGAAAATATATGGAAATTCTTTCAACTCTTAGTTCCATCTGCTTTGTTCACTACATAATTTACACTCTAGACCTAATAGCTTTCTTCTCTCAAATGTCCAGTGAGTCCTGAAGAATAATTTGGAGACTTTTTCAGCACTGGAGTTTCATTGATGTCATCTCTTCCTGACTTTAATGCTTTTTGTGTGTGAGTCTGTGCTCTTTATGTGTAGAATTCTATGATCAAACAATAAAAATTTACTAAAAGGAATTTTCATGGTGTGGACATGGAGGAAAGACAAAAAATAATGGCCCAATACACCATAGCAGTGTTCTATGATACATATGGTAACTAAAGATTTCATTGTTTTGTAATTAAAAGGAAAGAAAACCAAGATGTTAATAATGTGGAAAAACTTGGAGATAAACAAAAAACCATTAAATAGCTTCATACAGTCAATTGTATTAGCAATAAAAACAAAACAACTATTAATTTTCTGCTGACACACCAAGCTTCTGTCAATGTATAATGTAAGTCTGTTTACACCTTGGCAGATGGTTCCTCAGGCATTAAACTTGGGAAAACACATTTATAAAGGAGTTTTCAAAACAAAACAAAACAAAAATATATCAACAACAGAAATTTATGCTTTCTCCTAATGGAGCTGTGGCTCTTGCCAATAAATACGAAGAGAAATCCTGGTTAGAATAAAAACATGAAATTAAATGTACATTGAAAATCCAAACTGAGGTTAAGAAATTAACCCATATAAATAAAAATCTTCTATGTAGTCTTCTAACTGATATTTTACTTTTAAGAGTAAAGGTATAAATTCCTATTCCCTGCAGTATCCCTTAATTTCAAAAAATCAAGAGTGTTAATGAAACATGAGCATAATCCCGGCATTTCATTCCCCAAGTGCAGTGAGACCTCCCATAAGTTAGTGTAACCCTTAGTGAAGGGAAACTTCTCTGAGTATAGAGAATGGTAATAAATGTCTTTACTGTTGCTCAGGGGTCAGTTTTCAAGCCCTGTGGAGTTTGCCCTGAATGGGCATCTGGAACTTTCCTCCTCCCTTGGTGTCTTTCCCTTTTCCTCTTTCATTTGTGTACCCTGCTGCTCTGTGGCTTCTTTCTTCCATTCATGTTAGAAAGTCCTCTTTTGGTTAAATCTTCACATTCTTCAGAGTAGAGCACTCTAGGGATAAATCCAGGGATTAGTTTTATCTAGACTTATCTAGGGATAAGAGGGACTGGATCACTATGGGGAGTCTCCCTCATAGCTTTACTTTAAAGGGCCATTCCCCCTGAGTTGCAGGGTGAGGGCTGAAAGGCACAAGAAAAATTAAGGGGTTCTAGAACTCATAGAGATCCATGTGGACACAGAGTTTTACGGACAACTCTAATCTGATGAGTTTCCATCCCCTTGAATGTTTCTTTGTGCATATTCTTCAGTGAAATTGAAGTTTAGTAGGGTGCTTGTCTGACTTAGTTGGTAGAGCATGCAACTCTTGATCTTGGGGTTGTGAGTTCAAGACCCATGTTGGGTGTAGAGCTTACTTAAAAGACAAAAGAAACTGAAGTTTAGAAAATAAGAGCTAAAATCCAAATTAACTTTGGGATCCAAGGTCTCAGATTTTGAGATCTTCTTCAGTGATTCAGAACAGGTCTTGATTTTGTGGGAAGCTGAAAAAGTCCACAGTCCACTTTAAAAGAATATTAGCTTCTAATGACTTTGTTAAACAATAACAGAGTTATTGAACATCTTGAACAGAGTTCAAGATTCAAAAAGTACAAAACAATATGAAATGGAAATGCTCCCTCTCATGGAGTTCCCTCTTTGGAGGAAATCATTATTATCATTTTTCAAAAAGATTTTTTGAAGATAGAAGCAAAGGCATGATTTTTGAAGTCCTAGCATGTGGGTCCACAATAGTAATTGTGTACTGAGTTCACAATTACGTACAGATTTTTATCATTTCAGACCAAGACTATTCATTGAATTAGAGTTGATTTCTATGGAAGCATTCCAGAAGGCTCATCAGAATATCATCCAATCTATCATGTTATATTCATTCTCCTGGCTCTATTTTCTTCCCTCTCCTAACCCCCATTGTTTTCTCTCTACACAGAGGAATTGCTCAATAGAAGGAAGAGTATAGGATTCAGAACAAGGCTCAAACCTAGACTTTGTCACTTTGAGGACAGATAAATCATTTCATCATTTTGTTTCCATTTCCATTTGTTTCCATTTCTCTATTTGTGACATGAGATATATATGTGTGTGTGTGTGTGTGTGTATCTGTATATCTATATATAGATATACAGATATATATATATATCTATATATAGATATATATATATATCTGTTATTTCTTCATAGGCAGTGACAAAGTTGAAGGATGGGAAAAATAATTTGAATTACTTAGAAGAAAGATGTTACATAAACACCTTTTACTCTATAATCATGTTTACAACCAGAATATAACAGAAGGTTAGAAATCTTCACTAGCACCCAGTGACATCTGGGTGGTGGCTTAGTTCATTAAGTGGCTGGTTCTTCATTTAAGTTCAGGTAATGGTCTCAGGGTTCTGGGATCTAGACTCATGTCAGGCTTCATGCTCAGCAAGGAGTCTGCTTGAGATTCTCTCTTTCTCTCTTCCTTGTTCTCTGTCCCTCCCCCCAAAGCAAATAAATTAAAAAAAAAAGAAGAAAGAAAGAAAATCTTGGCTAGCACCCATAGGTCATAGCTCTTACATTTTAAGAGGAATGAAAATTCCTAAGGCAACTATGGACTTTGTAACTGACATCAAGTATCCAACCTCAGAGACAGAAACTTGTGAAGAATGCAAAATTTCTTAGAGCTCATTTTTCCCCAACTCCTCATTTAGTTTCTGTTACAAACTTTATCTCCAGAAAAATCATGGGCTATGGAAAAGCAAATGTTAGAAAAAAGACAATGGGAACTATAATATGGACAAAGGAGAAAAGAACAAATATGGATCTAAGTTAATAATATTTAGCATCATTTCTGAAATCTCAAAGGCATGTAAAGGTATTATCTTACCAACAGTGTAGGGTGGATGGATAATAACTTGTTAAGAGATATCAACTTTTTTTTTTTTTTAAGATTTTATTTAGTTATTTGACAGAGAAAGAGTGAGCACAAGTTGGGGAGCATCAGACAGAGGAAGAGGGCAAAGCAGGCTCCCCACTGAGCAGGGACACTGATATGGAGCTCAATCCCAGGACCCTGGGATCACAACCCGAGCAGAAGACGGATGGTTAATGACAGAGCCACCCAGCTTCCCCAACAGGTATTGACTCTAAAAAACAGAAAATATAATGTAATGAGCAGGTCCACCTAATAAACTAACAAAATAATATTTAATAATTTGGTTTCCATGCCAATACTTTTTTACAAGTGCTCCTTTTAACTTCAATATATGTATGATAATATTTGCCAACATAGAAATACCATTTTTGACACAATACAATGAAAACATCATCTTATCAATCATCACCATAGGGAAAAATTATTATTTCCTCTAACCAAATATAAGTGACATTATTGTGGTGATAGAGAATGCTATCTCATCACCTGTACGAAAACAAATGATTCCAAAAATCCCATACGTACCCCAATGTTCATAGCAGCAATGGCCACAATTGCCAAACTGTGGAAAGAGCCAAGATGCCCTTCAACAGATGAGTGGATAAGGAAGATATGGTCCATATATACAGTGGAATATTATGGCTTCATGAGAATACCCAACTTTTATATCAACATGGCAGGACTGGAGGAGATTATGTTGAGTGAAATAAGTCAAGCAGAGAGTCAATTATATGGTTTCACTCACTTGTGGAGCATAAGGAATAACATGGAGGACATTAGGAGAAGGAAAGGATAAGTGAATTGGGGGAAATTGGAAGGGAAGACAAAGCACGAGGGACTGTGGACTCTGAGAAACAAACTGAGGGTTTTGAAGGGGTGGAGGATGGGGGGTTAGGTGAGCCTGGTTGTGGGTATTTAAGGAGGGCACGTATTGCATGGAGCACTGGGTGTGGTGCATAAACAATGAATCTTGGAACAGTGGAAAAATAAAATAAAATTTAAAAAAATTTTTTTCAGCAGAATTTAAGTATGTAATTATGTTACTTGACCAAATCATCTCCATAATATTCTTAAAAGAGTATTTGTGTTTGTATATCAATGACTTCTAAACAATTGTCAACACTAAGACATATCAAAAATCTATTTCTATACTAAAGATTCCTTATTACAAAAAGAGATTGGCCTTAACCAATTCAGTGTTGCCCAAGCTGCACTTTCTCTCAGTGGAAACTGCCAGATTTTTCATTTGCCTCTCCAGAGTACTTCAGAGAATGGGGATAAACAGTGAGACAGTTAGGATGACTAAGGAATTAATAAGGAATGGCCCTGCCATTCCCTGAAACAGCTGTGCAGGTTTGCTTCAAATCATGCCAGCAAACAGACTAATGCAGATGGAGACTCCTCTTCCCAGTAGCATTGCTTAGATACCAGATATGTCCATACTGATGGTAATTTTCAATGCATTGAATAAAATAGTCAAGAAAAGAAGTCTAGGAAGTCTATCATACAGAACAATACACTTTGTTACCTGTATTCTGAGTACCCCTTAACTGATCCTGCCAGAACTTTCATTTGCTTCCTAGAAGAATAAAACACAATAGAGAACTTAGCGGTCTCAATTCTGAAAGCAATCAAGTGCTTGATAAAAAATGAAGGAGCTCACATTTTTTAGAGTATGTTTGTTCTCTCATCATCTCCGTTTCCTTGCTGCCATGGTCACCTTTCAGTACAACAGACCTCTTCAGTAGCACCACTTTGATGCTGCAACCCAACTTCTTGTCCATTTCCTTGTCTAGTTTTTGAGTGTCTCCCACTTTTCCTGACCAGCACCACTCCTTTCCATTCATAATACAGGCTGGCAAAAAGAAAGACATTGAAGGTGTCAATGAGTTGTTTTAAAACTGCAGACATGAAATGAAGAGTGCTTAGTCTTTATAGACATTATCTGTCTTTTACTATATAGCATTAAAGTGAAAGCAAGATTCTACCTAATGTCTGCACTGCATTGTGAGTCCACACCCCCATCATAGAGATGAGGCACTACCAATTGGTCTTTTAATTGTATCTATAGTTTTGATTATAAAGAGAAACCAAATATGCTGGTAGTGTGCTAGTGGAAGATGTTATATTAGTTTATACAGACAGTAGTTCCTGCATGTATCCTGCAGAAAGAAGGGAAAAAATGGTAGGTAAGGGATAAAACAGGGTTCCAAATATATGCAGTGCCTGATGTCTTCAGATTTATACATTATTTCAGGCATGGACATATGCATGTGAGTTTTTAGAGAACCAGGACACTTGAAATCAAATGTCATATAAGGAGGTTATTTAAGATGGTCACAGAGTCAGAGATAACCCTCAAGAGAAATTATTAAAGATAATATGTGGGTATGTTCTTAAAATAGTTCTATTCCTTGCTGTTCAGAGGTCACATGGTCTCTTAAAGTGTTATTTGTCCAACTAAGCAAATTTTGTTGTTATTTTTAACAGCATATCTTCCTGGGCTGGCAAAATTATAATTGTTATTTTATGCTGTATTATTTCATTTGTTAGGGCTTGATTTTTGCTGCTGGTGCTTTTTTTAAACAAACTGTCCATTTTTAACTTCAGTTAGTTGAATATACTTATGCCTGGAGGTTATTTTTACAAAAAGCACAGAGAACTGAAAAATAAATGAGATTTGCATATTTGTGAGGTTTTTAAAGTGAAAGGTTGTAAAGATTATATGTATTATCTTTCTACATTTATAAGACAGTCTACAAGTAAGAAGTATTTCCCCCAATCATCCAAAATAAAAAAATTACAAAAAGTAAGGTTGTAAATATCTGGTCTTTATGCTTAAGGACAAAAGCAAGAATACAGCTTATTTTAAAAGGTAGAGCCACATTTGTCTGTTTACATTTAATAATTTGCACGATTTTTAGCTCAAAAACTGACAGGGCAAGGAATTTCCAAACAATTTAATTTGGCATATTTACATTCAGGAAATAATAAAAAAAACAGCTTCATACAAATCAAATTATCCCTTTCTAAAGGAGACTACAAAGGTTCCTAAAATCATGATCTTTTGGACATGTGGTAAATTGTGAAAAATCAGTACTTTATGAACTGGAGAAAAACACCATTTATAGTGGTTGAAAATCAATTTTATCTTTTATGTCTTTGGTGAAGAAATATTCCTCATGCTAGAAAACTGGGCATTCCAATTCTATTTTCTCCTTCTACTTGTCATTTATATTAATGCCAAGACAAGGCACACATGTACCTTTATGAATGCTCAGTGAAGGTGGTAAAAGAGTTAATATCTTCAAAAACTTTTAGGTTTCTTTTGTAGTGTAGTGTAGTCTAGACACTGAAAGTATCTAGATACTGAAAGTATCACAAACTCATGGAATAATCTACCTTCATTTCCCTTTGTAATGTAGCCTGGGAATATTTCTTCTAAAATCCATTTTTTTTTACATATATATAATTGTATTAAGCTTTTGATACTATTGTTACTGTTTCCTCCCATGTTGTAGAAAGCACTGGAGGTATTAATGCTGACCAAATACTCCGAGGAATGTGTCTTTAGTGCAGTGATTCTCAACTGGCAATGATTTTGTCCCCTCAGGAGAAATCTGGCAATGTCTCTAGGCAAATATACCCCAGGAGCAAAACCATACCCATTTGAGAACCACTGCTTTAGAGGACAGATAAAATTGTCACAAAACATTTATTGCTTGGATAAATAGTTGAGTTAACACTGATTAAGAAGTATATTTAAAAGCAGGAAATGCTAGGGCTATTCTATTCCCATGAACATGTCATATGGCAAGCAGCATGAGCTTTTTTTGTGGAAGAAATGGTTACACTTTTCTAATGCCATTGTTTACAAGCTTTTCATAGCAACTTTTACCTTTCTAATAGATGTCTAACATATTTTGGAAGTGGTAACAGTTCTTTATGGCTACAAAGCAGCTAATTTTTAACTTACTACTCTATTAATACATATTGCCCCTAGTGGCCTAAAAGACAATCCCATTTAATTGACCAAGTTGGATTATAGCTAAAAGATTCATTATAACTCATTAAACAAATCATTAAAGATTATATGCAAGAGTCTCTTTGAGAAGGGTTAACAATTTCTAGGTCTCTACCTTGAGCTGGTCTTGTCAAAACAGAGCTAAAATGTGCAAACATGTATTTTGAATAATGTTACGGTAATACCTTAATGGGTACGGTACTTATTACTTCCCCACACTTCACCACTCTGCCCTACACTATGGAGTCTACTATAAAGCCAGTAGGATGAAGTATTATGATTGTGAAGGACCCTATTCTTAGAGGTTCAAGTCTAAGGCTATTTTGTCACTTAGCTTCAGTGACCTTCAATTTCTTCATCTATAAAATGGGAATAAAGGTACCCAGTTCATTTGTTCTAAAAAAATGGGAAAACAAGGTTTTTTTAAATGTGCTTACCTTCTTACATCGTATGGAATAACATTTGATTGAATTATCTAACTTTAATTTGTGAGAAGAGTGCTGTTTAATTTTTCAAACTAAACAAATAATTAAAATGTTAATAATATCTATTATATATTAATAAAATTTCAAAATATATAAAAATCTTTAAAAGAAAACTGTATTTTCCCAAATAGTTGAAGCAAAAGGGTATTATCTACAAAAAAACTTCTTAGTTTGGGGGCACCTGGGTGGCTCAGTGGGTTAAAGCCTCAGCCTTCAGCTCAGGTCATGATCCCAGGGTCCTGGGATCGAGCCCCATATCAGGCTCTCTGCTCAGCGGGAAGCCTGCTTCCCCTTCTTTCTCTCTGCCTGCCTCTCTGCCTGCCTCTCTGCCTACTTGTGATCTCTTTCTGTCAAATAAATAAATAAAATCTTACAAAAAAAAAACTTATTAATTTGATCATATCCCTAGTTCTGTATGGATGATTATAGTGGACATTGATACGGGCGATAATTTTTCTTGATGTATTAAATGTGTATTTCTTCATCTGAACTTTCTTGTGCCCTTGGGCTCTTTGTTTAACCTACGAATCTTTGCCAGTTTGCCGTCATGGCCTCAGAGAAATTAAATAGTGATACTGAGGTAGTGAGGTTATAATTAATTTTTAAGCTTCTAAATAGACTTATGAACTCAAGACTTAGAAAAATATGTTCAAGTTGCAAGAACATAGGGGTTTTTGTTTCTTTTTGTTTCTTTGTTTTTTAATTCTAAGTGATGAGCCACTTATATACTACAAACAATGGATTTGGGGAGAATAGATCAAAGATCCAGTCCAGTTTACTTCAGACCAGGCAAAGATTCCACATATTAGAGACAATGGGATCAAAGAGTAGTCAGAGAGTAGGGAAATAGGGTGGCATGTGGTTGTAATCTCTTAGAAGGGCTCCTAAGCCTTCATCCATCAGGGTTTATGGAACCACCAAACATGTATTGATGTAAGAGAGCAGAGGGGCTGTTGGCTTGGCTTCTTCTGGAGAGTCTGAGGTTCCTAGCATCCCTTCACATCACACCACACCACACCACACGTACAGAAAACATGGTAGCAAAATACACAGTGGCAGAGAGGGCCTGAAATGGCTTTTCCAAATCCCCACAGCATCAGCATGATATAGGGCTATATTTCCAAGCATTATTTTCCTTCTGGAGGGGTACAGAGAAGGCTAGAAATCCCAAGGAAGCCCCATATTGTAAGTGGGATGGATCCCAAGTGTTTGGACCTCCCAAGTGTTTATCTCCTAGGAAGACAAGGAAAGGCTGAGGGGATATGTAGGTGCTAATGCTCAAATATCTAAAGGACAGGTGGCAAGTTAACAGATGCTGGCCTGAGCAGACAATCACTAGGGACAAACCAATTGGACCAACCTGTTAAGTATGCCTCAGAGATGAAAGTCAGCTCTAAAAACGTACTGGAGAGAACCCTAAATTGACTAAGGTTGATTAATTTAACCTAGAATCAAATGAAGAAAAACTTGATATGTTTTAGCTTACTCCAAATTTGCCTAGACTAAATTTTGAATACCTTATGTATTAGAGAATTGAGATGATAACCACATTCAGTGATGGATAAATAAGTCAATTATAGTTTTATAAATTGAATTTATAGCTTATAAAAATTATACCCATTTAAAAATACAAAATAAATAAAGGAACTATCACTTTTTCTAATATTTTCCTTGTAAAATGTGTTTACCTTACATCTTTCTCAGAAGATGTGGCATTTATTGAGTTGTACACTGATCTAAGAGAGTCTGATAAAAATGTGACAATGTTCATTATATAATAAAAATATATAAAAAGTGCACTGTATTATTCTAATATCTGATTCAAATGTTGATTTTTATATAACTGTAGTGTATGTTTTATAATACCAGTGACTTTAAAAAAATGAAGCTCTGGAGTGTTTCCAGCTTGCATACTGAACAGAAAGAACAGAGTTATTGGGTGCTCCCAGTAAAAACCTTGTCAAATTATAAAATGAAATAAGATCATGTGAAAGGGTTTAGAAGACAACTCATTTCAACAGATTTTTTTTAAAATGTGAATCCTATTAATGTGATTAAGACTACAAATGGTTTCTGTTAGTCAAAAGTACATTCAAAGAAACTCAATAGATAAAATTATATTTTATAGCATTAGAGTTCTATGAAACTCTAGCTTCTTAAAGAGAAGTTGGATGAAAACACTAATTGGAGAAGATCACTCACCCAGATCAATATGAAAATGTAAGTCAAATATAGCCTCTGATTCAGGATTATATTGATGATTTAAAAAAACACTAGAATATTGGAAAGTTTTTAAATAAATCACTACTCCTCAACATGAAATATTGCCAAAGACATTAAACAATATTCTATTAGCTGGCAACTGTATTTCCAAATAGGAGAATATAAGAGATTAGAAAAATCCGTTATATTATTTTTGCCCTCATGTTATGAAATCAATTTTAACAAAAATCTCCTTAATATAAATATGTTCTACATATACTTGGAATTCATTTAAAAACTCTTGAATCATAAACTCTGTGATATCAGGAGACCAAGATATTTTGTAGAGTGTTGTATTTCCCTTAATGCAGTCCTTCACCCAGAACCTGGAAAAATCTCTCCATTTTAATTCTACTAAATGGGCCGCATAAAATTTTGGCACCAGATTTCCAATTTTAAAACAGGGAGATGATAGTGGATTAGAATGAGACTGTATTAAAGAAAAAGAATATAAGAGTCACTGAGTTTGTTGAACATGTATCATGTGTCAGATATTGCTTAAGGCTAAGGAGAATGGGATACTATCTGAAGATGAAAAGTTTAGTAGAATCTGATTTCTAGGAATTTATTATCTAGTTGAAGGTATGCACAAATGGATCACAAATTATGCAGGATTATGTCCAAAACACAGGTGTGACTAACATACTGCAAGAAGAAAGTGATCAGGGCTAGAATTAGAGCAGAAGACTGTAGGGAAGGTAACTAATGAGTTACAGGTTGTGAAAAGTTAAGAAAAAGGAGGAAAAGCCCAAAATTTTTTTTCTTAAGATAAAAGAAATCAATAAATATTAGTATTTTTCTCAGACTTCCAGATTATACTAATACATAACTGCCTTCCAGTAAGTATTTCTCTAAACAATCTTTCTCTCACCTTTGTATTTCACATTCCTAAAGAAACCACTCCAACAAACACTTTGACACAGTCTTCCTGGCATGCAAGATTTGGGTCACTGTGTCTTTTCCAAAGGAATTATAGTCTGTTATACTGTGGTTTATATTCTTTCAATATTTTATTCATTCAAAATGTATAAATTAAGCACATCCTATAGGCAAGGTGCAGTCATAGAAACTTGGAAATTCAATAGTAAAACAAGTAAGTTTTGTTATCAGACTTAATGAACTTACAGTTTTCTTCATTCCATACTTCGGGGTCCTCTCTCCTCCTTTCTCTTCCCTCCTCCACCTTCTTGATCCCAACCTTTCTCTTCTTTGCTCGAACTCGATTTGGGGACTTTTCCGGCTGGGCTGACTACAATCATTATAATGTGAGGGGAAATCACCCTTTGCAAGAAAAAGATAAGTAGAAGCAGAATCTCTATTTAATGTGTTGATTCCACCAAATTTTGAATAAAAAATAATAGGCTACTAGGATTTCAATTGTGACAGAAATTAAGAAAAGTCTAACATGGGTCTGCCCTCATATGGGTGGCAAGGACAACAGACATTAAATAACTATTAGCAGATAAAACTATCATAGTGTAATTATGATCAATGTTATAGGAACTTCTAAAATCTATACTGAAGAAATAAGAGAAATTAGTGCAGAACAATGGTGTGGAATACAAAAAGAAGTGGTGACCTAATTAAATGGTAAAAATTCATTAATAGACTGAAGCACTTCCAGTTATAATAGTGATGATAATGATGATGATAATTTGAAAGAATAAGAAAGAATAGAATTAAAATAAAGAACAATGATAGCAGGTAAGTTGAGAATAAGGTTATGACAGCTCAAGTGTTCTTAGGTCTATTGTCTAGGTGTTGGTCTAAGATATACTATCTAATTTTAGATATTGTAAAAGTGTAAGGTTAACCACTGAAAAGAGTTATAAATTCCAAGCCAAAAGAGAATCAAATATAAACAAAAACACGGAAAAACCCCAAACAGATGAACAAAAGGTAGTAAGTAAATAATGAAGTAGAAAAAAAAAAAAAAAAAAAAAGTACCTTTTTCCCTAGAATTTTGGAAGAAGGAGAGAGAAGGAGGAAGGGAAATTGGAAGGGGGTGAAAGAGAAAGGGAAGGAAGGAAGAAAGGAAGAAATGATGGAAGGGAGGAAGGGAGGGAAGAAGGGAGGGAGAGAGAAAAGAAAGAGAAAAAGAAAGAAAGAAAGAAAAAGAAAGAATGAACAAATGAAAGAAAGAAAAGAAGGAAGGAAAGATGGAGGGAAGGAAGGGAGGGATGGAGAAGGGAGGAAGAAAGAAAAGTAGTACATGAACAGAGATGTAGATAAAGCTGTAGAGCCATCTTTTCCCTCCCCACAATTCCCCAGTGGGAGATGCTAAAAAAATGTTTGCATGCTGATGGTTCAGCAATATGGCAAAAATTATGATGGTTCATTTTTATTTGTATTTATTTGTATTTGGTTCCATTTGTATTTTGGGAGTGGAAAGATGGAAGAAATTGTAACTAATGACTTTCACTTTTTCACCAAATTGTGAGGCAAAATCACCAACTGAAAGTGAAGGTGAGGAGGCAGTGATGGTTCTGGGATACAGGCTTTTCTTGTGCCTTGCTCCAGATATAAGGAAAATAAAAGGAGATAAAAAAGAAACCCAGAAAACTCACAGGACTATGATTTCTCAAGTCCTGAGGTCTCTGCTCAGTAACCCCTTCCTCCTAACTTTCAGAGTCCTTTGGCTGGTTTAGTTATTCCCAGGCTACCTTATTTATGTTTAAGGGTGGAGAAGGATAAAGCTAGTCTTCCCCACATAGAATTTAGCTTCTGAGATGGCATCTCCTTTTTGTAGTTTATAAAAGTTGGCTCTAGGTAATAAGACAAATACTTGTGAGTACAGAAAATCACCAAGCTCTTGAGACACATACCCCACAAGTACAGGGGTGCACAAACACACAAAACTTGATTTCTCCCTGCAATATGAAATCCATAGATTCTGTCAGGTGAGAAAGTGTAGAATCATTAAGAAAAGAATGAAAACAAGGCAGAGAGGAGCTACAGTGGAGCAATACAGAAGAAAGGAAAACAGAAGAAAGTATAAATACACTCCCGTGTTAGTTTCCTCCTTTTTAAAGAATTTCAGTCTAGAAATGATTGAGCCCAACAATGGCTTTTCCTTTCCATAGTTTGAACACTGTAGCTTTTTTCTCCTATGTCTGAGTATATTTTCTAAATGCATCTCTATTTTTATAATCAAAATAGTTTACAGCTTTCACATTAGTTTAAATAATGCTGTGTCTACAATGCCTTCTATGCAAAAGGTCTGAACACTGAATTGGCTGACTAAATTTAGGGAAAAATTTGTGTTGGCTGCTTAGATGTACTTCCTGATTGGTTAAGGAAACTAGAGTGATATGAGATCCCATATTAAGTAGAACACACATGTATTTTATTTCTTGTTGCTTCTGTTTCTTTCATGGAATAGATTTGCCCCATCAATTAAGATCACTCCTTTCTTTGTTGACTCCACGTCTCTTTTAGCTCTACCTTCTATTTCTTGTTATTAACTTGCCTGGTAGCACTGTAGCTTACAGTGAATGACAAATTATTTTTCTCATCTCCTTGCCTTCTCTACACTCTTCACTATAGTTTTTAACATGCATCACCTGATGACAATTTCTCAATTTGTTTTAATATAGTCTATTTCTTGAAAACATATCATCATAAATTTCTATTCCACATTACAACACCATGAGAAACTACTTGCAGCTATATACACTAGAAAATACTTTCCATGTTTTCAAAACTTTTGGGTGTGGTACATGATTCTTATTCAAATCCTCCTTACCAAGAAGTTGTATTGCCAGAAAAATCTATATTCTATTCCATTATTTTTCTTTAGTTTATGAAAGATTGACTTATAAATGAGCAGAATAATTCAAATACAAGTACATTTTTATACGAAATTGAGCTGATTCATCTTTTTTCCTTTAATATCAGAAAATTGGCCTCTCAGATCTTCATTCCTGATGATTTCCTTACCTTCATGCATTTTTAGGTATTAGTAATAATTGAAAAGTGTTACATTTTTTAAAAAATCATGTATGCAAAATGTTTTTTTAAATGCTTTCCAAATACATATAAAAAGATATCTACATGCATATTAGCCTTAGTTTCCATAACTCCCTTTGAAAAAGGTTGATAGATACTTAAGTTTAAGGAAACCAACTTATCTGAATCTAGCAATGTTTTTAGAAAAAGGAACTTTTATGGTATCTCCCAGGACATCTTCTCTCCATTCCATAATATTTTTTCTAATTTCATTGAAAATTAATGTCAAATTATTTTTTAAATCAAAAGAAACTTCTTTAGAAATACTATAGCAATGCTGAGAATATGGAGTCAGATTCCAATTTTAAATTGATCCTTAAAATCAAACAGCAAATATTATATATTTATCTATAGATTGTTCCTATGGGGGGAGGACAGGTTGCCCCAAGATCAACCACTGTGGCATAAAGATTATTTTGTGTTTGAAGAAATTCAGGGTGTGTCCCCCCAAAATATGTCACTTTGGCATGCAGAATATTTTAAACTGAAGGCAGCCAAGACCCTGCAGGCTCAGAGAAAATTTTGTCCCTCCCTTAAAGACATAGAGTAATCTGAATTAGGGATTTTTCCCAGAATAAGGGTTATTACCTGAGATAATTTTATTTGAGTGTCTCTTCTTTATGGCAAGGCAAACATCTAATTACTAAACACCTGCTCTTCTCCCTATTGCACTGTGACTTGAACTTCTTTCTTTTGAAGTCACAGACTGCTACCTCCTTTTCCTTAGTTCAGGATGACATATGTACCTCATTTTTCCTGACTGTCCTTGGAATTCCCATGTCTTTATGGGTTAACCATAAGTATGCTATTAAATTATATTTTCTCCTATTAATCTGACTCATGGTAATATGATTCCTAGTCTAGCTAGAAGAACCTTGAAGGGGACTCAAGGGAAGCAAGAAATTCTTGCTCCCTGACATCCCCTATAGACAGGCATCACATGATATGTTTCTTCTATAAGATATTATTTTAATTTTCCCAAATATGATATTTACACCAAATTTACTCTGTTGGCAGCCACAGAAACACTATTGTCTCATGGGTTCTTTTCACACGTTACTGATCATACCTCCTTCACTCACACTTACATGTGTGTTTCACTTTGAAAATTTGGATTTATTTCATTAGACTGAACTCTCACCCTGCAGGAAATTTGCAGGGGATTAAAAAAAAAAAAAAACTGATGCTTCAAATAGTTGATATTGACTTTGCTTCAGGGCATCAGACAACTTATTTCATATGCCCTTTATTTATTGAAATCATTTAAAATAATAACAACTAGACAACTTTCCCCTTTTCTCCCCTTCCCACCACCAGATAAAAAGAGACTACTAGCTTCTGGATGATATAAGAAACATAACACAAAATGCTTTTTTGTGATTGTTTTTTATTAACATATAATGTATTATTTGCTTCAGGGGTACAGGTCTGTGAAACATCAGTCTTACACTATTCACAGCACTCACCATAGCACATACCCTCCCTAATGTCCATCACCCAACCACCCTATCCCTACCCCCCACCCCCCAGCATACGTGAGTTTGCTTCCTGAGATTAAGAGTCTCTTATGGTTTGTCTCCCTCCCTGGTCACATCTTGTTTCACTTTTTCCCTCTTTACCCCCCACAACCCCTGCCCTGCCTCTCAAATTCCTCATATCAGATAGATTATATGATAATTGTCTTTCTCTGATTGACTTATTTTGCTTAGCATATTACCCTCTATTTCCATCCATGTCCTTGCAAATAGCAGGATTTGGGGGAGGGGGTGGATGGCTGCATAGTAGTCCATTGTATATATGGTTCTATTTTTCTCTTTTATTAATGTTTTGTATCACATTGATTGATTTGCAGATGTTGAACCAAACTTGCAGCCAAGGAATAAATCCCACTAGGTCGTGGTGAATTATCCTTTTAATGTACTGTTGGATCCTATTGGCTAGTATTTTGGTGAGAATTTTTGCACCTGTGTTCATCAAGGATATTAGTCTGTAATTCTCATTTTTGATGGGGTCTTTGTCTGGTTTTGGGATCAAAGTAATGCTGGACTCATAAAATGAGTTTGGAAGTTTTCCTTCCATTTCTATTTTTTGGAACAGTTTCAGGAGAATAGGTATTAATTCTTATTTAAATATTAGGTAGAATTCCCCTGGGAAGCTGTCTGGCCCTGGGTTCTGTTTGTTGGGAGATTTTTGATGACTGCTTCAATCTTCTTACTGGTTATGGGTCTTTTCAGGTATTCTATTTCTTCCTGGTTCAGTTTTGGTAGTTTGTATATCTCTAGGCAGGTATCCATTTCTTCCAGATTGTCAAATTTGCTGGTGTATAGTTGCTCATAATATGTTCTTATAATTGTTTGTATTTCTTTGGTGTTGGTTGTGATCTCTCCTCTTTCATTCATGATTTTATTAATTTGGGTCCTTTCTGTTTTCTTTTGGATAAGTCTGGCCAGGGGTTTGTCAATCTTATTAATTCTTTCAAAGAATCAGTTCCTATTTTTGTTGATTTGTTCTACTATTCTTTTAGTTTCTATTTCATTGATTTCTGCTCTGCTCTTTATTATTTCTCTTCTCTTGCTGGGTTTAGGCCTTCTTTGCTATTTTTTCTCTAGCTCCTTTAGGTGTAGGGTTAGGTTGTGTACTTGAGACTTTTCTTGTTCCTTGAGAAAGGCTTGTATTGCTATACACTTTCTTCCCAGGACTGCCTTTGCTTTGTCCCAAAGATTTTGAACAGTTGTATTTTCATTTTCATTTGTTTTCATGTTTTTAAAAAATTCTTCTTTAAGAAGAATTGGTTGACCCATTCATTCTTTAATAGTATGCTATTTAGCCTCCATGTATTTGAGTTCTTTCCAACTTTCCTCTTGTAGTTGAATTCTAGTTTCAAAGCATTGTGGTCTGAAAATATGCAGGGAATGATCCCAATATTTTAGTACCAGATGAGACCTGATTTATGACGCAGGATGTGATCTATTCTGGAGAATGTTCTGTGTGTACTAGAGAAGAATGTGTATTCTGTTGCTTTGGGAAGGAATATTCTGAATATATCTCTGATGTCCATCTGGTCCAGTGTGTCATTTAAAGCCTTTATTTCCTTGTTGATCTTCTTCTTGGATATTCTGTCCATTTCAGTGATGGGGGTGTTAAATTCCCCTACTACTATTGTGTTATTGTCGATGTGGTTCTTTGATTTTGTTATTAATTGTTTTATATAGTTGGCTGCTCCCATATTAGGGGCATAGATATTTACAATTGTTGATCTCTGTGTTGAACAGACCCTTTAAGTATGATATAGCGTCCTTCCTCATCTCTTATTATAGTCTTTGGCTTTAAATATAATTTATCTGATATAAGGATTGCCACCCCGGCTTTCTTTTGATGTCCATTAGCGTGGTAAATCATTTCCACCCTCTCACTTTAAATCTAGAGGTGACTTTGGTTCTAAAATGAGTTTTCTGTAGACATCATATCAATGGGTCTTGTTTTGTTTTTTTTTTTTAATCCATTCTGATGCCCTGTTTCTTTTGATTGGGGCATTTAGCCCATTTATATTCAGGGTAACTGCTGAAAGATATGAATTTAGTGCCATTGAATTGCGTATAAGGTGGCTGTTACTGTATATTGTCTCTGTTCCTTTCTGGTCTGTTACTTTTAAGCTCTCTCTTTGCTTAGAGAACCCCTTTCAATATTTCCTGTAGGGATGGTTTGGTGTTTGCAAATTCATTTTGTTTTTGTTTGTCCTGGAAGCTTTTTATCTCTTCTTCTATTTTCAATGACAGCCTAGCTGGATATAGTATTCTTGGCTGCATAGTTTTCTCGTTTAGTGCTATGAATATATCACGTCCTTTCTGACCTGCCATGTCTCTGTGGATAGGTCTCCTGCCAGTCTAATATTTCTACCATTGTATGTTACAGACCTCTTGCCCCAAGCTGCTTTGAAGATTTTCTCTTTGTCACTGAGACTTGTTTTACTTTACTTATTGGATGACAGGATGTTGACTATTTTTATTGATTTTGAAGGGTGGTTCTCTGTTCTCTGGATTTTGATGCCTGTTCCCTTCCCCAAATTAGGTAAGTTCTCTGCTATAATTTGCTCCAATATACCTTCTGCCCCTCTCTCTCTTTCTTCTTCCTCTGGGATCCCAATTATTCTAATATTGTTTTGTCTCATGGTATCCCTTACCTCTCAAATTGTCCACTTGTGGTCCAGTAGCTGTTTATCTTTCTTTTCTCAGCTTTTTTATTCTCCATCATTTAGTCTGCTTTATCACTAATTCTCTTTTCTGTTTCATTTATCCTAGCAGTAAGAGCCTCCATTTTTTTATTGTACCTCAGTAATAGCTTTTTTAAATTTCAACTTGGTTAGATTTTAGTTCTTCTATTTCTCCAGAAAGGGATTTTATTTCTCCAGGAAGGGACTCTCTAGTATCTTCCATGCTTTTATGGTGCCCTGCTAGCACCTTGATAATCATCATTCTGAACTCTAGTTCTGACATCTTACTAATGTCCATAATGATTAGGTCCCTAGCCATTGGTAATACCTCTTGTTCTTTTCTTTTCTTTTTTGTTTTTAGGTCAGTTTGTCCACTTTGTCATTTTATCCAGATAAGAATAGATGAATGAGGGGTGCCTGGATGGCTCAGTCATTAAGTGTCTGCCTTCAGCTCAGGTCATGATCTCAGGGTCCTGGGATCAAGCCTTGCATCAGGTTCCCTGCTCTGTGGGAAGTCTGCTTCTCCCTCTCTCACTCCCTGTGCTTGTGTTCCCTCTCTCTCTGTCAAATAAATAAATAAAATCTTAAGAAAAAACAAAAAAGATGAATGAGAAAACAAAATACTAAAAAAGTAGCAAAGCCCCCCCAAAAATATACAGTAAACAAATTGGAAGGGGGGGGGAAGGAAAGAAGGGGAAAAAAATCTATATCTATAGATATAGGTATAGATATAGATAGATAGATAGATAGAAATAGATAGATAGAGATATAGATTAGACATATTAGACTAGTGAATAAAACAGAGCCACACACTGATTCTGGGTGTATTTTCATCTGTTAGAATAAAATGCCTCCCAAAATTTTAAAGAAAGACAAACTTATATATATACAAACATAAGAATAAACACAATGAAGGGATGGAATATGACTGTAAAGATGAAAATTTTAAAAGATTCTAAAAAAAGGAATTGATAAGATAAGAAGTTGGTTGAAAACTTTTTTTAAAAAAGAGGAAAGAATGTGATCAAGCTGGAGACTAGAACAAAGACATGCAGTAGATTTAGGGTATATTTTGATATAGTAGAAGAAACTATATCCCAAAATTTTAAAGAAAGAAAAACCTATATGTATACAAAAAAATTAAGGTTAAATACAATGAAGGAATAGAATATGACTATAACAATGAAAATTTAAAAAGATTTTTAAAAAGGTATTGATAAGATAAAATAGTTAAAAACGTTAGAATAAGAAAGAAGAAAAATTTTTAAAAATGGAATAAGAAAAAATAAAATTAAAAATATATAACTTTGAAAGACTAAAGAATCATAGGGAAAAAAAAAAACATGAGTACTATGTGCTCTGTTCCTGTAGCTCTGAAGTTTTGCAGTTCTCACTGATCAGTGAACTTGGTCTTGTCTGGATGTTCTTGTTGACCTTCTGGGAGAGAGGTCTATTGCAGGGATTCTCAAATGTCTTTTGCCTGAGGCACAATTGCAACACCATTGCCAGGGTCCAGGCTAAGTAATCTACTTGGTTCTGCTCTTGGTAGCTTTTGTTCCCTAAATGCTTTCCATACAGCTTTGGAGGACTGGATTGAAGATAGTGGCCTCCCAATCTCCAGCCCCATAGGAACTGAGAGCTTGGGGCCCCACTCCTCATTGCACCCTTAGAGAAAAGCAGCCAATCACACTTGTCTCCCTGGTCTCCAGCCATGCTCCAGGCTCAGCCAATCTGTGACTGAGCATTTCCATCTCTAGGGCATAGCCCCATTTGGAGTCTCCAAGCCTAGCAGATTCCTGCAGCTTGCTCCCACGCTACTCCTCTTGGAGGAGGAAGGAGGGGATCTCTCTGGATCTCACTCGTAGGGTCCCTGCTCGAAGAGCAGTGGCCTGACTGTGCCTCAGATCATGGTTTATGGCAACCCTGAACTGAGAAGCCCCTCCTCAGCTCCATCTCTGCAGCCAGCTTCCCACTCCAACACCTGGGAGCTCTGCCAGCTCCTGGTCTTTTTGTAACCCCATGGGCCAGGATACCACACTGTCTCAGCAAGGGCTACACACACACACACACACACACACACACACACACACAGCCTCTGGAGCGATCTCCCTCAGTGGAGTCAACTTCTGAAAGTTCTGATTTTGTGCTCCACTGTTCTGCTGCTTGCCGAGAGTGGCCCCTACCCCCATGGTTTATCTTCCTGTATACTGACTCCGAAACACTTCTCCACACGCCCTACTTTCCAGAAAGTGGTCACTTTTCTGTTCCTAGAATTGCTGCGCTTCTTTTCTTTGAACACCTGTTGAGTTTGTAGTTGTTCAAAATGGTTTGGTAACTATCTAGCTGAACTCCTGGGACCCAATGATATTTAGGTCTCTTACTCCTCTGCCATCTTGCTCCTCCCTCCTAACACAAAATACTTTAAGGTGTGTAAATACATTCATTTTTATTTAGCCTGAAACAGACCTCAAACTGCAGAACTCAGGTTGGTTTTCCAAGTTGTCTCTCAATTCATTTGTCTACCCCTTCTAACTTTTCACCTCTTTATTTCTTTTATTAATTTAACTTTTATTTTAATTCCAGTATAGTTAACATATAGTGTTATATTAGTTTCAGGTGTACAATATAGTGATTCAACTCTTCCATACAATACCTGGTGCTCATCGCAACAAGTGCACTCCCTCACCCCCACTGCCTGTTTAAACCAGCCCCCCACCCACCTTCCCTCTGGCAACCATGTGTTTTTTTTTTTTTTTCTATATTTAATAGTTTGTTTCTTGGTTTCTCTCTTTCTCCCTTTGCTCATTTGTTTTGTTTCTTAGATTCCTCATATGAGTGAAATCATATGGTATTTGTCTTTCTCTGGTTGAATTATTTCACTTAACATTATACTCTCTAGCTCCATCCATGTCATTTCAAATGGCAGAATTTCATTCTGTTTTATGGCTAAATAATATTCTGTTGTATATATAAACCACACCTTGTTTATCCATTCATTTTTTAATGGACATTTGGACTTGGGGTATTTCCATAATTTGGCTGTTGTAAATAATGATGCAATAAACATAAAGGTGCATGTATCCATTTGAATTAGTGTTTTTGTACTTTGGGGATAAATACCCAATAGTGTGATTACTGGACCACAGGGTAGTTATATTCTTATTTTGGGGAGGAATATTCATACTGTTTTCCACAGTGGCTGCATCTGTTTGCATTCCCACCGGTAGCTGAAAAGCGTTCCCTTTTCTCTGCATCCTCACCAACACTTGTTTCTTATGTTGGTTTTAGCCATTCTGACAGGCATTAGATAATATCTCATTGCAGTTTTGATTTGCATTTCCCTGCTGATGAGTGATGTTGAGCATTTGTTCACATGTCTTAGCCATCTGAACTTCTTCTTTGGAGAAATGTGTGTTCATTTCTTCTACCCATTTTTTAATTGAATTATTTGTCTTTTATGTGTTGAGTTTTATAAGTTTTTTTTATGTATTTTGGATAGTAATGCTTTATTAGATATATCATTTACAAATATCTTTTCCCACTGTGTAGGTTTCCTTTTAGTTTTGTTGATTCTTTTCTTTCTCTGTGTGGAGACTATTTATTTTAATGTAGTCCCCATACTTTATTTTTGCTTTTATTTCCCTCGACTCAGAAAACCCATCTAGAAAAATGTTGTTATGGTCAATATTAAACACCTCACTGCCTGTCATCTTTTGTAGGACTTTTATGGTTTCAGGTCTCACAAATAGGTGAGAATCCATTTTGAATTTATTTTTGTGCATGGTATAAGAAAGTGGTCCAGTTTCATCATTTTGCATGTAGTTGATCAGTTTTCCCAACACCATATGTTGAAGTGATTTCCTCATTTCTTTAAGCACTTCTTATCTCTCTAGGAACTAACTCAAGTTCCTCAATCATCCTAGATTAGGTTTTCAGGGTTCTCCCACCAGCTTACAAAGTTCAACACAAACTTATATTTATCAGACACTTATCAGCTCTATTTAGGTAATGAATTTTTATAAATCTATCTTATCTCCCCCAACAAAATTATAAATTTATTTAAGGATATAGGACCTTGTGTCTTCCACAACTAGCACAATTTTAAAAGATATTTAATGATTCATTGCTTGCTCAGATTTATTAAGAGAATGATCCTCACTATTTATTTCTATATAATTTTTATGTTATAGTCTTTAATATAAATAATAATTATTGTAACTTGCTGTTAATGTTTAATAAAATATAATTTATATTCTTGATTTTAAGATTAGACTTTGCCATAAAAGAAATTATTTCCAATAATTTTTAATATGACATAAAGTGATTAACGTAACATATAGTGTATTAACCTTGAGTCTTTCCAGTGCACCAGGAGGGACTCAGGATAGAAATTTAAGAGAAATAGATTCTAATGTCTACCATTGGCAATTACCATAATCTGGGAATTGGAAAACTTCATATATAGTCCTTTTTGGAATATTCATGTCCCCATAAAATGAATATGGTCTAAAAAAACTCTCTAAATTTACTTTCAGGGTAAAATTACATATGAGCAGGGCATACTGGAGAAATGTATTTACTTGAAGTTTTTTCCTTACCAAGTCTCTTTATGTTAAAACTTTCATGTGAAATCTTAAGACTACTACAAGTAGATAAGAAAATCGCTAAATTTCCTGCATATTGAAAGGGAGCAGACTTCACCACCCCCAAAATATGTCTCTGGCATAAGGATTACTTTAGGCTGATTTTTAAAAAATATTTATTTATTTATTTATTTATTTATTTGAAAGAGATAGAGACAGTCAGACAGAGAGAGCAGGGGACAGACAGAGCAAGAGGGAGAGAGTCTCAAGCAGACACCCTGTTGAGCCTGGAGCTCAATTTAAGATTTGATCTCAAGACCCTGAGATCATGATCTGAGCTGAAATCAAGTGTCAGATACTTAACTGACTGAGCCACCCAGGTGCTCTTAGGCTGATTATTTTTAAGAAATAGCAAACAGGAAAAACTGAAAATTGACTAGATGTTGCCCTTTTGTAAGAGACATTTATGTTTAAAAGAGAAATCTTCAATTTTAGGGTGTTCCCCTCTCTGCACCTGGAAGGGAAAAATGATTCTAAATCTGTAGAAACTTATTAATGGAAAAGGCAACAATTTAAATCTGTATAACAGCATACTTTAGTTTACTGAACTTTTCCTGATAACTTCCCATAACTGGCTTCCTCTCCCAACCAAAATCTTTTTTTGTCTTTAGCTGGAGATGTTATTTAAGGTGGTGATTTGGGCCATTTCAGAGAGTTACTCAGTTTTCCTGAGCATCTGTCATACATACAGGAAGTATAAATGTTATAAACTTCCATTTGTTTTTCTCATTAATCTGTCTTTTATTACATGGGGGAGGAGGTCTCAGCCAACAACCTAGAAGGGTAAAGGAAAAGTTTTCTTTCCTCCCCTACAATATTCCCTCATTTAACTAAACCCATAACATATATGAATCAGTGAGATTGCAATTTCTAATTCTCTTTTTATGAGCAAGAAAAATATCCATAGATTAAATAGCATTTTAAAAGTCCAAGCTGTAGGGCATCTGGGTGACACAGTCAGTTAAGCATCCAACTCCTGATTTCAGCTCAAGTCCTTATTTCAGAGTTCTGAGATTGAGTCCCACTTCTGGCTCCATGCTCAGCCTTGAGTCTGCTTGAGATTCTCTCTCCCTCTGTCCCTCCCGCTCATGCTCTCTGTGTTAAATAAATAAACAACTATTTAAAAATAAATTAAAAAATAGGGGCACCTGGGCTGTTCAGTGGGTTGGAGCCTCTGCCTTCTGCTCAGGTCATGGTCCCGGGGTCCTGGGATCAAGCCTCACATCGGGCTCTCTGCTCAGCAGGGAACCTGCTTCCTCCTCTCTCTCTCTGCCTGCCTCTCCGCCTACTTGTGATCTCTGTCTGTCAAATAAATAAATAAAATCTTTATTAAAAATAAATAAATAAATAATAAAAGTCCAAGCTGCATCATAAAGTGGCAGATAACCGGTGATTTACTTGAAACATTTCATTTTCTGACTGGCTATATATCAATATCCAATATTAAAAAATAAAAATCAACAGATTAAATTTGAAGATCTAATTGGCTTTATTAAGTGACTCATGAATCAGATAGCATCCCATATAGTAAGTAGAGGGGAGCTCCAAGGAATTGCACAAAGTAGAGGATTTTTTTTTTTTTTAATAGTAAGGAGGGTGAGGTAAGAAGTTATTAGTAAAAGGCAAGAAAAGATTATTTCAGGCAGGGTTACCTTTCTTAGTTGGAAGGACAGGGGTTCCTGTTAGGTGGGTTACCTCATCTTCCTTTGGAGGATGGAGAGATCCTATGTGATAGATTACCTCATTAATGTGCTGACTAAAATATTGCAGATTTGTTGAATTAAAATTCCACTCCTGGAGAGCTTTGAATTGCAATTAAGTCTTGGTTTGCTGTCCTGCGTACAAGTGATTCTACCTTGGGTCTGTGATTTTCTTTTTAACACCAACAAATTTTTTAGCAATCCAAATATCTATCACTTTCTTCCTTTTCTTCCACTTTCCTCTTTATAAATATAAATTTACTTGCTGAGAGCTAAGGCTATAAATGTAGACATACATACTAGTCATAATAATAAGTCATAAAATCACATAACTTTTTGAACACTGCCATATTTTGATTTATAAGAAATACATATGTGGTCCCTCAAGTGATGAAAATATATTTCTCACATATATTTAGTCTATGTCCATGATTCCTGGCTCAGTACTCCCCAAACCCTTGGTTTTTCTTAAGCATCTTTTCTCAAGAAATTTGATCTCTTATCCCTACTTCCTGAAACTGCTTCAGAGCCCTGAAGGAGAAATAGGTGTCTTGTTATTTATAACAAGCCCCTTTCCACCACAACTGGGTTTATGTTAATGAGGTGACTTTTGAAAAGCTGCTTAGGATGGAGCCAAATAAACTGACAATGAATCAAAGGGTTGGAATTTACAGTCCTATTTTCTGATTTCTGGGGAGAGGGGAGGGGTTAGAGGTCGAATCAATCACCAATGGCCAATGAGTTAATCAATCATGACTATGTAATGAAGCCTCCATAAAAATCCAAAAGGAGAGGTTCATAGAGCTCCCAGGTTGGGAAACCAGAACATTTCCATGTATTACTGTGCCAGGCCCCAAACTCCACGAGTACAGAAACCCCTTTGTTTGAGATCTCACCCTATGTCTTTTTGTCTGACTGATGATTCCTACCTTTCACTATCCTATCTGGTAAATTGGTAATCTAATGAATAAACAGATTTCCTGAGTTCTCTGAGCTGCTCTAGAAAGTTAATCAAACACAGGGTGGGAGCTGTGGGAACATCTGATTTATAACCAGTGGGTCAGAAGTATAGATAACAACCTGGATGTGTGATTGATATCCAAAGTGGAGTGTAGTCTTGTGGAACTGAGCCTGTACCCTACGGACTCTAATGCTATCTCTGAGTAGACAGTATCAGAATTGAGTTGAATTGTATGACATTCTGCTGATGAACTGAGCATTGCTTGGTGGTGTGGGGGGAAATTGGAAAATAGTTTCAGATGCTAGAAATTGGTCTCAGAACACCATTTAAACACAAATGAGCAAAATTCATAATTACAAAAACCACATGAAACTTAACTGCATGCATTATTAATAAAACAGATTTACCTCATGAGTTTTACCCACCTGTCTTGCTATACCTTTATTTATAAGGCATCTCTTAGGCTAATATAAATATCAGTAGGTGCATGTGCGCTGACATCTGCTGGCAGAGATGGTTGGGAACAATGTGTGACCATTATGATTTACCCTATAGAGATACGCATGGAGGGCCTAGCATTATAAATCTTTAAAATTTATTTATATTTCCATGACTTCTAATATTGTATAGAGAAGTGTGACAGATATTAAGTATGTCAAATTTCCAAATATTGACCCTTGATGAACAGAATGTCTCTGGGCAAGTCTTTTACCCAAGCTGAGTCTAGAGGCATTCTCCTATCTTTCCAACTTTCATACTTAGTTTGGTTTGATAGGTAATCTCCATATAATCTTCATTATAGTTTAAAATAATTCAGAAAATCACTGTAGAAGGTAATTTTTAAATTATTAAAATAGAACAAGAAATAAACGGATTCAGATTAAATCTAAGTTAGTATTGGTCTTTCACCTATCAAAGAAAAATAAAGAGTTCTTCTGAGCTAAAAAATAGCCCAAAGACTTAGCTAGTCACATACTTCTAAGCTTTAAAACAGGGGATGAGGTAAAACAAAACAAAACAAACACAACAGATAACACCAGAAGAGCTGAGTTTTGTTTCTGGGCAAGTCACTTTAATATCTCCAGGCTTTATACCTAAAAATGGCGATAATCTACTCACTTCACAGTACAGTCATGGGGATTAAGTGAGAAACATGTGTGATGATGATTATTAAATTATAAAGACCTTTACAAATGTAAGATAATATTATTCTTTAGCTCCATTATATATCAGCTTTGTACATCTTTATGTAGCAATAATAGCTATGGGTCCCCTGATAATTTCATCCTGACTTAAACTGTTTTAAAATTTATAATACAGAATCTCAAATTAATAGTATAATCAATTTAAAAGACCCAGATGTTCTGGAAGTCTCACATGTGCCTAATTTCCTATCCAAAGCTTTATAATACATTAAGTCCATAGTAATGTGGGTTTGAATAATTCAAATATATATTTGACAGTGGTTAAGTTAGATAATAAATACTTAACCATCTTCCAAATTTTCCCTATTTTGTTATTTGGTTTTGATTTTACCTATATATTGTACAACTATTATAAATGATGCAGTGTGCTAGATGATAAAAATGGCAGTTCAAGCACAGAAAATAGAAAGATAAAGATACAGCATAGTCAGTGGCTCCCACAGACTTCCTATTTTTATGGGAAAGATAGATATTCCAAATGAAACAAATAAAGTAAAGGGATTTAGGGGAAAATGTTGAGTACAGTCAAAATACAGAGTTAACCAAACTCAAAATCTCAAGTCAGAAAATGTTACCTTGATCTTTCATTTAAACTTGTACCCCAGTTACAAGATTGGAGCAGGATATTATTCCTGAGATATGTGGTTTGAGGACAGGGTGAGTAAGGGATATCATGCCAGAAGCTGGTCAGCAGTAAAATAAGACAGAACAGATAAGTTGACACTGGAACTTTGAATAGATAGGAGAGCTCAGAACTGCAGGTTACTAAAAGGGGAACTAATGATGGAAGACAAAGTTCAGATAGGGAATGCAGGCAGGTACGGCAGCACGTATATGAGAAACAAGTGTGAGGTTATGGAGCAATGTGGTAAAAACTCAGCAGATGGTAAAAATAAAGGTAAAAAAATGTCCAAGGTTTTTAGTTAAAAAATAAGAGGTTAGAGTATATTAGTTCTTTATTCATTAAACATTTATTGAGACTCCTGTATACTAAAATTTGGGGAAATAAAGATGAATATGAAACATGTCTGGTTACTAAGGAATTCATTTTAAATATTTACTGAAAATCTCTAATTATGACAGCAGTTGTGGTGGGCACCAACTAGAATAAACAATAGATGCAAAATCCACTTTCATGGAGTTTACATCTAGATGACTGCAAACAAACAATTAAATGGAAATAATCATTAATAAAAGCATATATCTGATAGTGGTTTTAAAAGTCTTCATCACAAGAAAAGAGTCATAAGTACGTGTGGTGATGGATGTTAACTAGACTGATTGTGGTAATCATTTTACAAAGCACATGAATATCAAATCATTATTTTGTAATGAAACTAATATAATGTTATACATCAATATATCAATTATACTTCAATAATAAGTAAATAAATAAATATAATACTGTATTGACTAAAACAAATAAATATGTGAACTGCCGTGAGAAGCAGAAGCATTTAGCAAAGTCTTGGGAAAAGTAAAATGGAGGAATTAATCAGGAATATCACAAACTATCAATGCACCTAGAACTGTTGCAGATAGGTAGGACAACCTTAATATATAGTTACTGTATGATTAATTAAATAAATATATTATGGGGGCACCTAGGTGGCTCAGTTGATTAAGCAACTGCCTTTTGCTCAGGTCATGATCCCAGAGCCTGGGATTGAGCGCCCCCTGCTTCTTCCTCGATCTCTGCTGCTCTGCCTGCTTTTGTCTCATGCTCTCTCTGTCAAATAAATAAATAAAATCTTTAAAATAAATAAATAATGAATGAATGACAGAAACAATATAAAGGCAGAGTGAAAGTCAAAAGGTCTAGAAAGGGAGGCATATATCCACATTTATTTGAGTAGAGATCATGAATACAATGATCCAGAATCCAAGATTTCCTGAAACAACTTTGATTTAAAATAGCTTGTCCTGTTCTCTGTCTCTCTCTGTCTTTCTCTCTAAAATAATGAAATAAATCTTCAAAAACAAATTTAAAAAATGGGGCACATGGGTGGCTCAGTCTGTTAAGTGTTCTACTCTCGGGCTCAGGTTATGTTCTCATAGCTTGAGATCAAAGGCGGCTCGGGCTCTGCACTCAGAAGGGAGTCTGCTTGAGATTCTTCCTTCTGCCCCTCCCTCATTTCTCTCTTTCATAAAAAGTCTTTTTAAAAAGTTAAAATAGCTTGTCTTGTAGCTCCCAAAGTACACTTCTGTTTACCAGACATGTACTGATGATTTTCTTTAAAAATGTAATTGTTTTAAGCATGTAGAAGAAAAATAAGACTTGATACCAAGGATGCTGCCTTTGAGGCAGAACTTTATTATTTCCTTTCAACCCAGAACTTGGTTGGTCTGAGAGAGAAGACTGGTGGGAGCCTACAGTTGCAGACAGGTAAAAACACCTAGGGATTATGAGCGTCAGAAGTCAGGGGATCATATTCAGTAACGACATAGTTCTAGATTCATTGATAGTTTGCCAGCTACCTAACTCCCCCTGTTTTTATTTATTTATTTATTTTTTTCTGTATAATCACACATTAAACATTTTCTTATTTTAAATCACTGGTAAGCTGTTTAGAAGTTTCAACATGTAAGGACCAAAAAAATGTTTTTTCAATTCTCTCTTCACCATCCAATGTGTAAAATAATGACTCAGAAAAATGTGCTTCGTACCATCAGTAAAATCCATCAAGAAGAGCCCAAGGCTCTACCCAGAATTCTTCACAATTTCTTGCACCATTTGTTCATAGTTTAATTAGATTAGCAAGCAAATTATTGTCAATTACACAGTTCTGACAAAAGTAATTGCATAAATAGATACTATCTTGGGACAAGTTCTTTCTGTAGTAGATGATTTTTATTCTTCCACAACTCACTCCTACGATATTTTCAAAATTAAAATCCCACTCACTAAGCTGCATCACCGTAATACATCAACTGTCATTTGCTGTTTCTTCTCACATTCAATTTAATTTTTAATGTCTACAATAGAAATTACTGCATAAATTTAGAATAATACTACAGAAACTAATGTTTTTGTCTGAGCCTCTGATATATAGTAGTGGGGAAAGGAATCCTAAACAATACTTGATTAAAATATTGGAGGCTTTGATCTGCTGTGGCTAAGCCTGAGTAAACCCAGAACATTTGTCTCATAGTTATAAAAAATAAAAATCTAGTTTGCTTTGGCTTATCTTAGTGTCTCAAGAACACTGAATATTTAGCAATTAAAAGTATAGCTTAACATGAAGAAGAGCGATGCTGAACTTGGACAAAAATTCTGTTTGCTTTAGGTATATTGGATTTGTATTTATTAGGCTGTCAGCAATTAGAATCGTAGACAAGGGTGCCTGTGGTGCCCAGTTGGTTAAGCATCTGTTTTCAGCTCAGGTCATGATCCCAGGATCCTGGGATCAAATTCTGCATCAGGCTCCCTGTTCCTCCTTCTCCCTCTGTCTGTAGCTTCCCCCTACTTGTACTGTCTCTCTCCCTGTCAAATAAATAAAAAATTTAAAAAAAAATCAAATCAGAGACAGAATTCAGAATTTATAAAGTCCCCATAAATTTCCATAGGCATGCTAATAAGAAAACATTAGAATTGGTTTTAAATCTTCTTAATGTATTCATGACTACTCACTTTGCTAACCATGGCCCTGAAAGCCAACCATCAGTGATGGCTTCTTTCAAAACAACTTGCTTTTTAAGGCCTATGTCAACCCCCTCCTGTCTTTGTAACAAAGATAAATCAAAATTCTGCAACTAGTACAAACCCAGATTTTGTGTGTGTGTTTCAGTTTGCAAAATTATTGACCTATGTGATGTTTGTCAATTCTTTTCTTCCACTGCATTGAGTCTACTGATGAGACCACTCAAGGCATTCTTTATGTCTGTTAGTGTGTTGTTCACTTCCAGCATTTCTATTGGATTTTTATATTTTCCACCTTTCTGCTGAAAGTACCCATTTGATTATGCATGCTGTCTACTTTCTCTACAAGAATCTTTAAGCTATTAACTATGGTTATTTTAAATTCCATCATATAGTTCTAATATCAGTGGCATGATTGCCTTAACTCTTGAAAGTGTAATGCTTTAGCTTATCTTCTCACATGCTTCATAATTTCCTTGTTGTTGTTGAAAGGTGGACTTCTTATATTGTA
Source organism: Lontra canadensis (assembly GCF_010015895.1). Lineage (NCBI taxonomy): Eukaryota > Metazoa > Chordata > Mammalia > Carnivora > Mustelidae > Lontra > Lontra canadensis. The sequence goes on from NW_022631008.1 coordinate 13,615,862, forward strand.
TAGTAAAGACTGAGGTTAGTAGCTTTATACTTGGGTATCCGTATCCCTTTCTTTCACTGAAGCCTTTAGTTAACAGCTTTGATTATTCAAATTAAAAGCCGAGCTGGGTTGGGGAATTTTTGTTGCCATGGTTACCCTTAGTGCACCACAGCCTTCAAATTCTCCTAAATAATTCCTTGTGTTCAGAACAAGAGCTAGTTTTCTAGAGGTTTTGTTTGTTTTGTTTTGTTATCATTTACATTTTTTTTTCCTCAATGTCTGTTGTACTGTAAGCTTTAGGTCTTTCTTTTCACAGCATTTCAGAGATGGTCTGTATCCAGCAAAATTCTATTAAGACTATTTTTTTAGGAGTTTCAAGTTCACAGCAAAATTGAGAGGCGTTACAGAGATTTTTCTGTATACCTCCTACCCCGAAGCATGCGTAGCCTTTCCTGTTATTAACATCACTCACCAGAATGGCACATTTGTTACTAAGGATGAACCTACATGGCTGCATCCTAAACACCTGAAGTCCAGAGTTTACCTGAGGGCTCACTCTTGGTGTCATACATTCTGTGGGTTGTGACAAGCATATGATTATATGCATCCCTCATTATATTACCATACAGGGTATTGTCGCTGCTCTAAATGTCTCCTGTACTCCACCAAATCATCCCTCCAACTACCCCTGAAAGATTTGCTTTATTCTATGTCTGTTGGCCTGGTAGAGGGTCAGGGTAGAGGTGTTCTACATTCTAATAAAGCTTCAGTCTTAGGTAGACACATATCTCTGCTGACCTTCCCCCAGGTACAGATGTTTTCTCCTTTTTTCCTGCACTGGCAAGGGCTTTCCACCAGTGCCCTCAAGGCAGCATTGTTTGTCGTCATCTCTGAGCAGATTAAGGGTATTTTGAGTAAGGTAAGTATCTTGGCAGTACTTCCTTATCCTCTCCCCACCTCCCACCCCCAATGGCAGCTGTCACTGCCCCTCCTGTTCTGTATGTGCCAGGCTTTCTCAGAATTCTCCCTGTGTTTTGTGAGCCCCCACTATAGTTTGTAGACAAAAAGCCTGCAGGAGGATGAGGATTCTGAAGCAGGAGAGAGAGGTTCTTGTCTCATGGAGTCAAAGAATAAATCTCATGGACAAAGGAGTGAGCAGAGCAATACAGTTTTATTAAGCAACGATAGAGAAAAAGCTCTCAGGAGTGTGAGACGTCCTGACCAGGTTGCCAGTGAGGGATTTTCATCTCTGCCCTCTTATTAGAACTTTACCAGGAAACTGGCAGGTGGTTAGGTCAGCAATCTGGAACTAGACATGACACTTATACATTGTATGCAAGTCTTTGTTTCTCGTGACATCTATGATCTATAGATATATTTTGCTAGGTCTGGTTAATCTTTATAGTTAACTTCTCCTTTGACCTGATCATTTTTTCCCCCCTGTGGTCATTTGTTATTTTTTGTGGTCACAATGTAATTATTAGAAATTTTTAACCCCAGTAGTTGGGATAGGGTGATCTGGGTTTTTTCCCTCACCTTTGTTTTCATTCTATCTTAGTGTTTGCATACCTGAAATACCCTCAGAGCCTAGTCAGGCTCCTCCTATATCTCCTTACCTGAAGTCCCATCCTTTCCCTATTTAATACCTCTTACATTTGAAACTCCCAGGGGTTTATCTTTCTCACTGGCATGACCATCACTGTGCCAAACACCTGGCCACCCCCAAATGTAAGGGCCTACTTAGCCACAGGGAGCCATTTTGTTGTTTATGCAGTAAACTTAGATTGACCCTGCCCCTCCCAGAGGAACTTACTTAAAAGTAAGTCTGGGAAACCAGTCCCAGGTAGTAAAGCCCAGATACAAGGGCTGGTCAGGCCAGGTGGAGACATCCAATCAGTGGGGCATGCATACTGTCTCCCTAGCTATGAAGGAGAGTGGAACTCGCCTTTTGGGCACCAATTCTGACCAAGGTGATAGGCTAGTTCAAATATCTACTAGGGTAAATTGAAATTCAATTGGCCACCCATGTGTGACCTAGAATGACTGTGTAGTTTTCTCTGTGTGTTGCAATCTCATTGGGCACCTGTGTGTAGCCAGGCTCAACCACATGGCCTTTGCTCTATAAAAGTTAGTCTGTGAGGCTGGGAGGGGTCGCCTCTTTGTAAGAGATGGCCCCGACCGGTTGGTTTGATTCTCGATACTTGGTGCGAAATAAAGCTTTGCTTGACCTTCGCTTTGTATCAGTCTTGCTCCTTTGATCACGGACCCATTATTGGGGGACCTATCATTTGGGGGCTCGTCCGGGAGTGAGACTGGATGTCTGGTTGCATCTTGCCCAAGAAAGACAGTGCTTGAATCTTTTCTCCCCCTGCCTATCTCCCCTTACATTTTGGGCTGGCAACACCAGGACTCCAGTGGGTTCAAAAAAAGATTATGAATTTTGTATTTGTTTGGCTTTTTAAAAAACTGTAAAACTGGGAACATCCTTCTTTGCAGATCCCTACGTCTCTGAGTGGAAATCAAAAGGAAATCTTAGTTCTCTAAATGTTTGAAATTTCTGTCACCACTTTGAAAATTACTTCTGTTGACTTGCTATAAATATATAGTCAAATAAATCACATAGCATTTCACTTGGAATGCTCAAAATAGAACACAGAAAGGTAAATATAGCAACATTATTGAAATAATCATTATTGAGCAAAATTTATCTTCCCTTGTACCTTACATTCTAAAATTACTAAATTTCAGTAATATTTACACATTCCCACACACACATGCGTGCAGGGAGAGAGACTGAACACAAAGTACTGTCATTTGCCTAAAGAAAACATAATAAACTAATACAGGTTACTTTTACCGACTATTAATTTATTAAAGTTCTTCTCCCTAAAGATGCAGAAGTCACTTGAAGGTCTCTTAATTTGTTTTTAAGTAGCTGTTAAGAGAAACAATAATAGTCCTTACCATCTGAGTATATAATTGGAAAGTTGAAAGATGGAGCTTGCCCCAAGCCAAAGTTCATCAGTCATTGAGTCACTGGAGGGTCTAATTCCCAGTGAGCGAATTGCTTCCTTCAGCCTTCTCCCTCCAAATAAGTCCTTATTTAAGATTTTTGAATTTTTAAGTTAAGTGCCAGATATTAATATGACTACTTCACCATCTTTCTCTGTTGCTATCTTTTGGTTTTTTATAGGCCTGAGATTATGTGCTAAATTTTTTTTCCAAAGATGTGTCTTACACTGAAAGCAAAGTTTAACATTTGGGAGCCAGATCTGTGGATTTGTCGTGTCCACAGTGCTGCAAGCTAGTTCATCCTAACTTGGTGAGTGGCTCTCACTCTGGCAAGGCACCAAAACTGATAGTGCGTCTCTCCAACTTCATATGCATACCAATAACCACACTCTGGTCAAAATGCAGATTCCAAAGGAGCAGAAGTGGCCTAACCCAAGATTCTGCATTTCTAAGAAGCTCCCAGTAGATGCTGGTTGGCAGAGTGTAGTCCAAGGTATTTTATAAAACAATGATTAGCACTTCTAGAGATTAGCATCCTGAAAGATCATGATGGCAAGCTAATAATGTTTGTGGGGTTTTTTTTTAAAGCTCCCAATGTGATTCTGTTGCAGAGCTAGGGGTAAGAATCACTTCCAAGAATATAGCTCACCGTTTTGGAACTGTTTGCAAAGGGGCTTGTAGAGTTCAATTTTGATACCTAAATTGCATAATGTATATTTTCTTTATTTAGCAAATCCCATGTTAAATTTTTGGTCCCTTCTGGATTTGCTTGTTTGTTTGTTTCTAAAGATTTATTTGTCTATTTGAGGGGGGCACTTTCGCAGGGGTTCCCATGCAAGCAGGAGGAGGGGCACAGGGAGACAGAGCCAGCAAGACTCCCTGCTGAGCAGGGAGCTTGATGGAGGGCTCAATCCAGGATCCTGAGACCACAACCCCAGCAGAAATCAAGAGTTGAACACTTAAGTCTCAGAGCCACCCAGGTGTCCCACAAAAGATCTTTTTTGAAATGTGATAAACTATGACATGATCAAAATATGTTATTTTAAATTTAGATGTTCACTTTTCACAAAGGTATCTTAAGCAGGGCATATATATATATACATATATATATATATATGTATATATATATATATATATATATAATCTCTCATTAAGGGGTACCTGGGTGGCTCAGTCTGTTAAGCATCTGACTTTGGCTCAAGTCATGATCTCAGGGTCCTAGGAGGCAACTGCCCCCCACATTGGGATCTGTGCTCAGTGGGGAGTCTGTTTCTCCCTCTCCCTCTTTGCCCCTCCCCACCTGTTGTGTGCATGCTCTCTCTCAAATAAGTAAAATCTTCAAAAAAAAATTTTTCTTTCATTAAAATGAAAGTCATTTTAAATGTCTCTTTTTTGTTTGTGAGGGGAAAAAATGGTCCTTGAAGTGATACAATGTAAAGTTCTTATAGTTTAAAACTCTTGAAGGGTGACCTAATTATGTTATAAACCCTAATCACAAAATCTCTGAATTCACAAAATTTCTACCATCAGGATTTAAGATAGTCTCCTGGTAGGAACCCATCAAAGGGAGATTCTTCTATTAAAAGTTCTGCTCTACCATTCCCCACTGACCAAGAAGGACTTAATATTTCCCTCAGCTTAACCCAAACTCTAGACAGGCTTCTTTCTGTCTCTAAGCCTCAGACTTCCCTTCTCTTAGAGCATTTATTTTAGGAAACCTGTCATTGTAGATTCTTTCTCTGTCTTTCTGAGATAGAAAACTTTTAAAAAGATTTTGCCAGTTTTACAAGTCTGGATTATTTTTCTCAAGGACCTAGAGGCCTTACTTTGGAAAGGTAATCATCAAAACTTCCTTCTATCCATCTCTGGAAGGGTAGGAGCCTAACCTCTGTGAGCACCTTGCCCCATGATGTTAAGTCACCTCCCATTATGCAGATATGGGAAAGTTTACTTTTCCTTGTAGTAAGATGAAGTAGCAAACATAGCTGGTCTATGATCCCTTCAACCTTATCTCTTAAAATCAATCTTTCCTAAAAAATAAATAAAATAAAATAAAATAAAATAAATCTTTCCTTTGTTTCAGTGGCATTGGGCTCAGACTACCTCTTGGCCCCACTATCTTATCATCATAGTCTTGAATAAAGTCTTGACTGTTGAACTTTGTTCAGTGTAATTTTTTTTTAATACTATCTTGGTGTAAAACTTCCAAACTGAATTAAAGGAATGACCTATTTCCTAAATTTTTCTAAGAGAGAAACTGTTTAGCCTTTAATCTCTTTCCAACCACTCTCCCTAATACTACCTCCTGAGAATCTTTCTTGTTTAACTGAATCATTGGTAGATGTCCCTAAAATGCAGATTCATAACACCTATATATTAAAACCGGTTGGATACTCTACCTTAGTTGAGTGAAACTATGCCATAGCATGCACTTAATAGGGCTATGAGCTGTGGACAGCACAGGGGTGGTATTCTCAGACCTCTGAGTGAGCCTTTTAATCATGAATTCCCTTCAGGATTATGGTTGTTCAAAATCCTACGTGTCAGATTTTCAGATGGTTTTCAATATGCTGTACTCACAGGGATCCTCAGTGGGGTTTAATCTCTTCAAATAAGAGGGAAAAGACAAACAGTAATTGTCTGGATAAGATAGGTTAGCCACACTTATTTGTGTCAGCCAGTCTTTATTTTGTTTGGTTTGGTTAAATGCTGATTTTACCTATTAAACTATAAGCCCATGAGGGAAAAGTCATGTCTGTTTGGTTCACCATTTTTTAAACCACATCTAGTATAGTGTTAAATGCACAAAGACAAAACAAAATTATAGTGACAATATACAAAATCCAAATTAGAAGTAGCCAGGTAACATTTTTTTAAGTCAGATTTAAGTGGAAATATAAACTTCTTAGTGTCTCAAATAAGATCCAGCAATGAGAGCACTATGAATTTGGTGAGAAGGATTCATGACAATTCAATTCCCTAAGATATCTGAAAGGTTCTCTGGTTTACATACATTTGCTCTATTCTATTGGTTTATCTACTAATAAATCAACCAAACAAGTATGGCATAAGAAAAATTTATAGACTGGGGCACCTGGGTGGCTCAGTTGGCTAAAGGGTCTGTCTTCAGCTCAGGTCATTATCCTAGGGCCTGGGCCCCGCATGAGGCTGTCTGCTCAGTGGGGAGCCTGCCTCTCCCTCTCTTTCTGCCACTTCCCCTGCTTGTGCTCTCTCTCTCTTTCTGTCAAATAAATAAACAAAATCTTAAAAAAAAAAAAAAAGAAAAGAAAAGAAACTTACCGAAAATAAAATAGGTATAGCCACTTTTATTGTTCATCCTTCTAAACGGCATTTTCTCTGACTTCCACTAATCTTTTCCCAAGAATGCCCAAACAGTTTGTTTCCCCGTTAGGAAAGTTTAGGAAGCAGATCACTCTCAATTCAGTTTGGAAATTTAATGTCAAGGTGGTATCAAAGCAAAAATTACAATAATACAGCTCTTGTTGGAAAATATTTGCATCTCATTCAATGCTATGATTTCTTTTGCATTTATCCTCCTTCGTCTAACCTACTGTTTAGAAAACATTTAACAGAAATTACATTTAAATTATTTGATGTAGCTGAGAACTCTATTAAGCATGAGGGCTTTCAAACAGAAAGTAGGGAATATTCCATGACATTTTCCTACCAACTTAGATTCATTGAGTACCAGAAGAGCAGTTCAATTAATTTGTTGATCTTGCTTTTCCTCTGCACTGTTACACATTCAAGCGTGTCTTTTACCTTCAGGTTCTTAAACACACATACTTATAATTCGTCTGTGATTTGGGGATGCCAGGAAGTTGTATTACCCAATAGACTTATGGGTTACACAGAAAATATATAGGTATCATAAATTAAACCTTTGTTTGAGAACTTCATTAAAATTGACCTCCATGTCTAGTACTATTTCACTAGTATCACCTGCTTTCCCTTCCTCTAGTATCGGCTCCCTCAATCATTTTCCATACTCCTGACAAGACATTTACCCTACAGTGCTTCTCATTAACTATTATAACAAAACTCAGCCCCTAGATGCACAGGAAAATTATCTGGGGGAACATTTAAGATGTAGAGATGCCTGGGCACTATCTTGGGAGGGTCTATTCTGATGGTGGTCCTAGGCCTTTAACAGCTTATATAGATCTAATATGTCATGAGGATTGCGAAACTCTGAACGTCAATCATTGCAGCTTTTTTATTTTATTTACTTATGGTGCTTAATTGAATACTTCTTTTGAAGAAAAAAATTGTATTGCTTAGAGAACTATGTTTGAGAACATTTCAGAGTTAATACAACTTCCACATGACACCGTGGAAACTGACCTAATACACTTTGAAAAATACGATCCTATATTCTATGTATCTGCCTCCTGTAAGGAATTCTTTGCAATCAGATTTGATATCTTAATCTCTCTATAGCTCACTTTTGTCATTTGTAAAATGGGAACTCAATTTTTAAAAAAGGTTGTTGTGGCGACAAAAGGAAATAATCCTATATATAAACTGCCAAAAACACAGTGGGTGATCAATAAGTTGTATTGAAAGGCAGAGAAATATTTATTCTAAATACAAGTAAACAACATGATTTACTTTACAAATAATGCATGCTTGTCATAAACAATAAAAAAATTATCCTTTCATTTCTGTAGTTCAGGATACTAAACTAGAAAAGCTCCTTCTACTCATATCTTTCCTTGGATAAAAGTATAGAGCTTCAATATAACCAATGTGTTGGTCAACACCCCTACTCCCTTGAGTAGATACCAACCTCATCTTTCCTAGGTTCCAACACCTCCTTCCAGACAACCACTTTCACGAAATGCCCTCTTCACCATGCTCTGGTTTGATACCATGAGCTGGCACCCTTTCATGCAGATGCTTACTTAAGTCACTGCAACTGCTTCCTGCTAAGCAGCCTCTCCTTGTGGACACAGTCCATGCCTCACTTGAGCTCCAGCCCTCCCCTGGGCTGCTCTCTGCAGGATGATTTCACCACTCCCCTTGGTCCTGACTCCTTGAATATGGGGCCTCCTTTCCAAGGGGCAATCCCACATGAAGATACCATCACCTCTCAGGGACACACTCTTCTCCCCAGTCATGAACTCTATTTGCTAGCATTTCCCCATGGCCTTTGCACTGCAGTGTTTGGGAAAGGAGAAGAAAGAAACAGAAGTTTTTTTTGTTTGTTTGTTTGTTTGTTTTTAATACCATCCATTAGTATGTGTCTGTCACAAAATGACCGACTATATTCATATGCTTACTTACTATTGGAAAATTACATGTACTAGAAAAATGTTTGTTTTTTAAAAAATTATAAATAGCCAAAATTAAGATTCTTTTCCAGTCTGGTACAGGGATGATAAAACAATCTGTTCCAGATTCATAAAAATTGTCATCTTCATCATAATTATAATGACAAAAACACTAATAGATGTTGAGAATTACACAAACTAGAAAAGTCACCACTTTGAACAACCATAATAATTGATTTCTTTTATTTTGCTCATGTTGTATACCTAAGGGAGTGTTGATCTGAATTATCAAGAAGCTGATAATATAAGTGTCATTTTCAAACCTGAAATTAAATATTTGGCTCAGGGCAGCACCCAAAGACTAAATTAAATCAGACTCCAAAAGACTGGGGAAATTTTACTTTCAAAGCTCAAACTTTATGGAAAATAGCTTTTAGAGAGAATAGTGTTACCAAACTGAAATAAAATTCTAAATAATTTGATTTACAAAAAGCTTTCCATATGCCATATACAGTAGGGAAAGGCACAAACTAGACACTCCATTGATGAGAACATTAAATGTCAACATGACAGTTCAACTTTACTCTTGTAAGCTTAGAACTTGACCAGGTAATTCATATACCATGTTTCTCAAATCTAGTTGTTCTTGTTTGTCCTGAGTGCATACCAAAACAAACTATTTTAAAACAGGAAGCCAACATATCTGCTCTCCTAAATATTTTTTTTCTTTTCCCTCATCATCACTAACAGGCATTGCCCTGTTCTGCCTTCTGTCCACAGGAGTTAGTTACTGGCTTCCAATTAATTTTTCTTAATTTCCCAAAGCCATTCAATGTTGCCCCATCTTCCAACTTCAAAATATTTTGCCAAAGCTCAAGATAGTACTGAGTAAAGGGTTTGACACTACCAGGAATAATCTGTTAAAATTCAATGGTGGTTGTAAATGAAATTTTCCCCCTGTTACACATGTACCATGAGTGACTGGGTATGATGATTTGCCTATGTTACTAGCTACTTAAGAGGCAGAAACTGTAAAATTGCTGAACTCAAGGGTATTGGCCTGCAGTGTGCTTACACTAAATTTAGCAACATAACATGTTATGGAACCATAAAGAGACTTTTCGTTCATCTGGGGAAAAATGCTCAAAAAGATGCTTCAACTTAACTATGGCAACCCAATACACTATTTTTTAAAGAGTCCACTTATTTAAAAATAATATTTCATGTTCAATTTACATTGAATATTAAACGAATTTTTCATTATATATTGCTTATTTTAAAAATTTATATGCTAGTAATTAATAATAGGATATGATAGTTGAATTGTGTATATTTGTTAATTTATATTGTAATTGTTTTATAATACATTGATAATTTCCTATATGTGATTTATATTATATTTTATATTTGTATATTTGTACACCATATTTTATATAATCATATATATTTATATTTGGTATTTGGTTTATTATATATATAGGTCTTTAAACTTAATTACATATTTAGTTATAGCTGATTTGTATTTGTGTATTCTGGGTAGTTTTAATCAAATACTGGTATTAATATTGGTATTTTGGTATTATGGAAATAAATACACACACACACACTCTTGACATTCTGTGCCAGTATTGCAATTCAACAGAGGGATAAATTTTCCAGAGTAGAAACAGAGCAAAACTCACATGTCTGTTAAAGACACATGTTTGGGAATGACTATTGGGAAAAAAATTAATATTTCAAACTGATTTTTTTCTCCTGGTGCCTTCAGATGATCTTTAAGTTCATACGTGGACAATGGGACGCCTGGGTGGCTCAGTTGGTTAAGTGGCTGCCTTCGGCTCAGGTCATGATCCCAGCGTCCTGGGATCGAGTCCCACATTGGGCTCCTTGCTCGGCAGGAGCCTGCTTCTCCCTCTGCTTCTGCCCACCTCTTGGCCTACTTGTGATCTCTCTCTCTCTCTCTGACAAATAAATAAAATCTTAAAAAAAAAAAAAGTTCATACATGGACAAATCCAAGATTTGTTCAAGTACTTAATAAATTCTACAAGTTAGAAATATCACTCACTGCCAGGTTTTATTCACCTTTTGCAACTAAGGTATTATTTATTTACTAAAAGAATGGTGAAAAGATTGCATTTCAAATTGCACTTTTATATGTTGTCAGAAAAAAATTGAAGAAATCTTTAAGGAAAAGAGCTATATTTGGGTAATAAGAGGAATATCAAGTGGTAACATTCAAGTCTGTCAGAATGATCTATTTCATTTATCAGAAACAATAAGGCACAGAGTTTTCTAAAAAAAGAAAACATTGACTTACATGTAAAAAAGATAATACAACAAAACATTGGAGTCTACAAAGTGATTGAGCTTAGGTTTGCTGACATTTCTATTTTAACAATGAAAATGAATTCTATTACCTCAGAGTACATTTATATCATATCAGCATTATTTATTACTACTACATATTGTTTTTTTTTCTTTTAAATATTTTATTTATTTATTTGACACAGAGAGATCACAAGTAGGCAGAGAGGCAGGCAGGAAGAGAGGGGGAAGCAGGCTCCCTGCTGAGCAGAGAACCTGATTTGGGACTCGATCCCAGGACGCTGAGATCATGACCTGAGCTGAAGACAGAGGCTGAACCAACTGAGCCACCCAGGCACCCTCTATTACATATTGTTAATATTAATAACAAACATACTCATTTTATAAGGCATTGTTCAGAACATAAACAATAACATTATTCCTGAAAAGTAAATATTTAGAGATGAAAATTTGAGTGATTTTGTCATTTATCACTTCATATTACAGTGTATATTCTAACACTTAAATTAAGTTTACAAACAATGTTTTAGGAGATAATTGAATGGTTAATTGAATGGTTAACAATAAATAAATATCAATAATAAATAATGTTATTGAATGCTTAGGACATGTAAGCACGATGTTTATGCACTTTCCATGGACTATTACATTAAATTGTCACAACCATAAGGTCGCATTATTTTCAGCATATTATAGATGAAGAAGGTAAGACACAGAGATACTTAAAAGTCCTAAAAATTTTTCTTAGTTCAATAGCTTCCCATAACTGTGAATAAAAAACTGTGAGTCAAAATTAATATGGTCACATTTTCAATTAATCATGCTTCCAAAAAAAATTAAAATAACCCAGAACTCAAGATACCATTCATGAAGTTCTGAACCTGAAACAAATAGATGATCTGATTTTCTTTGAAAAAAAGAAAGAGAAAGTATCTTTCACTTTGGTAAGATGCAGTACCTGTACTGATCAGGAATTCAAAGCCACCTTAACTCTCTCCTCTACTTTTTATTGGTATTCTTAGCATCATTCTTTTGATAGAGCTTTGTACACAAGGTTGAGAGTCAAGCATCTGGAGATTACTGCTCTAATCTTTACCACTCCATAACTGGAGTTGTGATCCTCAATGTAAAGGTCATTGAGGGCATGGGGGAAGGGGCAAAGTAGGAAGAGTGTTCTCTACGTTATGGAGTTTTTTCCTGGGGAATTTCAATTTCAGAAAATTTACTTCCATTCCCTGCCAGTGTAGCAGCCATGCTGACAGTGCTCTGATTTCTGGGCAGAGGAAAGTGAATATCTAATCTTTCTCTCTACAGACTTGTGACTAACATCCCTGTTTTCAACCCCTTGCCTCAGGACCTGAGGATGGTGGATGCACCCAGGAGAACTTCATGGAAGGGACATTTGATATATTTGATCAAATATTTAAAATATATAAAAAATACAAAAATTAAAGAGTACTCATATTTAGCACACATTATTGCTTGATTATACTTTTAGCTCTTAAAAAAAACTTCTAATTTTTAAATAATTATAGGATTCCAAGAAAATTTGTAAAAAAAAATTCATGGAGCTCTTATATAGTTTTCTCTTAGCTTCCACAAATATTAACATTTTATACAAACTTAATACAATGACCCAAACCAGTAAATAACATAGATATAATACCATTTACCATTTGTATTGGTGTGCTTGTACCATCATAAAGGTATGGATGGAACCACAGGATGGATGGCTCAAACAAAGACATTTACTTTCTCGTAGTTCTGTAGTTTGGGAAGTCCAAGATCAAGGTACCACTATGGTTGGTATGTGGAAGGGCTCATCCATCTGGTTTTAAATGGCCATCTTCTGCCTATTTGCTTCTGTGTCTTTTGCTGGGTGCAGGTGTGCTTAGGATGGAGAAAAAGAGGTCAGAGAGAGAAAGCTCTCTGGATTCTCTTGTTATAAAGGCACTAATTCTATAGTCAGAGCCCTACTCTTATGATCACACGTAACTACTTCCTTACTTCAAATACAGGACTTCAAAATATGAAATTTAGGGGGACACATACATTTAGTCCATTATACTATTAATCTATATGTTTTATTTAAATTTAACCAAATGACCAATCCATGGTAGCAAATTGCTTTTACTCCTTAGTCACCTCAAATTTTATGAATATGCCTAAATTTGAGTTTGTATGGTATTTCCTCATAATTAGATTACAGTTAGGAAATTTGCAGCATGAATACATGCATGAATACCACAAAATTAATTCTGTGTCCTTTTCAGAGCAATATGCCAGGAGGTAGATGATATTCATATGCCTCAGTACTGGTTCAGTTAACTTCAATCACTTGGTTCAGATGATATGGGCCAGGTTTCTATAGTATCACATTGTGGGGTAGACTGAGACTATGTATAGTGTCTTATTTCTTATTCTACTTTCTACACTGAGACTGTGTAAAATTCCATTTCTCATTATACTTTCATCCACTAATTTCAGCATCCATCAATGAGTCTTGCCTGTAACAGTTATTACTGTGATGATTGCCCAAAGTCATTTTCTGTTTCTTTCACTCCTTTTGTGTTAGAATTTTACTGTAAGTGTCCCTTGTCCATGTCATTGATTCAATTGTTCATTTACATCAGTACATGCTAATGATAGTCATTTTATTTTGTGAGTTATAATGAATTACTACCATTATTGTAATTCAAATTTCCCAAATTGGGCCACTGGGAGTCCCTTCAAGTTGATTTCCTGTGACCTACCAAATTATTTCCATAATTTTGAAAAAATAGACTTTATTTTTAAAGAACAGTTTTAGATTTTCATAAATAACTAAGATAATATAGAGTTACTAAGTATCATATGATGTTTTCTCTATGATTAACATCTTAGATTAGTTTGGTTCATTTGTTACAGTTAATGAACCAAAACAGATACATTACTTAAACCTAGTTTATTCAGAGTTACTTAGTTTTTATCTATTGTTTTTTCTGTTCCATGATCCCAAGACTCTTAGATGATACTTTATAATTAATTATCATGTTTTTTTAGACCATGTCAGCCCACAGAGCAGAAAAATGTATCTCTGAATACTAATAAGTATATATGCAAATATCAATATGTAACCATCTGTATTTATATCAAGCTAAACATGAGTTCGTGATGATATCCTCAATACTAATCCATTATCAAACAGATCTCCTTCTTTATCTGCACTTTCCACTCCAACAATGAGAAATCTGGCTCCCAATATCTGCCATCCATTAATTCAGTTGCTCAATTCTGGTACAAATAAAGCAGTATCAGGACTATTAGCCCATTCTGATATATGAAACAACAAGATTACTGTGCTTACATTTAGTTTACTTTGCCTTCAGTATAGACTACTCATTTCCAAAGCACCTCTTCCCCATTCCCCTTCTTTGAGATTATTTAATACATTCATAATATACTTAGACCCACTTTTCACAATCTATATTCCTTTCTGGGATTCCCCGACCTCCTAAGTGATATAGTTTTTAAATTGTAGTCCTGATTGATCCTTTATGCTGTCAACTTCCTTGAGTTTTGACACCACTATTACAGTATCATATGGAATAGTCTCATTGCCCTAAAAACTCCCTCTTTCACCTATTCAACCCTTTCTCTCTCCAATCCCCTAGCAATCACTGATCATCATATTGTCCTTTTCAGAATGTCATATAAATTGAAACCATAAAGCATGTGGTCCTTTCATACTGATTTCTTACACTTAGCATTATACACTTAAAATTCATCCATGTTTTAGTTATTATCCTATCTTTCTCCAAAGCTCTTTGTTAAATTTTCATGAGTCTATTCTCCTTTAAGATAATAATTTGCAATTATTACATAAGGATTAACAAGAAACATAGCATTTATTTTCATGCTTTTTAGCATTAATCAAGTAATATCATACTTTTGCTAAAAACAAGACAAGAGATCCAAAGTGAGTCACTTATGCTAAGCCCCACCTCACCACATGGAGACTTAGTACTTAATTATAGTTTTGTCTATCCCAGAAATAGAATATTAAACCAGTCATTGGGAATTACCTGGTCAGCACTAGTGAGATAATCTGCCTGATAAACTTCAAGCATCTCCTAAAAAAGATGACCTTGTTACAACCAATCTACTCTTTGCTAGTCTAACTTCTTTTTTTTTGTTCTCTTCTGCCTAAAAATGTCTTTCATTTTGTATAGCTCTTCAGAGCTTCTTTCTATCCTTTAGAGTCTAATTCATAAATTATTGAATGAAGTCAATAAGATCTTTAAAATTAACTCAATTGAATTTTATTAATAGTTGACATATTTAATAGCACGTTTTTCTCAACATTATAATTTTGTGATTTACCATTTGACATACAAAGATTTCTTTAATAAACTCCATTCTATAATGTTGATTATACATCTTAATTTTAATTATTTATTTTACTTTTGATGAAAGTTATTGCCATTTTTTTCCAATTACATATACATAAGATTCTTAGAACATCTTTAAATTTATTTTGAGCACATATTACAATTTCTTTAGAATATAGATAGATGATAGAAAAAATATTTCTATGTCTATATATTTACATAAGTACACTAGAAAATATATTTGTGGGAATATATATATACATGCAAATATTTTTTCTTGTGATATTTTTGTTATGTTTTAGTATCAAAATTATGATGACGTTTAAAAAAAGTTGAGAAGTTCTCCCTGTTTCTTTTTTTGTCTACAATCATTTGTGAAAGATTGGTGTTATTTCTTAGTGAATCTGGAAAAAATCGATTGGTAAAGCTTTTTGAACTAGGGTATTTGTGAAAAGTATTCAATTTCTTCAATAGATATTTCTTTCATAGCTATCTACTACTAGTTTGAAAGTTTCATGTTTTCAGTTTCATACAGATTAAAGTATACTCAACTTTTCATTTTGATTTTATCATTGAGCCATGAATTACTTAAAAGTGCTTTGTTTAATATCCCTGATAGATGGAAATTTTCTAGTTCCTTTTGTCATTTAAATCTAGTTAACTTCTACTATGGTTAGAGAGTATTCTCTGAATATTTTCAATTCTTTGATATTTATTGAGAGCTCTCTTTACTGTCTAGCATATAATATAGATTCATAGTCCATGTGTACTTGAAAAGAATTCTACTTGGTGGCAGCTAAATGCATTGTTCTATAAATATCTATTAGGCCAAGTCTGCTTATTTTTTTTAGATCTTTTGTATTTTCACTGATTTTTTGTCTGCTTCTTCAATTGGCTAATGAGAGAGGTAAGTTAATGTTTACAAACATAATTATAAATGTGTCTTTCTTTTAGTTTTGTCAATTTTTGCTTTGTTTTGAAGGTAAGTTATTGGCTTTATGTTATGATTATGATATCATCCTTAAAGTCCTTCTTTATCTCTAATAATTCATCTTGTTTTAAAGCCTAGTGTGATATTAGTATAGCCAAATTAACCCTCTTCAGTTAACGAATGCATATACATCTTCTTCCATTTTTCCTTTTATTGTCAAGCTTTCTGTATTCTTGGGGCACCTGCCTAGTTCAGTCAGTAGAGCATGCAAGTCTTGATCTCAGGGTTGTGAGTTCAAGCCCCACATTGAGTGTAGGACTTACTAAAGGAGAAAAAAAAATGAAAGATGTTTTTTCTGTTTTTTCATAGTATAGTTTGACAATAATATTTTCCTTGTAGTATTTCATCCTTTTAACATGTAATATTATTACTTACATAACTGATTTTATTACATCATGTTACTTTTTTATTTCTATTTGATCAATCTGTTTAATGCTTCTCTTTTTCACTTTTTGCATTTTTGTATACATATTTCTATTAACTTGTTAGTCATACATATATTTTCTTGCAATCTTATTTTAGTGACTACTCCCAAAATACATTAGTTACTACTCCCAAAATTACAGCCTGAACCTTTGATTTCTTTTTTTTTAAGATTTTATTTTTTTATTTGAGAGAGAGAGAAACAGAGAGAGTGCATGAGCATGAGTGAGGGGAGGAGCAGAGAGTGAGGAGCAGAAGGAGAGGGAGAAACAGACTTCTGGCTGAGCAAGGTGCCTGACCTGGGGCTCCAACCTGGAATCCTAGGATCATAACCTGAACCAAAGGAAGATGCTTAACAGACTGAGCCAACCAGGTGCCCTTGAACCTTTGACTTCTTGTAGTCTAATTTAAAAAAATTACTTTTAAACTTCTGAAATAATGTTAAAAGCTTAAAATATTTTCCCTAATTTATTTGCTTCAGACTTTAAATTTAACCATAAAATCTATAGGCAACCTGAGGCATGGCCATCCCTTTACATTTAGACATCAAATATGTATAAAGGTAACTTTATTACCCACTTTGCGAAGCCAATCTGTCCATATGATCTGCTGAGCTTGTGTGGATCTGTGTGAAACCCATTAGGGTACAGTATACACTATACCCTCAGAATAGTGTGAAATATGGGTCTCTGAAATGAATAAATTACTTACATTAACCTCAAGGTTACTCTGCACAGAGAGCTGAATATATATTTCTGATTCTATTCTGCATTCCAAATTAAGTATGGCTATGTTTTTCAATGCATCTAATTATTGTTCTGCAATAAAATAAAATAACAACATAAAGACATTCTAGTAACAAAATGCCAACAATAGAGGGGTCACAAAATTAAATAAAAACATACCTCCTCTCATTATAAAGTTTCATCGGAAAAATTAAACTCCAAGTATGAAAATTCCTTGCAAACTTAAGTTGAATGTCATTAAAATCCAAAATCAAAATCATTTGCCTTTTGAGTATAAAAAATTCAATAAATCCTTTCAATTGATTGCTTTTGTTCTGCCTACTCTTAGCCGGAGGAACTCTGAAATGGAGCTGAGCCTCCTTGAGAAGCTGCAGCCTGGGCCATCTTTCATGAGGATAGATGAAATTCCTTCTGGTCTTGAGAAGGGAAATTAGTTTAATGCCAAGTTTCTGATGTGCCTCACTTTTAGAGACTCCAGAGAGTTTACAGGACATAGAAGATTATCATAACATCAAAACCACTAGTACCAAATTTAGAAAACAATCAATATAATTACCTTAAAGCAATTACTCCAGCAAAATTATGTTCCTGGAAAGTAGTACTTAACATTGCCTAAGGTGAGAGCAATAAGTTAATGGTGTCTGAAGGAAGGAAGTTTGACCTGAGTTTTGGCCTCAGTAGGTTTCCAGAGTTTATGGAACTTCCAGAGTCTCACCAAGATAGCAAATTCAATTGGGAGAAATATATCAGGTGCCTAATTTACCCTATCTGCAAGGAAAATCTACCTATGCTTTGTGTCTCTGGTAATTGAGGTTTACTTCCTGCAGTGTTTTAAAAATGTGTATTATTGGCATCTCTCATTACCAGGCTTTACAAGAGGTATCTTTCTTTCCCATTCATCATATTCCAACTCCTGCTGACTTGAGTGTGGCATCTAGCTAGGGACAAAGTTGTTTTCATTCCTCTGTTGATAGTGCTTCTTGCTACACTTATTCCCATTAGGGATGGTTTCTACATATTTCAACAGCAGAGTGACTTTTAGCATACTCCTGAAATAGAACAGCTTTTGGTGCTTCTGAAGCCAGTGTCCAAAGAGCATAGCAGGACTGATACCACTGCTGTGTGCTCCTGAAGATATTGTCTTTCCTCAGCTTTCAAGTACCCCAGCCTTCGCATTTCTGCCATATATTTTTCTGTGGTATTGAACTATGATGCTAATGAAAGTGTTGTTAAATGTCTCTTTCTCTGATACTGGTGGGGCAAGTACTGTTTGCTGGATATGAGCTCTTTCTATTTTTTCCTTTTGCTGTTTTACCATGTGTTTACTTTTTAATATATTTCTAGATTTTGTCTTATTGGTTCTTTAAGGATGAAAGATAAGAAGTCACTGAACTCAGGGAAGAGCAAAAGCATTCACTGTCCAAACAAATTGTCCATCTATGGTTTACTAAATTGAATAATGAATGGATGTGTCCTCATGAAACTAACAGCTCACCCTATTAGGGTGAGTAGGTCCTGCCCTATTATTGTACTCCAGGTTACATTTTAGTAGGACTCACTTTTGCTATATCTTTTTTCTGAGTCCAAAATCAAAGATTATAGGGGCGCCTGGGTGGCTCAGTGCGTTAAAGCCTCTGCCTTCGGCTCGGGTGGTGATCTCAGGGTCCTGGGATAGAGCCCCACATCGGGCTTTTCTGCTCAGCAGGGAGCCTGCTTTCCTTCCTCTCTCTGCCTGCCTCTCTGCCTACTTGTGATCTCTGTCTCTGTCAAATAAATAAATAAAATCTTTAAAAAAATCAAAGATTATAAATTTCTTGAGCATAAGTTCAAATAACAGCATTACTCCTAAAATATTTTGGAACACTTTGAAACACACTTATTAATTCTTTCAGTACTTTATTCTGTTTTTCCTCAACTTTTCTCAAATCTATTCAGATTTTATGTAACCATACCATTTATCTGTCTTGATTTTTAAATGATAGCTTCTATATTGCTCTTATTAGGTACTGTCATAGTCTCCTAAAAGACTCATCCCAATCTACTCTCTGAGACTACACCTCTTTCTCCCTCAGATTTTATTGATTACCAAGCATGACTTCCAAACTAACAACTAAACCATTGTCATTCTACTGAAAAGCATATAGTAAAATTAAAACTGGGTAAATAAACTGTCATTTTCTTTTGACATCAGCCTATATCGTCCTTCAAGATTTATTTTCCCAACTTCACCTTACCAGAGTCTCTTCTAAAGGAATATATCTTTCTCCAGTTCAATCAATTTTACCATCCTTTATTTTGTTTTTATCCTTCTACTATTCCTTTCTGGTAATAAGCATGTTTTTCAAACCCACTTTGGTTTCTCCTTGATTTCCTGGGTAAACTTGATTTTAGGAAACAGATCATTTCATACACAAGCCTTGTTATTTTTTTTTTTAACTTAGGATTCATGATCATTTAGTTGTGTCAATAACTTATGTACTTTCTTCACTCTAAGAAGCCCATTCCTTTTCATTTGTTTATTAATCAGATTTACCCTTCTTTTATGAATAAAGCCATAGGTTGGATTTCTGAGATATACAGAGTTTTATAATTTAACAAATCCCAAACCAACTTGATGTCTTGTGGTGACAAGTGACACTTGAGACTGGACAAAATATGTGAATCCAAACCTTGAAGACAGTTGAGGGAAAAGGAAGGAAGGAAGGAAGGAAGGAAGGAAGGAAGGAAGGAAGGATAAAAGAAAAAGAAAGAAAGAAAGAAAGAAAGAAAGAAAGAAAGAAAGAAAGAAAGAAAGAAAGAAAAGGGAAAGGAGTTGCGACAGCAAGTATATCGTGCCTGCTGACATTTAACACTTTTAAGTTTCTTGCAGACTTGACTAAGTCACGTAGTAAAACAGAAAGGAATTTTTGAGATTCTCTTTCCTTCAAAGCAAGCTTTTACTAAGTCCAAAAGATGATTTTCCTGTATACCATGATGCTCTCTACAGCTCTTTCTGCTTAGGAAAATGCTGTACCCAGTGTCAGGGTGTAGTTACCTATGGCCAGATGACTGGACAGAGCTAATCAGCCTGCAATTTGATGAGCCTGATGACTGCTGGGGGCTCCAGGTATACAAATCCTGGGGACAAAACTGCCATATATTGCAGAGTCTCACCAATCAGAATTACACATCTATATCTTTAGAAAAGTATCCCCAAAGCCAAAATCTCCTGCTATGGCCATGACAAAAGCTTCACTTTTCATATATTTTTATGAACTCCCAATCTCACTCTTTGTCCGTATCTTAAAGCTCAGTTTATACACCAGATCGTGGAGTGACCAAACACATCCGTTCTCTTCCATATCTGAATTCTGAATGAATTGATACATCAAATAAATGAATGGAGAAATGGGAGATCAAAATATCACTTTTATTTTATTGATAAAATTTAGAGGTTAAAAGATGAAGCTTGTAACTGTTGGTATGACATCCTAATCATGAGTGCCAAAGTTAAATACTTATCTGCCAGTCATAGGAGGTGATGGGAAACATAGACATCTCTTTCAAAAGCAAGTTCTTTTACATCACAGCAGGAAGCAGCAGAACACATATGACAGAGCTGTGTTTGGCTCATTAGAAAAAGAAGAGGTTAGGAAAGAAGAATCTTTAATTAGTTCCTTATCTTAATTTACCATCTGCCATAACTTTCAGTGACTTCAGTGAGAATCTCATAAAACCTAAGGTTTGATGTTCATTCTGCCCACACATGTGGTAAAGAAGTTACACTCTATAGCATAGCTGTTCCAAACTGCCAAGGTCAAAAAGCCCACATGAGAACATTGTTTCCAATGCTTAAAGCCTCCTACTGTGATTGCCAGAAACCCCATCTCTACATGTTATCTTTCCTTCGCAGAACTGCACTTCCTACCACCTCCCCAAGCAGCAGATATTGATATTTGAGAAGGACAATACATAACAGTTCTTTTGTCCACCCCACTCCCTCATGTTCTGAAGAAATTAAAAGATAAAACAAGAGATAAAGGCAAATGGAAAGCAGACTATCACCTTTATCACTGATGAAGCTGATTTTGAAGATTAGGCTGAGGAGGGCATCAACAATGCGCTCCCTAATTTTGAAATTCAGAATGAGGTCAGCATGTCCACTTGGGCAGACCCTGGTGAATACAGAGCGCAGACACCTAAGAGCTCCATGCACATGGCCAACAGATTGGGAAACATGTTCCCTTACCAAGTTAGCTCCCAAGAAAATCAGGAGGAATTGAACTGACATGTACCATTTATTCTGCCCAAATTTATCAATCAGATCATCCCTTCTCGCCTAGAAAAAGTGAACGAAGGGGAAGGGAGAATCCAGTAGTGTTTAGAAAAAAAAAAAAAAAATCTCCTTGTGATAGAATTAGCCGCAAGAATCCATTTCATTCAAAATTTTGAATTCATTGCCATGAAATGTTTTATACTATTGTCTTATGAAAGTTTCTGGAAGCAAATACTGTTTAGTGGTGAAGTACACATAGTGGGTAAGCAAAAAGGTAATAGAGACACACTGTTTGAAGTCAATCCCTGGCTCACTCCGAGACCTTGGTCAGTCCTGTTACTGGAAAACTAAAAATTGAGACTAGCAATACTCCCTACTCTGCTAGGTTTGTACAGATTAAATGAATTAATAAATGTGAAATCTAAACTGTTATCTGTGCACTTTCTCCTAACTCATTTATTTCTGTTGTCTTTACTTTTTACTTGCCAAAATATTTTATTAGCCAGAAGTTTATTTGATCATTTTTTCCAAAAAATTTTGCTATTTTTTAATTTTTTCTTTTTGATTTTTATTTACTTATTTAAGAGAGAGAAATAGTGAGAGAAGAGTACAGTGGGAAGGAGAGGGAAAAGCAGGTTCTCTGATGAGCTGGAAGCCCATCCTAAGACCCCAGGATCATGATCTGAGCCGAAGGTAGATGCTTAACCAACTGAGCTACCAAGGTGCCCCTAAATTTTTCTTGATACTTGTCTTTTATCATTATTCAGTTCTACTTTTAAAGATTTTATTTATCTACTTGACATAGAGAGAGCACACAAGCAGGGAAAGAAGCAGGCAGAGGGAGAGGGGGAAGCAGGCTTCCCACCCAGCAGGAAGCCCTATGCTGGGCTTGATCCCAAGACCCTGGGAACATTACCTGAGCTGAAGGCAGACAACTTAACCAACTTAGTCACCCAAGTACCCTTTCACTTCTACTTTTATGTGTTTTTTTTTTTTCCTGTTTATCTTTAACTTATATGTTGAGTGCTTATGTCAATAATTTTCAATCTTTCAAAAGATATTATTTTAAATAGCTACGTTTAAGGCTATAAATTTTCCTCTAAACTACTATTTAAATTCACCTTGAAAGTTTTAATGTATTACATTTACGTTGCTGTTCAGTTTAAAGTGTGTCCTAATTTCTACTTCTTTTTTGTAGTTTTATTATTTTTTAATTATTTATTTATTTTTTATTTTTTTCAGTGTTCCAAGATTCATTGTTTATGCACCACACCCAGTCCTCTATTCAATACGTGCCCTCCTCAATACCCACCACCAGGCTAACTCAACTCCCCACCCCCTTCCCTTCCAAAACTCTGTTTCTCAGGGTCCAGTCTCCCGTGCTTCCTCTCCCCCTCCAATTTACCACAATTCACCTTTCCTTTCCTTCTTCTAATGACCTCCATGTTATTCCTTATTCTCCACAAATAAATGAATCCATATAATAATTGACTTTCTCTGTTTGATTCCCTTCGCTCAGCATAATCTCCTCCAGTCCTGTCCATGTTGATACAAAAGTAGTTCATTTTTGACATGAATTTCTTATAAATATGATTTTTAATTTCTAAACATACGAAGTTATTTTACATTTTGGTTTCCTGCTTTCTTTAACTCATTTCTAATTTTACTACTGAGCTCAGAGATGGAAGAACCATTCACATTGTATTCTATGTATTTGTTCTATAAAATAAAATATTCATTTCTAAAAGAATGTTTTTTTCTGTTGTAGGCTTTTTTATCTATCAATAGAGTTATCACTGATCTCGGGAGATTTATGAATAAATCTATAAACATACAGAGTTTGTATTCTTACAGTCTTAAATGTGAGTGCATCAAAGATATACTGCTTATTCTGCATATATTTTACCCAAAATAACTAGATTTGCAAACAAAACCATATGGCTTAAAACTGTAGAACAGCCTATAAACATATTTCAAAAATAGATATTAGATTGAATTTTCTAGCACCTGTTTTAAAATAAAAGAATAAAGTACTTGCTGTCCACGGGTAATAGGACTATTTCAACTAGCTATTAGTGTATTTCCATTTATTTCCTCAATTCTTCATATTGAAGTGCTTAATAAAAATAGATCTTTAATAAGTATTGAGTGTAAAGAAATTTCAAAATATTTCTATTGTTGGGACGCCTGGGTGGCTCAGTGGGTTAAGCCTCTGCCTTCAGCTCAGGTCATGATCTCAGGGTCCTGGGATCGAGCCCCACATCAGGCTCTCTGCTCAGTGGGAAGCCTGCTTCCTCCTCTCTCTCTCCCTGCCTCTCTGCCTGCTTGTGATCTTTCTCTCTCTCTGTCAAATAAATAAATAAAATCTTTAAAAAAAATTTCTATTGTTAATATGTGCAACCAATGAGCATATGGAAAAATAAACCTAATTTTAAATTCTTGCAAGAAATGTAAATAGAATATAAAAATGGGAAAGCTAGAGTTTTCATGTTAGTCATACTATCCTTTATAGAAGTATCCTAGAAATCTAAAATCTTTACCACTTTATTTTCCTTTTTATAAAATAAGATTAAACTCAACTTCATCGAAAGTGGTCGTAAGAACAAAAGTACGTAAATTATCACTAATGATGTATGATCCTAAGTGTAAAGCTAATGAGTTTTAATGATTTATGTTTTTAATTCAAGTTTCTTGCCTAAGAGAATATAACATGATTTCACAAAATTATAGTGGGAAAATATATTTCTCCAGAAACTTTTACACAATTTCAAGCCATTTCAAACATGGTCTTTTTTTTTTTTTTTTAAAGAATTTCTTCAGGTTGTATATTCATAAGAAAACTTCAATGAGGGAGAGAAGAAATTTTCTCATTTTCTCACGACATGATATTGACATGTTAATTTAGCAGAAAGATAAGATAAAACACATTAAATATGTAAAATGCATATAAAAACTCACATTTCCATGGACGTCAATCTGATAAACCCACTCATATAGTCTCTCACTTTGTTTTGTTTTATTTTCTTATTAAAGGGACATGTGGGAACTAGCAGAGCATTTACCTCTGCACTTCCTGGTTTCCCTAGCACACCACTGCATGTGTTGAGTTTTGCAAATGTCCCTACCATCAGTGCCTCAGTTGGTCTTTTTTCTATCGTATTTGCCCATTGTGATTTTCAAATCCATGTGAATCCCTGCTTGCTTCGCTTGTAATTTCTTTTCTTCTAAACTTCCAGAAAATCACCTGAAGCACCATTTGTTCCCAGGCCCTCTTTTATATGTGAAAGGTAGCTACAATTCCTAGTGGTTGTCACCTTTTCTAAATTATCCTCCTTAATATCTTTGTCTTGGGGAAGAAATAATTTGTGACCCCCTTCAATATTTCACAAGCTACTCTGTTCACATAGATCTTAAAAGCAGCCCGTGTCTATAATTTATTTCCAGAATACTATCTGGTACAATTTATCTAGAAGTGGGTATGCACAATCCAATCAACGTTCATATTGTGGTGCTCAAAGGCAATGGATGAAGATCCCAGCAGCACTCTTCTGCTTTTCAGGAAGCAGGGCTCCTCTGCAGCAAGCAGCCGAGACACTGGAAATCCAGAATGATTTTGAGTACTGACAGTCCTATCATATCTCTGCCTCTGCTTCGAAATTCGCAATGCCTCGGAATCTACAGTTGTAAAATGAAGATAAAATGTTCTTATACCAGAGCAACATTTAGTTAATAAAATAGTAAGCATTCCAGATAGTTCAAACAAGATGGGCTTTAATTTAATAAATGCTATATTTAACAAAAGTACTGGAATGTCTACTTCTCAGGTACACTGCTAAGCTTTCAGAGAATCTGGATGTCACTATTGCCACTGATACTAGGAACTGCACGGAAACACTGCTTATTCCTTACAGGTATCTAAAGACCAAATGAGCCTGATTCTCAGAAAAAGCCCATGGACCATGTGTCTTCCCACTTCTGATGACAGAGAATAATGTTGTTTTTTATTTCCTTAATCTTTTCTCTTCCATTCATCTGTTGGAGAATATTTGAGTTGTTTCCAGTTTTTTGTCAATTATGAATTGAGCTGCTATAAATATTCATATATAGTTTTTGTGTGGATGTAAGTTTTTATTATTCTAAATACTCAGAGGTGGA
This sequence comes from Lontra canadensis, assembly GCF_010015895.1. Taxonomy (NCBI): domain Eukaryota; kingdom Metazoa; phylum Chordata; class Mammalia; order Carnivora; family Mustelidae; genus Lontra; species Lontra canadensis. The sequence continues at coordinate 13,641,413 of NW_022631008.1, forward strand.
TTTCTGGATCATGAAGTAAATGTATGTTCAATTTTATGAAAAACTTGAAAACTCTTTTCCAAGTAGCTGTACATTTTGCATCCTCATTAGCAATGTATGAGAGTTCCAAGTGTTCCGCATTCTCATTAGTATACTGGTATTGCTGGTATTTTTATTTTTAATTTTAGCCATTCTAATAGGTATGTTGTGGTATCTTCAATTTTTTTTCATGGCAACTTCCCAAATATTTTGGAGCATATTCTCTTTGCAACTTTAAATTATAATGCCTTACAAAGATGGTTTATTTTCTAATATATTTTTGTTACAATTCATACAACTAAGTACTTTATAAAATCAAATTAATGCCCATTTTTTTTCAGTTGAAGGGAGAAGATAACTTAAGAACACTGTAACTATATCATAACATGGAAATGACTTTATTGATATTTAGGAAATAACTAGAATTTACTCTTATGAGATGTTCCTGGAATCACATTCAATTTGAGATTTAATATTAATGGCATGTTTTATTTATTTATTTATTTATTTGAGAGAGAGAGAGAGAGAGAGAGAGAACACAGAGAGAGAGGGAGAGGGAGAAGCAGACTCCCTGCGGAGCAGGGAGACCAATGAGAGGCTCAATCCCAGGACCCTGGGTTTATGACCTCAGCTAAAGGCAGCCACTTAACTGACTGAGCCACCCAGGTACCCCAGCATGTTTTCCTTTTAAAAAAACAACCGACAAATACAAACTCTCTTCTAAGTTTGCAATGACCTGTCACCATGGACTTAGGTACACAGAAAAGAAATCTAAATATTTGAAACCATAGCAAACTCAATTTCCTTCAAATTCTAGACATATAACACTGTAGAGATAATCTTACAGATGAATGTGTAATTTAATAATAGTAAATAGTTCTTAAAATCTTTTGCTTTGCTTTCAAAAGCACCTTTTAAAAAGGATAATCGAGAAGCAAAAATAAAATGAAATGGAATTTAGTAATAGATGCATTGACAAAATCACAGATCTTAGCTTTATCAAAATAATTGCTAAGACTCATATTCCACACAGGAGTTGGATAGATTTGAAACTCAAATTGGTTGCAAAACAGTATTGATGCTGAATGCTGGTAAAGGTCTCATCTGGTAAAGCTTCACATGTGTAAAAAGATAAAGCTGTGATCTGAAAAGAGATGAAGTGAAGGGCAATCAATACTCATTCTTTTGTTGTGGATTTTGAGAGAAATAACAGAAATAATTGAGCTTGAGGCACTAAAATTTTCAACTGTTCTTACTCAATGAAAATCCAGTCAAGAGATCCAATCAGGGTGCTTTAATATGTATATTAAGGGAAAATATAAATAAATTCAGAGACAGGTAGACAGTCCACATGTTAAAGAAGCTAGTATTGAAGGGATGACTGTTGTTTGGACCAGGGCTCTCTGGAGATAAGGAAAGTCATTTTAAATATCACTGGGCGCCTCCCAGTGCAATAAACTGAAGAACAGAAGTGGGGAGGGGGAGGGGTGTAAGGAGGAAGGGGAGAAAACAAACAAACAAACAAAAATCTGCCTATTTACAGGATTCCTTCACTTTTCCAAACTCAGTTCTTCCCTTTGAGTCAACAGAAAGAAATTCAGAAAAAAATTAAGGCAATAAGAGCTGAGACCTGCATCGGATTCTGATTAGTAGGAAAACTTATAAAACAATGAAGCATAAACAATGTGTGTGGAGGGGGAGGGGTGGTACTCATAGTGGCTAAGCTCAAAAGTCTTTGGAGGGAGCCAGACTCATAGGTCAGAATTCTGGCTCTGGCACTCACCACACACTTGACCCAGGAGAGACTGTGTAAAGCCACCTAGCCATAAACCTCAGGTTTTTCATGTGAAGTGAGAGTTCCCAAATTAGACAGCTGAGATGAGGATAAAATGAGAGAACTGATATGAATTGCTTAGTGTATAATAAGTGCTCTAGCAATATTAGCAGTTTTTATGGTGACATTTATTTTTCCTACAGATGCGAGACAATCTGCCAGGCTGAGTATATCCCAGTTCCTTTTATTTTCTTACTGACAGGATTATTGAGGATTCAAATAAAAGATATATAATATATATATCATGCAACCTGGCGAGCATATGTTATGCCAGCACACCTATGCACAGCATACTAACCTGTTACAAATTACGAAACACCATCTGATCAAGATAAGTAAAATCAGTAAATGGCTACCACCTGAATGTTCTGTTGTGTTGTGTTTATTTTGTTTTGGTTTTGGCAAACTCATTACATTCTAACCTAAAACTTTTGAAGTTTGAGATTAGGTTTTATCGTTCATATTTCTGACAATGTTTCAAGTTAGTTTTTCTTCAATTTTCTTTCTTTTCATTAAGTTGCTTATCAAATACCTGCTCTCCAAGTGTTCTCTGATATCAGCACCTGGTTTTGGGTGGAAGTGATACTTACCTATAAACCAACATATTTGCAATACACCTAAAATATTCTTATTTTATATAGAAAATAGGTATCAATATTAATATTAAGTAATATTTTGAATTAATTAAAACTATTTTATATTTTTAATATTATTATTAATGATATTAATGGATATTGTGAAGATATCTTCACAATAACCATGTATCAGAGTTTTTAAGGTTCATACTAAAGACCCAGCTATAGTAATACATCAGTCCATATTCTTGCATTGCAAGAGCAACATTCCACACTCAAATCAAGCATGATTTGATAACAGGAAGGTATGTGATTTCTCAAGTTCAAATTCAAATAAATAAGTTATAGGAGATTGGACTAAAACTACAAGGATTCAAGGGGCATGCTGTTTCTTATCTCGGTTTAAAATAAACTTCAATTAACACTCTTGATTATTATTCTATATTACATAATATATTGTATGATTATGATAACTCTAATTTGTTATCATTAAGATCAGTCATATTTTAGGAGCATTTGGCAATATGATTGCATTTTTTAAAAATACATATAACAACAATGTAACTTATGATATTATCTTCTAGAAAATTACTATTTCAATATGGTTTAGTCACCACATTTTTCATAATTATTTCAGATCTCATTTTTCTCTCCATGTTTCCAGAGGATCTGGAACCAGATTCTGTTGCTTCGTTTGTATCATAGTGCCTCTCCTCATGGAATGCTTGACTTGAATTGTCATTCTCCATCACTGGTTGCTATATATAAGCAATTAAGGGTGATGTATTTGATGTTAAAAGGTGACTTTATGGCCCTAAACTAAGTAATGCCCTAATCTTACCCTGCCAATCATCTTAACTACATTTTTACCTCCCTTCCAGCCCCCATCCCCAATGCAAGGATCTAAGGAAGGTATTTGCAAGAAAGAATTGTTAAATAGGAATCAAAGCACCACATTAAAAAGCTATTCAAGTGTTGGAAGCTTCAATGCATATTACTATGCAAAGTATGTAAGATTGGAGTATAGGTGGTTCATGGATAAGTAAGGCTTTCTATATACTGCTTTACTCAAATGTAGATCTTGGACCCATCAGTCTCAGGCTTACTTGTGAGGGAAAAGAGAAATACAGAGACCATGGATATGCATAGAAATTTCTTGAAAAACTAACTCACTGGAAGAGTTGAGATAGAAGTGAAGAGGGACATGGTCCATGGTCAATAGACCTTGCTCATGGCACCCCTTAACTAGGTATGCTCATTGCAAGGATGAAAAATGACCAAAAGAGAGCAACACTTGGGTACTGCTCTTTGAGCACAGTAATCCTACCTACTTAAAATCATAGTTCTATCAGTACTTAACATTCTGACCAAAGGAATTGAATACAGGTGTTCTCTTAGAAGTGATTTAAGAAGGAAAATGTGGAAGTATTTTGGAGACATGAGAGCAGGAAGTTCTTCTTTGTGAACATATTAGGAGTATTGTCATTATTTCATAGTTAAGGATAATGTTTTTCTTCCTCTATATTTTAAAAATTGTTTAAAAGAAGATAGTTTTTTTTTTCTCAAGAGAAATTAAATAACTAACTACATTTTTTAAAAGGCATATACTGCAAGCCAAAATCTTAGCATGTTAGGTGTTTCTCATACTGAGGAATTGTTCTGACCTGGCCCAAAGGGCTCTGGAACTTCTGAAGCATTTGCAGAGCAAAAAGACATCAGGAAGATATAAGCCTTTGCTATAACAGGAGTTTTGCGGCAGACTTGGGTGTTTTCTGTTACATAATAACTCCTATAATGAAACAGATAAATAGTATTGAGAGCTCCAATATGATCACATCTGATTCAGGTTAATTTAGTCTCAAACTCCTCAACTATAATGTATCATTGACATTTAAATATCTCAATTAAACTCAAAATCTTCACATCTCTTACAAAAGGCTCAGATTTGGAAAATAGAGTTCTACCTGAGAAAGGTGCTATGAAGGACTCACATTTGTGGATCCCACAGGTGTATGGTTAAAATCCTATTCACTCCATGAGTTCTTAATATGTAGTTGAAACCAAATGTTATTCTGCCATTTAATTCAGCAGTTCATCATAAGCCCAAACTTAAAATGCCCATAAAGTAGATGAAGGACTCAGAAGACTAAAAATACAGCCTTGGAAAACTGAATGAAAAGGGGATGAAAATTACTTTCTGCTGAACAAAGTATTAAAGAAAGCAACAATATAGTGTGTACTAGTGAAAGGAGTTAAGGTTCTTTACCTTTGGAAAATGTCTAAGAATGTGCAGACAAAACTTGAGAACAGACTCAACAAGTAGCAGCTGCTCTATGACACTGCTTTGTGGGGAATTTCAGAAATTGGAAAGTGAAGGATAAGAAGCAATGACATAGGACTCGGGGCAGAGAAGGAAGATGGCATCTCTGGTGAGATGGAACTGAAAGACTTCTCTCACCTGTCTCCATTAGTTGGCATGTGCTGAGCATGAGTATGGAAGTGAGCTACTGATGAAGTACAAGGCAGCCAGATAGTGTCTTGAAGGCATAGATGTTATGCATGGAGTGAAATTCCAGAAAAATTAGAATTGTCTGTGGCTTGAACAGAGAACAAGGTACCCACATTCTTGAAAGCAAAATCCATCATGTGCCATTTTGTAAGCGCTCAAGGATGATGTTAGCACATTTTAAAGACTGAGGTCACTTTGGAATTCTAGAAATCTATAAGTCATCCTTACAACTATAATAATTGACATAGTATATAACATTTTCCCCATTAAAACTCTAAATATAACCCTGGTATAAGCAAGTAATCAATCAATGCATGAGATCCTAAGATTAGAAAGAAAATATTGCTAGTGTAAAAAAAGTTTGATTTTATCACTAAAAATAGATTTAATAGGGCACCTGGGTGGCTCAGTCAGTTAATCGTCTGTCTACCTTCAGCTCAGATCATGATCCCCGAGTCCACAGATGGAGCAGTTTGCTTCTACCTCTCCCCCTTCTTCTCTCCCTCCCCCTGCTCATGCTCTCTCTCTTGCTCTCTCTGTCTCTCTTAAATAAATAAATAAAATCTTATATAAATAAATACATAAAATAGATTTAATAGTAAGTACTAATGAAGATGATAGATTTTTCTTTGATCCCATTTACCTTGACAATTGTTTGAAATATGCTAATGACTGTTCAGATATTGATATATGTATACATACCACTTTGAATAAAAACTTACCTTAGAAAAAGAACAATAAAACATACAAGAAACTTATGTTAATAATTTCATGGGAAAAGGTATACTATAAATGTTGTGAAGATAGATCTTATAAATATAATCTTACAGATTGGATTCCTTCAACTGAGGCCAAATTCTTGATAGTCATTTATATTTAAACTTGAATGCTAATAAAATGCCTAAAGTTCATACCATTAAAGAAAAACATATGTCACTACCAAGAGCAAGACTGTTCTGAAATTATACAATTATGTTGAATTCAGTATATGACTACAAATCTTTTTTTCTCTTCCATTTTTAATGTGTTTTATGAAGAATAAGGAAAATCAAATGCACTAATAAAGGAGGTAAAATAATTTCATTCCCCTAACACTACTCTTAATTGCTTGAGAAATGACTTGAGTCACTCTTGACTAAATCTCTAATATTAAAAATCTCAATAACCTTTCTGAGATGTAAATCATAGATTATAAATTATTTATAAGAATAAAGATTTCTTTAATAATGTTCTCTCAAACTCTCAATGTCATAATTATGGCTTTTTAAAATACAAAAGACACAATAGTTTATACTTTTGATATTTCCTTAATGCATAGTTCAGTGCCTTTCAATATTTCCTTCTCTAGTTTTTTAAGGTTTTTTCATGCAGAATATCATTAATAAAGACAATTCCTTATCAAAGAATTCTACGCTCATTTTATGAAACCAGGATAATGAACTTTATGAAATCAGGATAAAACACAAATGAATTTTATTGTCCATTTCAATATCAACACAATATCTTTAATCTGTACAACATATACATTATGGGACCTACATTCTCATATCCCACAGAAATTCTCTTTCATCCTGGTCATCAGCCCGCCCTCACTCTCTGCCCTCTGATGAGCACATGATCAAGATTCTCATTTCTGTCAGTTTTGATTTCTCAGGCTTAGGATTAAGTACTGAGTATGCAGGAAAATCAAAGCCCTCTAAGTATCATGCCACTACAGGGTGAAAAGAACAAAAAGAGTACTGATGATAATATTTGAGTAGCCACATTAGGTTTTGTCTGAAGCTGGTTCTTTTCAATTATAGAAGTCAATGAGTTTTCCTTTTTGTTTAAGTCAATTTCAGCCAATGACTTGCACCAAAAAGAGTCCCAATGAATATACTTAAAACATTTGTTAAACCTTTTATAATGGCAAGCACTTTTTTGAAGCACTGAAAGGCAAGTGTGAATGATGTAGAATCAGTTCTCTAGAACAATGTTTCTTAATGACACTGTCCCAAGCACTCAGGTAATTTGTAATATGTGTAACATGTTGAAATAATTTATTACTGGGAGTAGCTTATTTTTTTTATTTGTGCATGATTTTTTTAATATATTAGTGTTAATTCAAGGATATTTACACCATCATTCATTGGACTCATTTTTTATAGCCTATACCTGATAATACTCCACATGGATAAATAATCTAAATGATGAGCATATATTTAGATTTCTTTTTAACATGTGTGGAGGCAACATTTATAATTATGTCTTAATATCCAGAAGCTATACAAAAAATTCATAAATTCAACTTGATTAAAAAATTTTTAAATCCATGACAAAAATCTTAAAAAATTAAAAGGCAAATTGAAAAAAAATTGCTACTTACATCACAGAAAAAAATGCTAATCTCTTTTAAAAGAGTTCTTAAAAATAAGGGAAAAATAACATGAAAGAATGATCAGAAGATATGAGCAATTTATAGAAAATCTATGAAAAGTGTCCTTAAACATATGAAAAGGTATTCTATTTCACTAGGACTGCAAATTAAAACTACACCTAGATGCCAGTTCTTACCTATCATAGTGGTAGAAAATTAGAGCCCTGAAAACATCCTATTGGCCCAGCTTTGGAAATCAGACACTGTTGTAACTGCTGGTGGGAACATGGAATAGTAAAACTGGTGTGTGTGTGTGTGTGTGTGTGTGTGTGTGTGTGTGTGTCTACAAATATAAAATGGTAACCACACAAGGTTATTCATTGCAGCAGTATTTTAAATAACAAATTCTGACAAAACTGAAACAAAGAAAGAGAAAAGTTGAATACACTGATAACCAACAAAGAAATTGAATCAGTAATCAAAAATCTATCAACAGGGGCGCCTGGGTGGCTCAGTGGGTTAAAGCCTCTGCCTTCGGCTCAGGTCATGATCCCAGGGTCCTGGGATCGAGCCCCACATCGGGCTCTCTGCTCAGCAGGGAGCCTGCTTCCTCCTCTCTCTTTGCCTGCCTCTCTGCCTACTTGTGATCTCTGTCTGTCAAATAAATAAATAAAACCTTTAAAAAAAAAAATCTATCAACAGACAAAAGTTCAGGGGCAGAGGGCTTCACAGGTGAATTCTACCAAACATTTAAAGAAGAGTTTATGCCTAGTCTTCTCAATCTATTCAAAAAAGTAGAAAAGGAAAAGCAAAAAGTAGAAATGGTGCCTGTATCCATTCAAATTTGTATTTTTGTATACTTTGGATAAATACCCAAAGTAGGGCAATTTCTAGATTGTAGGATAGTTCTATTTTTTAACTTTTGAGGAACCTCCACACTGTTTTCCAGAGTGGCTGTACCAGTTTACTTTCCCACTAACAGTGTAAGAGGGCTGCTCTTTCTCCACATCCTTGCCCTCAGGGTTCAGGCTCTGCGCACCATGGAGTCCGCTTCAGTTTTTCTCTCTCTGGCCCCTCCTCTGCTCAGGCTCTCCCTCTCTTTCACTAAAATAAATAAATCTTTTTAAAAAAAGTGTATGAAACTCTTTGTATAAGAATATATGGGAAAGGGGGCATCTGGGTGGCTCAGTTGGTTAAGTGAGTGCCTTCAGCTCAGGTCATGATCCAGGAGACCCAGGATAGAGTCCTGTATCAGGCTCCCTGCTCAGATGCTTCTTCCTCTGACCCTCCACTTCTTGTGCTCTCTCTCATTCTCTCTCTCAAGTAAATAAAACCTTAAAAAAAAAGAATATATGGAAAATTATATATTTTTTATTTATAACATATTATATTTATAATTTATAATTTATTATATCATATTTGCTATAATTATATAATTATATTATCACTTTAGTTATATTATTTATAATTTATTATATATTTCTACTGAAATTGCATATATATTTATTATATATGTATACATAATAGTGTATAATATATTACACACACATAAAGAAAATAAACAGTAAACCATGAAAGTGGTTAATTTCAAGGTGAGTATGAAGAAGATGAAAAGGTTAAAGGGATGAAGGTAAGCTCTTTTTCAAAGATGAATGGCAACTAATAAATGTGTAGGGAATAATAAAATTTTCAAAATAAACATTTTTAATTTCTAATGTAAAAATTGAATCAGACAACTTTTATCAATAGGTGCTGAAACCATTGTGTGAAGAGTTGCTGGAAAACAGGATATTCTTTTTTATTTTTTTTAACCTCTTTTTTTTTCTCTTTTTTTAAAATTTAATTTAATTTTATTTTTATTTTTTATAAACATATAATATATTTTTATCCCCAGGGGTACATGTCAAAATAGGATATTCTTATCTCCAAGATGTAACACAAAAGATTACTCATTAATTGCTAACAGGAAAAAAAGTGGTTCTTTGTAATTGAAAGATTTGGTTGTCAAACTTGTGTCATCAATGATAGGATAACCTAAAATAATGCTTTTATTGATGGAAAAGGTAAGGAATATATAATAGCACCTATGTACTATTCTTGCCAAAATCATTAACCTTAATCTATTCATATGGAAACAATAAGAGAAAACAAGAATGAGAAACATTCTAACAGAACAAAGGCCTTGAATTATTAAAAAAAAAAAAGAAAAAAAGTAAATAAAAGAGGGATAGTTCAACATTGAGAGAAACTGAAGAGACAAAACCAAGTATAATTTGCAGAGCGCAAATGGATCCTGGAGTTTTATTTAAAAAAAAAAAAATTAAAGACATTTTAAGAACAATTAGTACATATGGATATGACAGTTCATTAGGTAACATTTTTAAATTGGTGTTAACTTTATTAGATGTGACATTGGGATAGTGGTTATTTGGAAGAATATTTGTATTCTCTTTTTAAATGTTTTCATTTTTAAGAGATTCCTGCCAAGATATTTATTAGAGAAATTATGGAGTAACTATAAATTACTTTTAAATGGTTCAGCAAAAGAAAAAAAAGGAAAATGGATTTAGAGAAAGAAAACAAGTTTGGAAAAAACATGAATGTGTAAAATCCAGCTAGGTACAGTTTGAACAGTACCTATTATAAAATTCTTCCAATTTTTCTATAGGTTTGACATTTTTCTTCAAAAATAGAAATGCATAAAAATAGCAAAACCTGTATTGAAATTGCTAACTTAGCCTGTTTTTTTTTTTAATTAAAATACAAAATAAAGATCATTTATCTGGTGAATCTATACCAAAGGAGGTTTTTCAAATACAATCTTAATATGCATGCTTCTCCCCCACCCAACAATTATCATGTCATTAGCTTAAATCCCTGTAGAGGACATGGTTGCAAAGCTGAAATTTAAATTGAGAAACATCACAAAAATAAAGCCACTTCTAAACTATTTTCTTAATGGTTTTACTCAAATATAAAACTTAAGAGAAAGTCTAATTGCAAAATATTCATCTCCCAAAAGTCTCAGCCTCTCTGAGGAACATTGTATCTTTCAGGGATTGGAATTGTAAGAGAAAGAAAAACAAAGACCAAACATCAGGCATAAGTAGATTTTGAGGGGTCATATGAGATCATCAGAACTTGACCTTGGCCTCTCCATCTCTTAGCTTTGCTTCCCTTTGTATAGGTAGGGTTGTCAGGGGGTTTTCCACTCATGCTGATCAGGTAGGTGTATGCTGGCAACTCAAGTCTTACTACTATCCTCTATCAATTCAATAACTAAAGATAGTTTCCTGTCTGCTCTATCTGTTCCCTCTTGGATCAGCTACCAATTCTGAAGAAAATTTTGTGGCCAGGGTCACGTGAGCCTAATTTATCAGGCTCACATTCTCCAAATATAAGAGAATGCCATCATAGCACCTAGTCTACCTGAACTGAAAGAACAGAGAATGTTTCCTGAAACAAAATTAGAATTTTCTTAACATAAAAAGTGGGAATGAGTGCTGGTCAAGCAAAACCAGCAGCTGTCAAGTACCAGCATCACCACCATTTCTGAACCCCTGAATTATATACTTTCTTTTATTTTCATCACACTTTGTGATTTCAAATAAGCTACATGAACAATTTCTGGAGATTTTAATTTTCTCTACTATGCAGTTTTATATATATATATATATGTATATGTGTATATATATATATATGTATATGTGTATATATATATATATATATATATAAAATTTTCATAGAATGACCTATCTTTGATTATAATTTTTATTTCACATCTGTCTTTATTGAGCTAAGCACATTTGATACTGGGTGTAGTTCATTATAAATAATAAATCTTTTCTGTATTAATCTTTTCTAATAAGTTTTTGTGCTCTTCAACTTCTAGTCATATTTCTACAAAGTTAAATTAATATTAAGAATGAGATACTAACCTCCAAAGCAAAGAGATTCTGATTCAATGATGATTCATTTTTAATAGAGAACAAAGTTGTCACAGGAATACATTAATTCTGTAGCATAAGGTGACTTTTACTCTAGTACAACATATATCCCTCACTTTTACCCTTCATTAGTGAAATAAAATGTTTCTTGGTGAATACAAAAGAGCACCACATTATAAACCATCACATTCGTACACCATATAAAATGAACCGAAAATATAAAAATCGTTTTGTAAATATGAGTTTTATACTTTTCTTATTGTGTTTAAAATGTGCTTAAGAATTCATTATACTAAGAATAATGAATTATAATTATAATTAAATATTGAAATATTTATAAATATAAATATAGATTATATATTACATAAATATAAATAAATAATGAATTATAATTATAATAAGAATTCATATATACTAAGTACTGACCCCTTGGATACTTCTGAATCATTTGTTTTATAGAAGTGTATCGAGCAGCTTTTCTTTCAGCATGACATAATCCTAAAATTTCAAAAGATTACAATACCATTTAGTTTCAGGCATGTTACATGAATGTTAAGGGTCACTTCAGTTTGGCTGGAATTTGCTGGATTTGGTTGGCTACCATTGAGGTGTACTACGCATGGCTTTGCTCCATGTGTTTTCTTATTCTGGGGCCAACCACTTCCTCAACAAACTGTTGTAATGACAGAGGCAGAAGTAGAAGGTGACTGATATAAACTTGCGACACTTCTAGCAGCTTTTGATAACATGTGGCATCTGTTATATCTGTTAACATTCCATTGTCCAAAACGAGTCTTGTGTCAAAGCCCAACATCATTGCGGCCTGGAATTACACTTCTCCCGTAAGTGGGGGCAGGTGTAAGTAAGTGGGTGGAGAGTGTCTGGTGACTAATATTATTATCTACCACGGGAGGTAACCAAGAAGCTGACTTATTCTACTATGGGTGCAGTATATAGGCAAATGTTCATCCACCTACTAATTTACACACACATTGTTTGAATGCCCACTGTGGATCAGGTCCTTTTAAGCGCTCCCTTATGATACGAATTGACAACAATGGAAAGAAATAACAAAACATACAAAATTGTCCCTGTCCAGGTTTTTAAATTTTTTTTTTTTTAGGTCAGGGATTAGCAAACATTTTCTATAAATAACCAGTTATCAAGTACTTCAGAGTTTGTGGGTCACTCATAGTCTCTGTGGTGGCTTCTTCCTTCTTTTTTCCCTAAGTTCTCCTTTTTCTTCTTCTTTTAACAATTCTTTAAAGATGGATGGAAAAAAATTCTTAGCTCTCCACTGCATAAAGATGTATTCTCAGCCAAATCTGGCTCATGTGCCAGCACCTGCTTACAAAAATACAACAGGCAACTTATAGAAAACTATTCACATCAGACAAATGTTATCATTTCAAATAAGGTAATATGCTCCAGTTTGATTAACCTATAAATCTATAAGTAAATTCTCATTTAGTTGGAAAAATTCTCTAGTAACGGAGAACAATACAGTTGACCCTTTAACAATGTGGGAGATAGGGGCCCTGGCCTGCCATGTGGTTGGAAATTCACATATAAATTTTGACTCTCCCAAAACTTAACTACTAATAGCCTACTATTGACTAGAAGACTTACTGGTAACATAAAGAGTCAATTAATACATATACTAGATGTTATATATGTATTATAGATTGTATTCTTATAATAAAGCAAACTAGACAAAAGAAAATGTTATTAAGAAAATAATAAAGAAGAAAAAATACATTTACAGTATTGTAGTGTATTATTGAAAAAAGGCTACGTATAAGTAGATCCATGCAGTGTTGTTCAAGGGTTAACTATTTAGGACCTCTATAGCAAAAAGTACTTATGACAGAGTTTATGCAACCATGGCAAATACATTTCCCTTAGTTGCTCAGCCTTACTTTTATGAACATACAGCTCAAATATAAGCCTCATGTTCCACTTTCCATACAGAATCTGTACTTCTGAGATGGTTTTTCTTTAGCAGGGAATAAATAAGACAATTGGTATAGTGTGTAAGGGCATGAACTTAGTTTAGGTCTTGGTTCTATCATTTATTAACTGGATAGATTATATCTATAATAGTTAATTTATGGCCTTTGTCTGATTATTCTAACATCTGGGTCATCTTTCCATGTATTTTCCCTTTGGATTTGAATTTCCATGATTCTTTATAGGCTGAATAATTTGGGATTGAATTGTGTACATTTTTAATATTATGTTATGACATTCTAGGACTTATTTAAGTCCTAAAGAGGACATTGATTTTTTATTATTTTATGAAGCAACTGACTGGGTTAGGTTCAGGCTACAAGTTCCAAACTTGCTTTCAGTGGGTGCTGTGGTCCAGCCTCGGCAGGTCCAGGTGTCCCCAAAGGAGGGGCAGTGTCGGTGAGAGAAATGAGAGAGCCACACAGTGAGTTCTTGTCAGTAGTCAGGTATCTCCATTTTATTCTGATTTTAGAGCATCTTTTATAGGCAGTTTACTTGGGGCAGGGGTTATACTCATGCAAAGGACATCAAAGGACTCAAGCACTCATCAGATAATTTCTCTTTCTTTGGCACATGTTATTCTAGTTAAGCTATAATGGGTACAGACTGGCACCAGGGATAGGGGACAGGGTCTTGCTTCTTGAATAATCATGTCCCTAAGAAAGCCATGGAAGGTGCTTCTTGGTAACTTATTCTGGGGTCTGCAGAAAGATAGGATACAGATTAATGGAAAATGAGAAGTTTTAGGGATGAACTAGATAGTAATGAACTGCAGGAAAACAGGATATAGGTTAATGGAAAACAAGAAGCTATCTGGAGAAACCAAATATATAGGAGAGAAGTAGGAACGAGAAGGTGTTACCTATGCAGGAGGCAGGTTGTATATCAATGGCTCGGCTGTGAAAGCATTGGACAAACATCAACCTAGGGAGGAAACTGCCTATCACGGTACACATCTAAAGTTCTCCAGTGTCCTAGGTACAGAATAATTTACCTCCTTGAAGTTGCTCCAGCCCACAAGCCCGAGAGATGTTTGTGGCAGATTAGCAAGGGGCTCTTTGTTTGAGAGAGATATGGGGATCAGAGAAAAAGGCAAAAGACTATCAGACCATGCTTTTCTGTGGGGCTATCCAGCCCTCAGCAGGATTAGGCCTGCATCAGTTCAAATCTTAACCTAGTGGGACAATGCCCTCAACCAGGCCTCATGGCTCCCAGCAGGTGGGCAGGTGGTTTCTTATTCCAATGTCAGTCCAATTTTGAAAGCAGTTGCAGTGCAATTCAGATCAACCCCACATTTGCGTCACCCACTGGCCAGTCCTGGAATGTGTGGAAGTCTACCATGTAGCTCAGTTCTCAAAACCTTCAGTATGCTATTAAAGGTGAGATCTTTGTATGCAAAGTTTGGAGGTGAGCCCAGCAGTTGATATGCAATTTATGGAGTTGCTGTTGATCTCTCTGCTCTCTGTGATCTCCTGCAACACTTCCTACTTCCCCAAGGCCTCTCTTTTCTCTTCTTTGGCCAGAAACCGAAATTCTTGCTCTTCCAGAAACTTCCTAAAACTGTATTTAGAAACTAATGGTGGGAGGACAGAGACAGAAAAGGAGCAATGGAGATATGCTTCATGCTGTTCAGACCAGTTCCTTTCATCAGAGATGATTTCCCTCTTTCTAACTGTAGGGGTCCTCTCGGTGGCCATCACCCACTAACCCAGGGGTTGTGTCTGGGGGCTGGAGCAGGAGAAAATGGAAAAAAAGAAAAACTAAACAGAGTATTTCTCCCACTTTTTCCAACCCTTAGTAGTGTCTTTCTTGTCCTTTGATCAGAATGAGTGTTTCTCGGGAAACAGTTTTTGTCTGCTCTAGATAAGCATTTACAGATTTGGGCTTTTAGCCCAGGTTGGGTGATAGGAAGAATTAAAAAAAAAAAAAATTATAAACTATCATTGGTTTTGTGGAACTTAGAATTCTGAAATTCTAATCTTCTTTTGTAGTCCACCTGCTTCCATGTACTTTTTAGTACCTTCAGATTGTTGCTCTAAGCATTCTGTCCAGGATTTAGATTTTCATCAGTGAAAGAGACTGGGCAGAATGTATGCACTTAGCTTCTCTAGGATCTGAGCTCCAGGTTACACAATAATTTTAAATGAGCATGGATTGGAGTGAAAGGAAGGGCAATAAAGATGAGGAAAGTGAAGAGAAGGTATTAGAAACAATAATACCATTCCAAGCAGGAGGCCACAGGAGAAAATCCCCTGTGTAGTAAGGGGAGCACAATGGACTGACACACCACAGTGTTTTCAGTGATTGATGCGTCCTAATGTGTTGACTGGAAAATAGAGCCCCAGAACCTAAAAGAGTACATTTCAGAACATTAGCTGGGCAATGATTCTAGTACAATAAACATTTCTCTTAGTGAACATCATTAGGGCTCCAAGACAATCCATTGCTGCCCATAAAATTTGATGTAAAGTAAAAGATAGTGGTAGAGGATTTCAGTTATATTTTGTTACTCTATTTGGTATTCTATATTATAAATAAAACAATAAACATGATATGTGTTACAAGGGCAGAAGAAATGAAAAAAAAAAAAACAGAATAGTAACTTTAAAAATCCCATCAACTAACTCTAAAAGAACAAATGTTAAATTGTTATAATAAATATTAATTTTATTAATATTTATTAATTTATTATTTATTAATACTGTTAATTATTATTAATAAAAAACAACAGTAATCAAAATACAAAATTTGAGTATTATAAAATTGACTATACTGTCATTGATGCTATCTAGTAATGTCAATGCATCTCATTAGAAAGTGGTTCCCTTTTGGTTTAAAAACTTCTCAATAACTGGCACCTTGCTATTGAGTGAGCTAGTAAAATCTGTTTTAATATTTGTCTATGTCAAAGTCTTCCTTGTTGTTGACCTTCTCTTAGTCACTCTATGTGAGTTGGGGCTCATAGGCTAGCAATGTCAGCTTCAATGTTCTAGTATTAAAACAGCTGTGGTAAAAAATAAATAAATAAATAAATAATAAAAAATAAATAAAACAGCTGTGGTCACTTTCCCCAAGCAAAACTATTTCCTTCTTGATCCCCATGCAAATCCAGTGTGAAATTTAACAAGAGGAAGAGACCTCAAAGGGCACACAAGAAAGCTAGCCCAGCCTCAGTTTGCATGGACTCTTAAATCCTAATTCACGATATGCCTGTGAAAAAGATGTTGTTTTAGTCAGATATCCAATGCAAAAATAAATAATAAAAATAAGTAGTTCTTAAAAGAGGATTTGAACTGATATAAACTACTTAAGTTTTATCTAGACCCATAATATATTATGGGGACATTTTGGGGATGGCTTCCTAAGAATTTCATTCAGACTTAATCTATTTATGATTAGCAGTGAGATATAAAAACATGTTTCTAGATGCGAGTATTTAAGAAAAAAACTGGTATCTGGGGTTCCTGGGTGGCTCAGTAGTTAAGCATCTGCCTTTGGCTCAGGTCATGATCCTAGGGTCCTGGGATTGAACTCCACATCAGGTCTCCCGCTCAGCGGGAAGCCTGTTTCTCCCTCTCCCACTCTCCCTGCTCATGTTCCTTCTTTCACTGTCACTCTCTCTGTCAAAAAAAAAAAATAAAATAAAAACAAACAAAACAAAACAAAAACAAAAACAAAACTGGTATCCGTGAGATCCTTGAAAACATTAAAATACACCAAGTATAAGAAAATCTGCCAGATTTCAACACTGATAAACCCGGAGCAGTCTGAAAAACAGCTGGTGGCGTATGAGGCTCCCCGCATTCCATGATTCTGGTCGTTCTCTGGCATGCTTCACGCGAGCCGATTGTCATGGAACCCAGATGCTGGCTCTGCAGCTGTGCCCAGAGCTGCACCTTTTCTCTGCATCCTCGACTTTGTGCAATGGGTTTGAAAATATTGAGGCCCTACTGAGCATGTTTTTGTTTGTTTCTATTATGAGTCAATAGTGAAATAAAATGGGTTCTGAAGATAATGAACCAAATTTCAGAGGGAAGCAAAGACATTTTTTTTTCCCCTGAGGCAATGTTAACATTTTGTCTAAGTACAAGCAAGAGAACTTGGTGACTATTTAGAATGCAAGTTGAGGCCCCTTCCAAGAGATTGGACAGACTTTAATGATGATGGCATTCCAAGATGTAAACCTAAATGACAGATCTTGAGAGTCAGAATTTTAGATACACCTCGTCCACTTAAGATCTGCCAGGAGGCCAGATGACTTCGATGTGAAATGGAGAAAAAGAGTAAGAAGAAATGAAATAGCACAAGACCAGAGATCCCAAGGAGTCAGCCAATATCATAATTGGAGGAATCAAGGAAAGATAGGTATTGTTTAGGGACATACCTGGGATGAACAGTATATTGAATTTTTACTGTATATTGAATTTTTAATATTATAGCTTATTTCAAGCATACCAATTTAACAAATGGTAGGTAAAGAGATGCCCAGGGGAAGTTTGAGGCTGAACACAGTCATGATTCAATAGATTTACTTCCCTGCACATACTTCCCAGGACACATGAAATGCGGCACATATATGGAGGTGAATTCGATTTGTTAAGTCAATCAGCAATTGTTTACTAATTACACATACTTAAAAAATGGATGACAGGATTGAGGGTTAGGGAAAAGAATAGGAAATCTGCTGATAATCTTATACTAACTTACACTGATTTGAGAGCTAAGACATATACACAACAGAGAGTAGCATCCTATTAATAGAAAACAAGTACTTCTATACAAATAAAAACGTAAGTTTCTTATTAAGGGCAAGGATCTTGTCTTTTTTATGGCTATTATGGCTCCAGTGCTAATCCTTATTAGGTGACTAATAAATATTCATTGGATAAGGTAAAGCACAAAACAGACTAAATTAGAGTAAATTTATTTTTTGGCTAGTTCTGCAAGGAATAATGGACATGATTTGGCAAAAAAAAAAAAAAGGTGGGGGGAGAGAAATTCATATGGGCGAAAGTGTTGGAAAATAAAAGGCAAATAATGTATAGCATTTAAATTTGCAATGTCTGAAAAATATAGCCTAAGCCACTGACTTTAAATTCAAGACCATAGGCAATGGGAGGTATCATGTTTCTTTAAGTGACTAAAGAGATAAATGCTAAAGAAGCCACATAGAGCCTGATGCCTAACAGGAAGGACAGAGGTAGAAAAACTATTTGAATACAGAAAATATTCTAGCACTAGTTGAAGAGAGACTAGTGTAGATTATCAGAAAGGAATACAATGATTAGACAGTTTGTGAGAACTGACTTACATGTAAACATTGACAAAAACAATAAAATAAAGAATACTAGACCAGAAATACCAAGCAGTCAGTCAAGATCATAACTAAAGGATGCAAGGAAAGATGTGTTATGTAAACTGAGGGGATAGCTGGGACAAGACAACACACTGAATTTTTAATATCACAACTTGTTTCCAGCATGGATTTAACAAATACTATAATTTTTCAACATGTGTTTGTATACTTCTTTTTCAAAGCAATAAAATACAGATAACTTTGAACCCCTTTTATTCCATTTATTTTTCCCCATCATCAAGGGCAGACACTAAAGTTGGTTCATGTTTATAGTCTGTGTTTTTGTACCTTTATTGAATCTCTGTGATTCCAGAATGAATTGATTATGGCATTCGAGATTTATCTAAATGTTTCAATTTGTAGCTTACTTGTTTAAACTCAGTATTTTCAGTTACCCATGTAAATATTTGCAAAATAAACTTCATTCATGCACTCTGGTTTATTCACTGTGATTGATTTATTGACTTTGTTTATGGTATCTTTGGTCCTACAGAAGTTTTCAATTTTAATACAAAATGTATCAATCTGTTATTGTAGGGTTTGTACTTTGTGTGTTTTGTCTAAGGGTTTCTTTCTTGTCTTGAAGTAATAGTTTTTTGGTATTTGTTTATCTTGTTTTGTTGTTTTAATTTACTTCTAAAATTTGGGAGTTAAACAGAAATTTACTTATAATACATTGTGTGAGTTAAGGGTATACTTTTTTGTTTTTCAATGTGGTTAACCAATTATCCATTTATTAAACACTCAATATTTTCTCCACTTTTAATGCCACTTCTATCATATAGGAAGTTTTCTTTTATCTCTGGGTGATATTTTTCTTCCCACTAATTTATTTGTTATTTTTGCCCTATCATAATATTTTTATTTTTATAATATCCTAAGTATTAGGAGGATTATCACTTATTGATATCTACCAAAACCTGGTTGTAATTTTGATTAGATTATGTTGAATTTATGGACTAATTTTGGGAATGTGACATATTTATGGTACTGAGGCTTCCCATTTATGAAAGAATGTATCTCAGCATTTATTTAGTCCTGTTTTCATATTCTATAAAAACTTTTTACAATATCCTACATAAAAGACTCCTTTTATATTTAGGTAGATTTACATGCAAATCATAATTTCAGTTGCTATTTTTAACTGGATCTTTTCACAATTTCAATTTCTATTTGGTTTTTACTGGGGAATAGAAGCACCACTGATTTTTTTGCATCCTTATCATACACATAGCAGTATCTATAGAACTGAGAAGTTCTGATAGTTTGCATTTTGGTTCTTTTTGCTATCTGTGTAAGCAATCCTACCATTATGAAGATGTGTTACTTTAGAAGAATTATGACATGGACTTGTTTTTACTTACTGCATTGGCTAGAATTGGACTATACACTATAGTAGCCACGTATGGCTATTTAAATTTGTTAGTTCCTTCTCCAATTGCTAAATCAACATTTTAAGTGTTCCACAGCCACATGTGAATCTCTAATATGGTATGGAATAGAATAATCTGGGATAACAGATTTACCTATATGATTTCTGACTATATTAATTTTATATTGCTATTAACTGATTAACACAAACTTTGTGGCTTAAAATAGCAGAAATTTAGTAGCTCACAATTTCTGCAGTGTGAATGGATCCTCTGCTCAGGGTCTTAGGTTGATATCGGGATGTGGGCAAGGAGCAGTTTTTACCAAGAGATTGGCATCTACCAAGTGGACTGATCCTGGCAGCAGTCATACCCTTTGAATGCAGCAATGAGATCCCCAGTTTTCTAGTAGCTCTTGCTGGAACTACTGTCAGCCTCTAGAGGCCACCTACAGTTCCATCCCATGTGGCCCCACACATAGTTCACAATACAAATGGCTGATTTTTTCCTGCCCAGAATGCATCTCTCTTATTTCCTCTTCTGCAACTAGTGGGTGAAAACTATGCTTTTAAAGGAGTCTCCTGGTTAGGTAAGGACCACCAAGGATATTGTTTCATTTGCTAAAGAAGTTAACATAATCATGGGAGTGGTATCTTGACATAATGATGGGTTCCACCCACACTCAAAAGAGAAGCGATTACATAAGACTGACGGTCATTGTGAGTCATTTTAGAATTCTGCCTCCCACACTGACTAAACGAAATGCATCCATTGTTCTAGCAATCAAGATAATTTTTCCTGTAGGCTTGGAGTAATTACCAGTATGTGGTTAAGAAAAATCACTTTTAGTCCTAGTTTACTAATATGTTTCACCCTTCACAAGTATTGCATTTTACCAGTTAATATTCCTTTTTCTTTGTGTATAGCCTGTACAGAGGTTAAGCCAATATTAACTCATCATAAGTTACCACCTTGCGTGTTACTAGACCTCACATAAATATCAACACCACTGTAAGCGAAGTCCTTTGTACTGTCTGGGGAGTTCCCCTTACCCCTCCACTGACAGTATAACCCAGTTGGTGAAGAAATTTTTTTCCTTTCTTCTGTGAAAGTACACACTTTCACAGACAATACAGCCTTTCAAGAGTCCTAGTTCAACCTGTGATTTCACTTCTAACTACCAACCTTATATAAACTCAAAGCATCTTTTCTTACCTCCATATGAAAATTAAGCTCTTTGGTTACCAAGAGTGGCAAACCAAACCAGAGTATCAATATTTCATGCTTTAAGCCATTTTTAAGCTTTCTGTTGCTCTTTGGCCCATTTTTCTAACTTTTTGTTTGTTTGCCAACCAACTATGCAATTTAATTTAAATTTTATTTTTTAACTTAATTAAGATTTTAAAATTTAAAAATTAAAAAAAATTAAATTTGAAATTACATTTTATCCATCATTTATCCATATCTTCCTAGCAAGAGTATTTGGGGATTATCTATTCCACCACATTAACAAGAACTAAAGTCTTTTCTCAGTTACATAAATGTGAGTTATCAGAAGTTGGCTAATCCTCAAAGTAAAATGCATATTAAGGCAACTGGAAATATGAAACCACTTATTGTAAAAGATCAGATGTAGAGATGAAAATTAAAAATAATTGTTTTACGGAGAACACATACTGCATGGAGCACTGGGTGTAGTGCATAAACAATGAATTCTGGTACACTGAAAAGAAATTTAAAAAATTAAAAATTTATAAAAAAAATAATTGTTAATTTTAAGAGTCAATAAAGACACCCAAGGAAATTAGTAAAAAGTAGACTGAGAGTCAAGAATTAAAGTTTTAAGGAACTTAAAAGCACATTCGCAAAATAATCTTGAAGGTTTAACATAATGGTAAGAGAAATAAGTGTGGTCTTTTGGTGAATGAATACTACAAAGGAGATCCCAAGAATGATGTGACGTAGTCTACACATGTCCCTTTAGGTAATATAGGAGACTTGCTGTGCCAAACTTTTCCCTGGAAAACAGCATTAAAAATCCTCTTTTCCAGCATGTTATTGAGAATAGTATTTTCTCTCCTAACCCATTTTCTATTTCCCCTAGATATTATGATAAGGTAGAGGTAAGGGGAGATCCTAATAAGAACTCTTTGTGCACTCAAATTTGGATATTGTTTTACTTTATTGAATCAGTTAAAAGTAAAATTTTTCAACAATATTAATAACTAACACTAAATAATCTCTGGCTCTAATGATAATTTCACCCACTATTTCAATGTATTTTCTGAGTAAAATTATTGATTTAGTATTACCATTACCTAAATCCTTTTATCCATTTTTATCAAATATTTGTACCTTATTGATTATTTTGACTACGTCTTTATTCCACCATACTTTTATCTCAATAAAAATGATTTTTTAACAAAAATGAATTTTTAAAAATTTATTTATAATCTAATTTTCCAAAAACCAGTTATCTTTATTACTAAATAGATGTAATCTTTAAAACAAACTTGAGACACCCTGGGGAAAATTGTCCTACATCCTAGTGATATAACATAGGATATAGTACATATTTTTAGTAAACAAAAAAAAATCAAAATGAAATATTTTAGTTATATGAACTTGTCTTCTTCTTAATTACAATTGATATACAAGATTGTCTATTTGGCCTTTCTTAAAAAGATTTATTAACACTGTACAGGAAAATAGTCATGGCAATAGAATGTAAGGGTCTGATTTCAGACATAGAACCCTCCATAAATTTCATCTTCTGTCTAAACCAGACTGATGCCATCTTGGACAAATCCACCATGATGACCAGTTTTTGACCTGAAACCCTTTTTAATATAACTAACCACCCCCCACACACATATATACTTTCTTTTGTTTAATCAGACCCTAAGTACACCCTAAAGGCATGACATTCTTGATCTGCTCTGGAGCTAAAACTATGATACACACCTATTCTCAAACTTTTCCTCTAGGGTGGTCTCCCAGGGCTGGTCTCAAGTATCTTCCTAGACTTTAGGGGTATAAAAGCAGGTCTTATGAGAAGTGGGATTGCAGACATCTGCTAGTCTTGCTACTGCCCAAGACATGTTTCTGTCTGTAAGTAAGTCCCCTTAAACCATGTCTTGCGAAGCTGGACTTGCTGGCCTTTTTGTTTAGTTTTACATCTCCTTTGGCCTATGGAGGTCGTTTTGCATATACCTCCCTTTCGTGTAACATCCCCCTAAACTTTGATTCCACATCCGTAATCTGAAGTGTCTTCAGTTCTCATAATGATGTGGGAATAATCGCACCAGTATTCATATCATTTACATTCCCTAAATAATGGCATTATGTAAACATAAAATATAATGTATATCTTGACACTACAATGTGTCTTGAATTTTTAAGGTAGAATCATTCTTATAAAATTCATGCAAACATTCAAAAGATGAAAAGAAAGTTACAGTATTCATTTTCTCAATTTCCTTTTGGAATCTTTAGAAAATACACTTCAGAATGCATTTTTCTAAGATTATTTTTTTAAGGTTACTCATCTTATCATGTAAAAATCTAAATGATTACTAGTATTTTTTTTATTACAGCAGCCTAGCACACACCCTAATAAATTTTTATTGCATCTAGGGAGACTGAATAATTTGCTCTCAGTTAGGAAACTGGATTAAAAGAAAGAAAAAAAGAAAAAAGCTATCCTTTGAAAAACTTGATGCCAGTTAATTTGCATAGGTTTCATATTTGCATACTAGGATTACCAAGCACCTTTGTGGTACCTTGCTATCCATGGCTCTCCAAAAGCATTATGCTTTATTTGTTTTGTAATTTGTAAACAAATGAACAATTTCTCTTTAGGTTGGCTTTAAAATAATGGAGGTAACTAAGAATATCACTTTAAATTCTGTGAAAGGTTGCACAAATGAATGTAGAATAAATTATATACAGATGATGTTTACATATTTGCATCCATACATACTATAATATACTTATATATACAAATTTCTTTACAGGTCAATTCTAGTGATTTATTTAATCATGATCAAATAATATAGAATTTAACTTTTACTAATGCTTTTTTGCTTGAATCTTATTTTTGACTAATATTACTATTGCTACATCCATTTTCTTTTGAAATTAGCATTTGCCTATTTCACCATTCATCCATGAATTTTAAATCTTATAAGCAATAGTTGAATTTTCTTCTTACTGTAATCTGTCTGATAAGGTCTTCTGAATTGAATCTATTTAAGTGTTCTTTAATTACTTATTTTTCTCGTCTTATATCCTAGTTTCTATGTACCATGACATTTTTATGTTCAGTTTTTTTCCTTTATTTTGTTGTTGTACTGATAAAAACTTTTTAAAATTCTTTTTATTTCTTCTTTCCTGGTTGAAAGATAAATGTTGTACTTAGTTATTTAGGATGTTTCTTTCCAGAAAAGATTAGAAAAATTGGATAACCTATTTTCAGTGTTGTTTAGAATTAAGCTTCAAATTTTCTTCATACACATTTAACTATTTTAAAAATAATTAGGAAACATTTAAATGAAAAAAAGAATCAATAGAAAACATGTTTCTATTCCCCACCTTAATAAGTAAAGTGTTAAAGATCAAATTGAATCCCTTTTTGTACACTTTCTCTTTTGTACTCCAAAATTTTCACAGTGGCAATGCTAATTTTTCCCACATACCATTCCCAGGAGAATATTCGCTCTATATGAGCATGAATTTTGTATCATTAGTGCACTGCTAAACACCTAGATATGTGTCTGGCACAATAAATATTTTTGTAACTAGTGATTTTATTTACATATTTATAAGTTGTGTTCTTATAAAATTTGAAAGCTTCCAGAACAATGCTATATATTATTTTTATATATAAACTTTTAAATTTTATACATAAACTTTTAAATTTGTTTATATAAGAGCTTTTATACTTTAGATAAATGGTATTTTAATGTAGGTGTTCTGCAACTTTCTTTCACTCATTATTGTCTTTGTGAGAGTCATCTAACTTTATATACATTATTTCAGGTCATAGATTTTCACTGCTGTATAGTATACTATTGTATAAGTATACAATAATTTAATCATTATTCTATTGATGAACAGTTAGATTCTTTCACATTTTTCCTGTTATAAATAATGTAGTCTTGCTAAATTAGATTTACCAATGAGCATTATTTGTTGTTGATGGTGGTGGTGTTAAGCACTGATACCTTTTTCTTTCTTCCCTCTGGATCAAGAAAAACCCTAGTAAGTGAAACTCTTAGTCTTTGTGTGTTTGAAAGTATCTCTGTTTTATCTTCACTGTTCAATAAGACAATACTGAATTACTGGTTGATTGTTTTTAGGATAATAATCTAGTATTATCTGTGATCTATCATTGTGAATGAAACATTGTTCTCAAGGTACATTGGAACTTTTGTTACAGTATTTCTTCCTTCTTTAATATTAGTTTATAATATTTTACCTATATGACAATATTCAATTTCACACCATGGGTTTAAGTATGGATTTTTGTTCATCCTGCTTAACTGTATGGTATACTTTGCATTTGGAGACTCTTGGCTTTCTTCAGATCCAGAAAAAAATGTATATGTTATGCTTTTGAATAGAGACTACCTCTGTTCTCTCACTTTCTAACTTCTAGAAATCCTGATTATCCCTTCATACTATTCTCTGTATCTCTTACCACAGCATGAAATTTTTTTAATCTCTATCATTTTGGAGTACATTTTGAATGAATCTTTCATTATAATATTCTAGGTAACAAAATCTTTTTTTGATGGGTCTGGCTTAGAATGTATTGCATCAACTTTATCATTCAAGTGTTTTAATTTTTTTAAACATTCAGTTAGTCTTCTTGTTTGCTTTTTTCCCCATGACTTCTAATTTGTTCTACTATATACCTACAATTTTCTTTACTCCTATCTGCCTAATGTATTGCATAGTTTCTTTTTATTGCTTTATGGTTGTTATTAATTTTATTATCACCTTTTTTATCTATACTTCCTATACTCACAAAACTATTGAAGTACAATTTACATAAGTAATCAGAGAAAACTTAATGAATTTTGACAAATGTGCATATGTGTCACCATTAGTCTAATCAAGACAACAGTCACACCTGTGAGTCCCACTGTGTCTCTTGACAGATAATCCCCACCCCTTTCTGCAGTCAGAGGCAAAAACTGTTTTGATTTTTACCATAACAGATCACTGTTGTCTATTCTTTTTTTTTTTTTTTAAGACTTTTTAATTCATTTTAGAGCATGGGTGGGGCAGAAGAGTGATTGAGCAGGGGAGGAAGGCAGAGAGAGACTCTCAAACAGACTTCCTGCTGAGCGTGGAGCAGGACAACAGAGCTCAGTTTCTCAACCCTGAGATCATGACCTACACAGAGACCAAGAGTCCGAAGCTCAAGGACCAAGCCACCCAGGTGCACCACTCTTGTCTATTCTTGATAAATAAGTGGAATCATACAGTATGTAGCTGTTTTGTTTCTGGCTTACTTCACTCAGCAAATTATTTTGACATCCATCCATGTTGTTGTATTAGTTGTTTGTTCTTTTATATTGAACAGTAGTATTTTATAATGTGAATTAACTGGGGTGCCTTAGTGGCTCAGTCAGTTAAGTGTCCAACTCTTGATTTTGGCTCAGGTCATGAGCTTAGGGTCCAGAGATCGAGTCTTCTCAGAATGGGGCTCTGTGCTCCCTTGTCAGGCTCCCAGCTCAGTATGAAGTCTGCTTGAGATTCTCTCTCTCCCTCTTCTGCTCCTCCCTTCACTCATGCTCTAAGTAAATAAATAAATAAAATCTTAAATAAAATAATACTAATAATATGAATTAGCCACCGTGTGCTTATGCATTTTCCTATATGGGTTGTTTCCAGTTTGGGACTATTATGAATCAATCAGCGAACATTCTGTATGAGATTTTTGAGCATATATTTTCCTTTATCTTGGATAAATATGTAGGAATGGAAATTCTGGGTCATAGAGGTATGGATGCATAATTTCCTTCAGGTTGTTTTTCTACCTGAATTGTACCATTTTGTACCAATTGTACCATTTTGTATTCTCATCAGGATTATATAAAGAAATACTTATTTTAAAATTTTTATTTTTTTAATATTGCTTCAAGAATAAGTTACCTTAATTATTCAATTTGGGGCCCTTTTATCACATCTATCACATTTACTTTTTCTTCTTATACTTTAAAACTTTGAATTTTATTTCACCTTGAGTAATAGTTATCTTCCTCATTTAGAGCCCCTATCTAGCTTCTCTGAGGCCTCATCTTAGAAACAGTTATCACTGTGACTCTCAGACATAGTCAGGTGGATTTCACTGATCTATTTACCAACTTTGCTTAGGTCCTATTTGTGCATTTGTATCTTCTTAGTTCCACTTCTTCAGGGAGAATTTCAAACCTTAGACCTGGGCAGCAATGTCAGCTCTTTTTAGCATTCTTTGCCAGGAGGAATGGAAGAATGGAAGCCAGTGGTTCCATCTTTAACCTGGTTCTCATCACCTGACATGTGTGGCCTATTTTCCATTCCAGTAACCCAGAGAAGAAAAAAAAAAATAATTCTGAGACACCTTTTTCTATGTTCCTACATCCAATCCCAAAAGCCCATTAGGGATACAGCTTTAGCTTCAGCCATTGGACTTTTTATGTTATACATAGTTCTTAGAGATCTATAGCTTGCTCTCACTATTTAACTATGTCTTTTAAGTGCATTTAAACATATATTTCTATTATTGCTGTTTGTTTGCAGTTGGAAGTGACTGGTTAATGTTTGAGATTCCATGATAATCTTGACTGGAATGTCTTTGAAGTTTTCAACTTTATCTATTGAAATTAATGTAATTATGTTCATAGTGATTAAAAGGTATATAAAGGAAATATGTAATCTACCAAAAACCTCTCAAACAGATTTACTTGTGTTTGTATGGAAAAATCATTTCCTTACCTTTGTTTTTGCTTATGACTCTTTACATCATTTATACAGAAACATAAATGAGAAACATTGATAAGATAGTTTATTTTAATTTATTTTTATAAACCAATGTAATAGTATGAAGATTGAGAATGTAAATACATTTTAAGTATCATTTCATATGCCAGTGATGTAATTGCACTTATCCTTTTACATTCACTTTCAAAAGACCCCTTATAGTTGATAATATTTTCACAACAGCTACTATGATTATGATATATAGCTTATATAGAGATTGGGGCAACGATTTTGATGAAACAGCTATGCATGAATCGTTTTGTCACTAAGAAGCATGATTAATAAATTGCAGTAAATGGTTTAACCTGGAGATTTCTTAAAGTGGTGCTGTTATAGGAGGTAGCAATTGAAATAAACATCTGAAAATCCAGAGAGAAAATTGGTTTACATTTTCTATACAAATATTTCAATAGAGCCTGCTTAACTTTTATTGATTTTTTGCAGTATTGATATCATGAGAAAGCCCTTCAAGGTAGTATTATCCATCTCAAGGTGGTGAAGGTGACAAAGATTTATTTCAATGGATTTACATTTTAGAGAACTTGAATTCATTGTTTTCATATGTATTACCACCAGAGACTTCATAACATAAAATCTAATGGAATACTTTTGAGGAAAAAGAAGTCTGGGTCCCAAAACAAAGATAAAGGAAAAAAGACCTTCAAATCCAGTAAAAATTTGTGACCCTATTGAGAAAGTTGGGAGGCTTTTAAAAATTTCAGTTGGGTCATTTTGAAAGAATTTTAAGACCAAAATCAGAAACATATACGAGAGTCATAATCCAGTTCTGCAGAAAAAAGAATAGTAGAAATAAATGGATATCATGTTCTACAAATGAAGTGATAAAAATTATTTAAGGCCTGTAAAATGGTAAAGATAATAAGTGAATGAAAAAAGTCTAGAGAAAACATGGCTGACATATTGGTCCTCACTAGTCACATGGGAGCACAATCTTCAGATTTATCAGCTGCACCTTTAACTCAGGAGTATGCTGGTGATGATTCCCTGAATAATAGAAATATACAAATGACAGAAAATCTCCTGGAAGGTGCCTTTAAAACTAGCTGAAGTAGAGACAGAAACAAGATATTGGGAATTTGGAGAAAGCAAGGTTAAACTCCGCTGGTAGTGAGTACTCATCAAGGAGGGTGCAGCTTGTGTTCTTATGTCTTGTGCTCAGTTCAGCATTGCTGTACATCAAAGACAGAAGGAAATAATAGAATAGAATGGAAAGAGTGAAATTAAGAGGATGAATTTAGAAAGGAGTGCTAAGTAAGGCTTCAAGATAATGGGTGCCACAAGGGCAAAATTCTTGTTTCTTTGGGAGGTGGGTATGTTTCAAAAAACACTTAATGGGAGATAGGTATGTATTAGCATCTTTCTTTCTTTCTTTCTTTCTTTCTTCTTAGATGGTAAATATTACGGTAGGCAAAATAGTGGTTCCCCAAAGAAGTCTATGTCCTAATTCCCCCAAACCTCAGAATATATTATTGTATAGGGTAAAATGGACTTTGCAGATGTGATTAAGTTAAACAATTTATTTTATCTTTTTTAAAGATTTATTTATTTATTTATTTATTTGACAGACAGAGATCACAAGCAGGCAGAGAGGCAGGCAGAGAGAGAGAGAGGAGCAAGCAGGCTTCCTGCTAAGCGGAGAGCCCAATGCGGTGCTCGATCCCAGAACCCTGGGATCATGACCCAAGCTGAAGGCAGAGGCTTTAACCCACTGAGCCACCCAGGCACCCCACGTTAAACATTTTAAAATGCAAGAAATCTTCCTGGATTTATCAGGATCGGCTCAATGTAATCACAAGGGTCTTTTTAAGAGGGAGATAGGAGGGTCAGACTCAGAGAAGAGGTAACAATGAAAGAAAGACAGCCATGAGTCAGGCAAAGCAGATGGGCTCTAAAAGTTGGAAAAGGTAAGGAACAAGTTCTCTCCTAGAACCTACAGAAAGAATGCAGTCCTGCTGACTCATTTTAGACTACTGATGTTCAGAATTGTAACAGAGTAAATTTATGTTGGTTCAAGACATGAAATTGTTGGTCATTTGTTACAGCAACAATAGGAAACTAACAGAAATATGTAGCCAAACCTTTTTCCAATTTATTTAATCTCACAGATCATACATTCTATAAACCTAAAACAAATTGACCAGAACTGTGATGAGGTTAAAAGCCGGATTTTTCTCTGTCTACTTTCCTTTCTCGATATTCTCTTTTTATCTTAACTAGAGTCTGGGACATGATCTTTGCTATAATAATTTCTTTAGATGCCAAGATTAACTTTTGCTAACTTTGCTATTTGAAGGCCAGCTTTATGATAGTGTTACATGCTCTATGAAGAAGTAAAACACCTAAGATTCTCTGGAGAGATTGGTTTTATCTACACTTGGTCTGGATAGAGAATCTGAATAAGATCCCTACCCAAGGCCAAGAACAAAAAGTTGATTAGAAACTGTCTTTTTTATTTAAATTCAATTGGCCAAATTAGAGTACAGAATTAGTTTCAGATGCAGTGTTCAATAATTTATCATTTGCATATAACACCCAGTGCTCATCACATTGCATGTTCTCCTTAATACCCATCACCCAATCAACCCACCCCTTCACCCACCTCCCCTCCAGCAACCTTCAGTTTGTTCCTGTAGTTAAGAGTCTCTCATGGTTTTTCTCCCTCTCTGATGACTTCCCATTCAGTTTTCCCTCCCTTCCCCTATGATCTTCTGCACAGTTTCTTATATTCTGCGTATGTGTGAAACTATATGATAATTGTCTTTTTGTGATTGACTTATTTCACTCAACATAGTACCCTCCAGTTCCATCAGTGTAACTGGTAGGTATTCATTTTTTCTGATGGCTGAGTAATATTCATATATATATATATATATATATATATATATATACCACATCTTAAAAAAAAACAAAACTTTTCACTTTTCTTTAGGTTTTAATAATGTTAGGCTCTTAACATCTTGAACATTGACAAAAGTAAAAGATAACATTTTTTTAAAGATTACATTTTTGATAAAAGTTTACATTTTTGAATTTTACTTTCTGCCTATATATTTGGTCATGAGAAAGGCATTATGATTTTTAACTTTGAATCACTTTATAGAACATAAGTTTAATGTTAAGGTAACATTAATTGCATTATTTAAAAAACTCTTTGTAAAAGATCTAGAGAACTATAGTGGCCACATATTAGTCTGCTTGGGCTGTCATAGCAAAACACTATAGACTGGGTATATTAAACAGCGTGGTTGGGTTCTAGTGAGGGCTCTTGTCCTGGCTTTCTGACAGCCACTTTCATGTTGTGTTCTCACATGGCAGAGAGAGTGCCTGAGCAAGCTTTCTGGTGTTTCGTATAAAGTTATAATCCCATTGTGAAAGCCCCATTCTTCATGAGTTCCCAAAGATCCTATCTCTAAATAACATCAATTTGGGTATTAATAATTCAATATATGAATTTGAGGGGACACAAATATTCATTACATAATAAACCATATGGCTGGGCATTATTTGAGTTGGAAATTAGAATAAGAATTTTCCACTTGAGGAACAGAGGAATCTTGCATTTACTTTGATTAATATATTTGACTCAACGATATTAGAACCTTTTGTGTCAAAAATTTAAACTGTGCAATAATTGGCTTTAGAAAACCCACAAAGCCTCAGTGGTTGATATTGAGTAGAAACTACTGAAATGGGAGTAGGATGTCCTGTTAAGAGAGCAAGTAGTTGGGCAGTGTTGTGGGCAGTCCTTATTCTCCATTTCTCACGTTTCCCTATGAGAGCAGAAGTTTCTGCTCCCAAGAAGGAAAACAGGGGAAAAGAAAGAAAAAAAAAAAAAAAAGGAAAGAAAAAAAAAAGGATCTAGTCCATTTCTTACCCACACCTACTGCTCAAAGAAATGATAGGTGAGATTAAGAGAAGGGACGAGGCTATGCCTCTTCATGAGTCTTATATGAGACCTGTTTGAAGTAGCTTATCCTGGGGAATAAGGCTTTCTCTGCTTATGTGTGATAAATGATTAAGGTAGTTTTGTAGGCCTATTCTTCTGGTAATTTAAAGATCAAGAAAGCTTAGTAGGGGCTGTAGATCCAGGCCAAAATTCAACTTCATCAATCATAAGATTCACATTTTTATTATCTCAACTTATCTGTTTCTTAGTTCACTCAGGTTGCTACACAAAAATACCATAGATTGTGTAGCTTAAACAACAAACATTTATTTCTCACAGTTCTGGAGTCTGAGAAATTCAAGATCAAGGTACAGAAAGATTTGGGGTCTGGTGAGAACCTGGATCATAGATTGCCATTTTCTTGCTGGGTACTTGCACGGTGAAAAGGAGACAGAGAGCTCTCTGGGGTCTCATTTATAATGGCTCTAATCCTATTCATGAAGTCTCCACCCTCATGATTTAATTATCTCCCAAAGACCCCTAGTCTTAATTCCATAGTGGGTGTAGAGGGGTGCAGTTAGGATTTCCACATATAAATTTTGGAAGGACAAAAATATTCAATTCATAACAATCTAAATCTTTTTCAGTTTTCTCAATTTATCTAGAAATCATATTGACTTGAACTTAAACACTCTTAAAGTTCAGTACCTGAAATGTGTCTATCAAGAGTTTCTGCTTTGAAAAGAATGATTTGTTATTATACCATAAAGAATTAGCTTAACTTGCACTAAACTTTCCTTTATTGCAGCCTGGCTCTTTGTAAGACAAATAATACTTCATATTTGTTCATTTTGTTCAGTTTTTAAGATGTTTATAATCCTTTTCTCCCTTGATCTTTCCAGACCTTGTCACATAAACAGGTTTTTGCCTCATTTTACATATGACATAATAGAATTTTAGAGAATCTGGAAGTGGCATCATAAGAACCAGGAAATGCTTGAGGTGGGAATGGAACCCACCCATGACTCTGAGTTCATTGTCTGTCAATGTATTAACTAGTTAATAAATGAATTCAATGACATTGATTGTCAGGCACTGTGCAAAGTCCTAGAGCTATATTGATGAACTAGGTAGACATGATAACTGCTCAGAGAGAGTCTATAGTCTAGAAGGGAAAAGAGACAATAACATTTTAAAAGTCAATAAAGTTAAAAATGAGCAATCATAGGAAAGGTCGTATGTCATGAGATTGTATAGTCAGCCTATAACTTTGGCACTTCTGTAAATAATAGAGTTTTAATGTTGAAGGTATATCCAAAGGTGGCCACTTTAAGACATAAAGAATCATAGTAGTTACTATTTCTATCTAACAAAAACTACTACAAAGAAACTCTGATCATTCTTTATTACTTAATTTATTCATAAAACTATTTGCTACAAAGGATACAAAGGTGAATATGACATGATTCCTGCCCTCAAAGAATTCACAAACTTGTGGAAGAGACAGATATGTAAGTGTATAAGTGCACCAAAATATAACACATTTTGTGATGAATCTTTGTGCCAAGAGCTTTGGAAACATGGAGAGTATGGCGAACTATCTGGGAGTGCCCATGGAAATATAACTATGAAAGTAAATTTTGAGCTGGCTCTTAAAAGATATATAAAAATTGTTCAAGTAAAGATGATGATGAAATAATCAGAAAGAAAAGACAGAATGTAAAAAGACAAGCTATTGTTAGAGCCTTGATATATCTAGGAAATGGGAAATGTTTAACTTGATTTCCCTGCTGAATACTTCAGAAAAATATCTTCAAAGATCCACAGATCCATAGAGCGTTATGTTGAGGTGAGATTGCAAAGGCAGTATGATTATAACCTTAATAAGGAGCTAATATGGAGCCATTAAAATCTTTATATGTAGGATTATTATGAAGACATTATAGGATTTTGCATTGTTATGGTTAAAGTTATGGTGGAAAGACTCATGTAGGGATTAATTAGAAGCTATGGCAACAGTGCAGTCAAGAGAGAATGAGGGACTTTACTAAGGAAGTCAATGGGTGTAAAGGTAGAGACAAAATATAAGAGATATTTCTAGAATTTTCAGCAGTTTAGTGTTTTGGACAAAGAGAACTCAAAATGACTAATGCCTATTTGCTATATACATTTTAGGTAGAATAGATACTCAGGGATACAGTTGTGACTACTGTAATAATTTAATTAAATGTAACCATTGAATATTTAGTGATACCAGTTAACAGATTCCTCCAGCAAGTAAATTGTGTCTCTTCAAAGCTCCAAGAGTATATGATTTCTTTTAAATGAATTTGAATTTTAAGATTTGAAAGATAAGATAGATGGATTTAGACTATTGCATTATATAGTAAGTATGTTTGAAGTCTAGATATAGAATAAATACAGGACTTCTGGAGGAAGCAACTGTCTAAACAAGTTAAACAAATAGAATAACTAGTCTTTGGTTACTCATACTTTAGGGTGACTGGTGTCCTAACTATAAATTTAAATATTTTATTTTACTAAGATGAATACATCTTTTCTTAGGCAGGATATAGATTTTATTTGTTTTTATTAGACAGGATATAGATTTCACACTACTTATATGTGTAAAAAATGAACTTCATTGCATTTCTTTTATATTTTATTTCTTCCAGCTAATCAAATAAGTTTTTTCTAGTTTTAGAAAAAAAAAGTATTAAGCAGACAAAGTTAGAAATAATAATTTAAGCACAAAATTGGTAAACATCTCTGCTGATCTCCTGAAGATTAAGAGCCATTATTTCTTTATATATAAATGTAATACATTTCTGTATATTATTTAAAAATAAAATAAAATTGGTTACTGAAGTCATATAAATAATTGTTAATAATGCCACAAAATATTGTGACAATAAATTTAATATGTAAAGCTGTATCACACTAAAAAAAAATTTAAAAAACAAAAAGCATCTTTTCATATGAGTCTCTGAAAAGTGCAAAAATGTAATCATATAAACAGAGAATTTTGCAAACATATGACAATAGCTTTCAGTTTCTTTATTTAAATTCAATTAGCCAACATATAGTATATCATTATTTTCAGATGTAGTGTTCAATGATTTATCCATCAGTTGCATATAACATCCAGGGCTCATCACATCACGTCCCCTCTTTAGTGCCCATGACAACAGCTTTTAGAAATAAATTCTCCACTTTCTAAAAAATTAAATTGCAAAAACAGTTGTAAAATCCTACTGGCAAATTTTCTACAACATAATCCTATGACAGTCTCCACCTGAGTCTATTTCTAAGAGCATGCTTTTTAAAATGACTCTTAGTTTAGCTTAGCAGGAATATTAATTGAACCACACATAAATTATCATCAGAAATACCTATCCTATTTTAAGCAAGTGAGGTTCAAAGGCAGTGCATGAGAGGGCAGATGAAAATTCACCTAAAGATTGAGAGTGCAGCTTCTAGAATCAGGCAGACTCAGGTCCCATAACTGTTTCACCACTTTCCAGCTGCATGGCCTTGAGAATTTAACATTTTTGTGTCTCAGTTCTTCATTTGTAGAATGGTTCTATTAATAACAATTCGTGAGGATGTTGTGAAAGTTAATGATATAAAGGAAATACATAGATTAGTGTAATGTCTAGTATATATTAGGTGTTCATTATTAGTAGTCAATAATGTTATCCATAGCATTTTTTAAATGACAGAGTAATGGAGAAGCAAAGGAAGAAATGATCATACAAATAGCAGTGAAGAAAAGATAGATCATTCATAAAAGAACCAATTATAATGATAAAAGACTTGTCAAAACCAATAATGGAATACAGAGAATAGTAAAATATTTTCTGAACTACTGTGAGAAAATAACAGGTCTACCTAAAATTTGTACTCAGTAAAAATATCTTTCAAGGACAGGATGAAATAAAAACTTTTTAGATTAGTCCATACTAAGGATATTTATATAGATTTATTGCCAAGGATATGTCAATAAAGGAAATTCAAAGATTGCCATTCAGGAAGAAGAGATAATCCCAGAAAGAAGGCTGAGATGGTTGAACATGAAAAACAACAAGAAAAATCATTAATCACATAGGTAAGTCTTTGTAAAAAGTCTAAATAAAGTAGCGATGATGATGTCTAATTTGTGGCGTCAAAATGTCAGAAAAAAGTTTGTTTATAAAATAGCATTAAGTCCAGTTGCATACAATGTCTATTTGCTTGATAATGTATTCTTCATTGGATTTCTTCCTGCCTACCTTAATTTTCTACTCTCTTACTTTTGTTACTATCACCTACAAGGTAAAATACTTTTGTTTAAAATTCAACACCGTTAGTAATAAGAACAACTCAAATCAAACCCACAATGAAATACTAGTGGATATAATTTAAAAGACAAGATAATAACAAGTATTAACAACAGATAAACAAAGTGTAGTATATCCA
The DNA here is from genome assembly GCF_010015895.1 of Lontra canadensis. NCBI lineage: Eukaryota > Metazoa > Chordata > Mammalia > Carnivora > Mustelidae > Lontra > Lontra canadensis. Next base: position 13,677,784 of record NW_022631008.1, read on the forward strand.
TAAAAGAGAATGTAATTCTGCAGAAAAAAGCAAGGGTGTACTGATATATATTATTACATGGGTGAACCTTGAAAACATTAGGCTAAATGAAGAAGCCCGTCACAAAAGACCATATATTTTATAATTGTATTTATAGGCAATGTCCAGAATAGGAAACTTTATAGAGACAAAATACAGTTTAGTGATTGTTTAGGGCTGGGAGCATAGGAGGAACCGTGGAGTTATAGTTAATGAGTATAGCTTCTTTTAGGGTGATTAAAATGTTCTAAAAGTGATCAGAATGTTGGCCGCACAACTCTGAATATACTCAGAACCATTGAATTGAATTGTATACTTGAATAGATGAGTTGTATCATAATGAATTATAACTCAATAAAGCTGATATATACACTTTTAAATTATTTCACAAAAATGAAAACAAGGCCCCAGTGAACGTATGAAAGTGTGCTCAATTGCATTAAAAATATGGAACACATGATAACAAAAAATGATATTTGGCATCAACTAGATCAGCAAAACTTTAGAATTAAGAAGTCTGATAACAATGTGTTATTGAAAATGGGGATCAATGATCATTCCCAGGGGCTTGGAGAAGAGATGGACAGTAAGTGTTTAATGGGTACAGAGTTCCTATTGGGGATTGTGAAGAAGTTTTGGAGATAGATGGTGGTGATGGTGAAGATGGATGATTGTGCTGCCATGCGAATTCATTTAATGTTACAGAAATGTACACCAAAAAAAATCATTAAAATGGTGAATTTTATGTATATAATAAATAATATATTTTTTAAAGCAGAAAAAAAAGGAAAGAAGGAAGGAAAGAGAGAAAACAAGAAGAGGACCAAAAAGAAAGAAGAAAATGGGAATCAATGGAAATTCTCATCCACTGGTAACTAGAATATATTTCAGAAAATAAATTAAAAAGCTGAGAACCAGATTGAGGACCTAAATGTGTTGCAGAAACCTTCCCTTCCTATTCCTGCTTCTCACCTCAGCTCACCTGGGATTGAATCACTGGCTTGCTGAGTACCAGCGTGGATGTTTTTGTATCTGTAGCTCCTGGAAAAGCTTTCCTCTCATTCCAGTTAATGGAAGGATCACTGAATTGAAATTAGGGAACCGTGGGCTCATCTTTTACTGACTCTGTTTTGTGAATTTTGCTCTTCTTAAGGAAACATGCTCTGTTCCTTCATTTTCCATCCTCATTTATTAATCCAATTGTGGACTATTAAGAGAATCTGTATTTTAGATGCGTCATGCTAATACGTTCATTCTCCATCTATAGACCTCCTTGTCATTATGTTGGCCTGAATTCTGCAAAATCAGGGTTGAATAATACCTCTTTTGCTTCGTGGATATCTGAGTTGCATCCAGGACTAAACAGGAAAGCAATAGTTTTAGTACTGAAATCAGGAGAGTAGCATTGGTTTTTCCATTCTCACTGCAAGAGGACTGACAAAACTTAGTCATAAATTTCTTCCTGGTTCATCAAGAAAAACATAAAGCAACAAATACAATTCTAATTTGACTGTGAAATTTAGGGAGAAAGAAAGCAATTTGGAGAAAATGTGGTGTTTTTTTCCTATTTTTCTCATTATTGACACATTCACTATGTTGTAAGAAATGAAGATACTTCTACTTCATATTAGATGCCTTGCACCCAATACATTTAGAATTAAAACAACCAAGATATTTAAACAAAAAATCAGCCACTAAATATCTACTAATATCTGTTAAATGCATATCTCATTAAAGTCCTTCCAAGAATTTTAGCCTCTCACCCACAAGTGAGGTCTATATGACAGTACAAATACAGATAAAACTAAAAAGTGAGTTTGAAATGATAAAAATAAATAAATTAAAATTAAAAAACAATGAACAGCTAGTGTTTGAGTTCTAGCTAAAATTCTATTACTATTTAAAAATTGAATCTTGGAAAGTTTAGTTAAGCTATGTAGGTTGCAAAATGATCTGTTAGAATAGAAGATATCTAATGTTGCTTCCAATTTTAATTTCAGAGTCTTTAAAGTTTTGTCAGGTATCCAAATTGCTGCTTTCCACAATGTTAAAATCTACATCTTAGGAAATAACTGCATGACTGCCTTATGTTTTCAACCTATTATTTGGAGCTCTATAGATAAAACTTCAATCATCAAGCAGATTAGATTATTCTCACTTCTCAAGCAATAAAAAATGTTGCTTTGCATAGAATCCATTATTTCCAGACTTCAAAATCATGCTTATGGTTGGCTGCCCACTAAGACAACACATTCACTATGAATAATTTAGCTTTTTATTGTCTTCTTTTCAATCTTTCTGATCTAGTCCTTTGTTATAATAAAGGACTAATCAATAGATGAATATTAAGACTGCCTTGTGATTTAAACCTAAAAGAAATTTTAGAAAAGAAGTTGATTTAATGTTCTGTACTATGTTTTCCCTAGCTAAAGACTGGGAATGAGACTTCACTGATGTCAGTTAAGTCTTCAATAAGATATATAGTCCATAGAGTTATGATAAGTGTTAAGTTTATAATAATAGCCATCCCTTAGGACTGGAATAAAATTCTCTTCATTTTGTAGTTTCTAGCATTTAGCATCAGGCTAAAACATAACAGATTCCCTATAAATGTGTTGAGCTGAATTTAACTGAAGGCAACAAGGAAAAGAATAAAGAACTTCAAATTAATTGTGTTAGACACTTTGTAAGTACTTTACAAAAGTTATCCCACAAAGGTCACTGACTGTATGTAGATATTTTCAATATACACACTGAGGCTGCATCTGCTCAGGCAAAGAGAACCACCATGTCATGGATTTCAGTGAAGTGTTTTATCCAAGTTGCAGAAATCTGGCTTACGAAACCAGTGAATTGTATAAGATTGATGAATGACAGATCCTTACCCCTGAAACAAGTAATACATTATGTGTTAATAAAAAAATTAATAATAAAAAACTATAAAATTATTAGGGCAAAAAAAGAAACCAGTTCTTCCTGGTTTCTCATGTTCACTCCATCACATAATTTGTTTGTAACTCTGTTTTCCATAAGTACTTTGGATTTCATTAAGCTGTAGAAAAATAAAAATTGTATGTTAACAGAAATGAATATATTCTGTGTACTTGGTTAAGGATTATTTGTAAAGTTTTGTAATTCCCAATTTACAAGAACTTGACTTTGTCTTCTCTGAGTGTTAGTTGATAAAATAAAAGTTTAAAAAAGAATCAAAAGAGAGTGAAAAATGAATATGATTTATTCAATCCCAGCAGTATTTTATATACTAGATGAACATACAGCCATGACAAGCCTAGAGATTTGTCAAAAATTTATTAAAAGGAAGTACTGTCACATTTTTATCTTTAGCAAAGTTTTACCAGGTTCTGTTTAGTTCCAAATATATTCTCTTATGGCCTAAAATTCATTGAATCATTCATGGAATACTTGCTTCAGTGTATTCTGAATGTAAGTAAATGGTATTATTATCAGAAAGCATCAGTGTATTCTGCAGTAACTTTCTAAAGTCATCCCACATTAATGCTTCTGAGTATCTACAACTAATCCACATAATCAATAAATATTTGTGGCATAGCTACTCTGTGCTAAGAACTGTTTAAAGGTTAAGCTCTAGAGGTAAAGCTCCAACTGCCTTCGGTAGCCACATTTTAGTAAACTACACTCAAAAACAGAAATATAGACCAAAAAGGTAAATAAAATGTATTAAATTAAAAATGACAGTTACAAAAACAAATACATAGGATATATTCGATAAAAATTTAAATCAAAGCTCTGGAAAAAAGTTTGATTGATGATTAGAAAGACAGTGATTAAAAAGGTCTTTTCTGAGGAGAAGCCAGTCATGTAAAAATCTAGTGGAAAAGCATTCTAGGCAGAGGGAAAATCAAGAAGACCCCAAGTAAGGACTACTTTGATTCTATTTGAATATATTCCAAAACCATTGTTCCTGGTATTTATCAAATGAAGGGAAGGGAGGCTGGAAATGAAGTCAGTGAAGTAGGCAGAAGTCAACTGGATCAGGTCTTCTAGGCTAAAAGGATGGGGATATATTGTACTTGACTTGAATTGCAATGGGAAACCACTAAAGTATGGTAAATATAAACCTGTCATCCAAACCAGGACACTTTTGACAGTGAAAAAAGATTCTATTAATAATCATTCCAGAACGATAGAAACAAACTAGTACTCTCTCCTGCAAAGTGGAACATGAGCAGCATTTATTGACTATTTCTAAGTAAAGGAGTGGCATAATATGCTTAATGTTCGCAGAATATTAAATTGAACTCTTTGCAGAGATTGGACCAAAGACAAAAGTTTAAACAGGAAGACCAACTAGAAGTTAATGCTTATATCCCACTGACAAATAATTTTTCTTGAACTCAGCTTCCAGTAGCAGAGTTAGTGCGACGTATTCAGATGTGGAATTAGAGCCTTAAGAAATTTTGTTGGATTGGATGTGGCATATAAAAGAAAAAAAGAAAACAGGATGACTCAGTCTTTTTTCCTGAGCAAATGGGTGAATACTAATACCATACACCCGCATTGAGTAAACTGAGCAGGAGGAAGAGTAAGGAGAGGAAACAAGAATTCTCTCAGGACAAATTCATTTTGAGATTAATGTAGTCTTCAAGTTTAGAATGTTTAATCTCAGTGCATTGCTAGACAAGTGGTCAATTGAGTCAAACTTCCAAGCCACACTATTGAACAGAATCTATTCGTTCAGATTCAACTGTCTCAAGTAATTCATAAGCAAAAGTAGTAATTTTGGAGGTCTATCCTTCAGCAGAAAGAAAACAGGATTTAAAAAAAAAAAAAAGTAAAACTTAAGTATAATGTTTAAAGGCATTCTTCTATTTTGAAGTCCATGGTTTTCCACATCATCTCAATATCCAGAAAGACAGAAAATTAAAGATATAAATATATGTAATAACACAAAAATGCATTAACTTCTATTTTATTTTACTCAGGTGTACTTCCCATAGTTTCTTATCCTACTGTTGAGGAGTTGGTAGATACTGGAACAGCCTGTGTTGCGGTACTAAAAAGCAATGGGACTGATAAACATCGATAGCAAACAAAATTTTTATTCTTGCCTATAGGCAATATATACCATAGTGTGAAAGAACCAGTATCTTATGTAACTGGTCAGATGTCCATTCTGATTGATTAGTGCCCATGAGGTACTAGCAGTTAAAGAATATTAATGCTGCTAGTGGTTAAAGAACAAAATGCTACCTGCCTATATTTTCACTACAAAAGTAAGGTTTATAGAGTTTTACCATGATCAAACATTTTTATTTAAAAAATGAAAAAAAAATTACAGGGGCCTATAATCTAGCCATTTTCTGTAGGAGCAAAGGGAATTATATGCAATAGTCAAACCCATACTGAGAACTAAATACAACTAACTTCATATGGTCATATATGACAAACTATAAAAAATATAGAGTAAACAAAAGATCATTCTCCATCTCTTCCTCCTAAAGACTATAACTGACCTCTAACCATTGTGCATCTCCTTGTTTCAAAACTGCCAAAACTAAGTAATATTCCCAGAATACCAACACTGAGAGCAAGATTTGATCAAAAAGCTCAGCAAACTGGCTGGATCTGTGTTTTCTTAGTGATAGTACTATAGGGGGCTATCAGTATTATCTTCATGCTGCATATGTTCAGTCCACATATATAATTAAGTGATAAGGCATGGAACAGTTGGCACATGACAGGGCCAGAATCAAACTGTGTCTGTCTCCAAAGTTAAAACTCTTAACCACTAAATCATGCTGTTGCTATGGTCATAAACAGGAATTTAAGTGATAGGAAAAAAAAAAGTAGTATTCCATAGTGGCTTTGCTACATCTGAAATATAGATTGAAATTGAGTTAAAATTAGCCATCCTTTAAGAAGATGGCTTTTCTCAAATAAGATTTAATGCAACCTTTTGTACTTGATAGTATCAAGTTTCTAATCTCAGTAAAATTTAAAGACCTAAAAGATCCCTAGTCCTATAAAGACGTAGAGTACTTCTGGGTGGTATTTATGATTACATCAGTATCATCTAAAAATTTAAAAATTAATCAGCCCAATTTCTGTCCACAAAATGCTAAATGATTTATTTATTGCTTTTGTTTGTCTGTTTGGTTCCACTTGTTTGATAAAATTGACCTTTTATTTTGGCATAAGGTAAATAAGTATTAACCAATAATTATAGGAAATTGGATCTTCTAAGGCATATTTCAGAAATAAGAAATTCTTTTTGCTCATTGATAACTACCTGCAGTGGGACAAATCCAGCAAGTAAGAAGTCTTTACCTATGCGTAGGTTAATTACATTAAATATAATGTTTTTATGTACCACTGGAAATGTTATTCAAATAAATCACTTTCAGCATCAGAAATCGGTGGCCTGAAACAACATCTCTAAAATTTTCAGGGATATCCCTTAGTTTCCTTATTTTTTGCAGTGATTTCAAATTCAAACAGAACATAGCTATAAGATAATGCCAGAAAAAAAATTCACTACTTAACACCAGGACAAGTGTATTGTTCATAGGTATGGTGGATGCTAGATATAGGTATGGTGTGACTGCCAGTACCAGGGCATAGAAATATATATAGAAGTCACAGTCTCTCTCTTAAGAAGCTCCCACAGGGGGCGCCTGGGTGGCTCAGTGGGTTAAAGCCTCTGCCTTCGGCTCAGGTCATGATCCCAGGGTCCTCAGATTGAGCCCCGCATGGGAATCTCTGCTCAGCAGAGAGCCTGCTTCCTTCTCTCTCTGCCTGCCTCTCTGCCTACTTGTGATCTCTGTCTGTCAAATAAATAAAATCTTAAAAAAAAAAAAAAAAAGGAAAAAAAAGAAGAAGAAGAATCTCCCACAGACTATGAGCTAGTTACCTCTGATAAGGCATAGAACTTGATTATAGGTGAAAAATGAGTGAATCAAAATTAACATCACCAATACTGGAAAGAAACAACAATGCCAAAACCACCAAGTGTGTCTTGGTGGGATGCACTGAAGATCCAACATAAGGGCAGTGGTATTCTTGCCAAAATTTTGCAGCTTGAATCAAATGACAGACAAGCTCAAAGCGAGGGAAATTCTACAAAATAACTGACCTGCACTTTTCAAAAATGTGATAGTTAAGAAACACAAAGAAAAACTAAAAAAATTTTCCCACTTAAATGAGACTGCAGAAATATGGTTACTCCAATGTATTAAGTATCCTGGGTTGAATCCTGGACCAAGAAAAAAAGAGCTATAAAGGACATTTTGGGAGAAATTGATGAAACCTGAATAGGGACTATGGCTTAAGTATAAAACTACATAAAATACAAAATAAGATGATTTAAGAACATATCTTTGTTCTATACAAAGGAGCCAGGTGTCTCCAACATGCTCTGAAATGTGTTCAAAAAAATATGCTTATGTTTTATTTTACTTAAACATATATAGTTTTATTTTTACAAAACTGGGACCACATCTGTTATTCTGTAACTGGGTGTTTTCACTTACTACATCTTGTATATTACTATTTCATGCCTCTGAATAATATCAGAGTATTTTACAGGCATTGATGGGCATTTAAGTAGTTTTGATTTTTTTCAATATTATAAACAGTATGTTATTAACCTTTTTTATACCTGTATTTTTATAAGCTTGTTCCAGCATTTCTGTTGGCACAGTTTCCAGAAGTAGAATTATTAGATCAAAAGATGTAAGCAATTTAAATACTGTTTGATGCCATCAAATCACCCTCAAAAAATCTGAATCTACCATTCCCTTCAACAGTGTGAGTCCTATTTGCCCATAAATTCTTTAATACTAAACATTAACCCTTTAACTTTTATCCAATTTCTTTGTATCATTTTGATTTAATTTGGATTTTATAAATTACTGGTGAGGTTAAACTTTTAGTAATGTATATATTGGTCATCTGTACTTATTTTCTGTAAAATATCTATGTTTATCATGTGACAATTTATTTATTGTCATTTTCTTGTTGGGTCAAAAAGCTTCCTGTTTACTATGAATATTGGTGGTTTGCTGCATCTAAACTGAGAAAGGACATTCATCCATCCTGTGTTGACCTTTGTTTGTGGTGTATATTAAGAATTTTAAGTTCTGGGCAGTGAATTCTTCTAATCTTTTCTCCACATATTCTGTTTGACATTTTGTTTAGGAAGTTTTCCCTATCCCTACATTCTAAAAATACCCTTCTACAGCTTCTTTTACTTTTTAAAAATATTTAGATCTTAATATATGAGTAATTTTTATAGTATTAAGTAGCTATTGAAATACAATTTTGTTTTCAAATACATGTCCATCCCTATTTCATTTGATACTTGATTTTACTTTCCCTATTAATTTCAAATTCAGTCTTTTTACATATGTTAAATTCTCACAATTTAATATATTTGAATTACATATTCAAAAATATGCATTTGAATATATATATTTGCTTCAGAAATCTATGAATTATATTGAATCAGGAGAATGAAAACAGACAATATCTGTCTTTAAATTTAATATATATAAAAAGACTGAATTTGAAATTAATAGGGAAAGTAAAATCAAATTAAATTTCATTCTTCTGATTCAATATAACTCATAGGTTTCTGAAATAATACTGTTCTATTTTAGCTTCATGATATATTCGAGATATGTCAGGACTCCACTCCTTGTTTTATGCAAGTGGTGTAATAATTAAAAATAGAGACCCCAAAGCCAATCCTGGCCTTAGTGCTTTCTGCCTACTGGTGCGTCAATTGAACTTCTGTACCTCACATTCCTTATTTGTAAGATCAGTAAGAATATAGGATTATTATCATCATTGTACAATTGCTATGATTATAGGATTATTATTGACTGCTATAAATAAATTTTTTAATATATGTAAAATTTGTACATCAGTATCATGTCATAAACACTCTACAAATGTTGCTTACTACTATTTCTCCTTTACACTTTGTTTTTGAAAAATATGGCCATTCTTTTGCAATTTTTGCATCATATAAATTTTTGCATCAGTTTTCCAATTTCCCCCGAGTATTGCCATTTGTTTTTACTTTATTAGATAGAGCAATGGGTGCCAGGTTAATTATATCCAAAATACTTTTTGTGTGGCTTGGTACTGTTGAGCAATGATGCCCTGTCTTCACATGAAAGTTTAAATATAATCCAAAATATCACTGCCTTTGGTCTGGACTTGCTGTGGTTAAAGCTGCCCACTACAATGACAAACACACTTCTCCCTGGACTCAGGAGAACAGTTTGAAAATCTCTGCTCTGGGATAATTTATGTCTTATCATACAATCTCTTAACACATGTATGTTTTTCTCAGTAAACCGTGACTGAATTACTGTGCTTTGTTATCTGAGAGTAACTTGTCATTTCATGTACTCTAGGTGATATTCTAGAATTTATAATTTCAGTAAAGAAAGAATTAAATGACCACCATGCCTATCTGACCTGAGGTTGCATTTTACTAACGAGTCATAATACACTAATGTGTGCCATATGAAAAACCTTTTGTTTAACCAAATTCAGTAAAGCTTATTTAAATGGATTCACACTCTAACATGGTTAGGTGAGATGATATTATAACTGTATTCACATTTGCTATGGTAGGTATGTTAACATATTAGTTTTTTTGTATAAAATACATTACTGGATTTTGTGGTCCAGGATTGCTGTTATTGGTTGTCTTCTTGATTTAATATAAACAGCTCCCTAAACCATAAATAATCTAATCAGCCTTCTGTATTTTTATATTTGTGTCATCACTTCTGTTAAGCTAAAAATGCAATTCACTAGTTATTGTCATAAACATAGTCAACTGCGTACAAGGAGTTATAATAGGCTGTATTTGTTCTTTTGTTACACTTTGTTCAACCAAGTGACAGCAGGAACTTGCATCTAAAACACAAGTTATTGTACACTGCAGGCCAAAGCATAGGCTGGTTCTGGAATATGAGCTAATAGTGCAGACATGGAATAACAGTGAATGGCTCTCTGGGTTCCAATGAGTAAGGCAACTTTCCAGTTCATCTGAGAGAAACACAGTCCAATATTATCACAGCAATGTATCCATCTGTGCATCTTAGGAGCTCTGAATGAGTGCATTGCAGAGACTATGGCTGGTTAGCCAGTTATTGAATGTTGCACACTGCTTTGTCTGTGTGATAATAAAAGGGACCACAGATGGGACTATTGTTTTAGGAGGGATACCAATAGTGGGCATCCTGATACATTGTGTCATCAAAGTATACAATGTCACAGAAAAAAAATGGATGACTTTCAACAAAGGACTATTATGTTGAACCATGCTACATACTTTGAGCCATTTGTGAAGAAAAAAAAAATACATTTGAACTGTGCACTAAGGACAGTCTTCTATAGGTCTTGTAACTGTTGGATGGATCAGTATAAATGTGACTCACATAATATGCATTTAACTATGTAAAAGGAAAATCAACGGTTTTTAGTTTTGAACAATAAATAGTAACAACAAAACATGAAACTTGAAGTCCTTAGAACTCACTAAACTCTGGGGATTTTCTCTGCTTTAACCTAAAAACAAAAACAAAAGCAACAAAACAACAAAACACACACATCCACAATATGATTATATCCCCGTGTGACATATAGGTTAAGTATAGTCTTTGAAGTGAAGAAATTCAGCTGAGATCACAACTAACAATTTTGGAGCAGAATTCAAATCAGTCTGTCTAATTTCAAAGCCTCACACTTGTCTCACAGGCTGTTAACTTCTGTGCTTTAGGAGCAACTCCATTAAAATCAGTTTCTAGACCTCCAAGAATGAGCACATTCTCTCAACGTGTACACTGTATTTTTTACCTTTTTACTTCTCAGGTTTAGCGCTTCTTGTCATTGCTTGCTTAGCATTATACCATCGTTTTCCTCTCATTCTGTCATGCTTCTAAAATGACCCTTTTAATATTTTAACTCTCAGTTTTAGATGATACTCTTAATTTATTTGCTTGTTTCAAAAATGTATCAAAATACACACAGCAAACCTCCAATGCAAACCTCCAAGATGTAACAAAGGTTAACACCTTAGCATATTTACCTAATTTCTTTTTTAATATAAAAGGAGCAAACCTTACAAATAACATTGAATTTTCCTGTTTTGATTCTTGGTCACCTTATTCCCTCTCCACAGACAAAGACTATCATGAACTTCGACTGCATTCTGTAAGACAGTGTTTTTAATTATTTTAGTACATATATATTATCTATAAGCCATAATTAACATTAGTTAATTATGTGTTGATCTGCATAAATGGTATCATGCTGGGCAAATGAGTCTATGACTTTCATTTTGCAATCCAACATGTAATCTAGTTGATTTATTTTAACAATTGCATAATAATATACCTAGGTTTTATTTATCCATTTTCCTACTGATGAATATTTAGATATCAAACCTTACTATTTCAAATAAACAACAACCTTCCACTTCAAATGCAACAAAAAAACTTCTGCATATTTACTTATGCACGTATGTGAAGTTTATCTAAGGTATATTCCTTAAAGTGTGCTCTCAGTGGTCAGGGCCAAACACTGTCCTGTTAATTATTTTAAATAGAAACATTTTGTACAATGTACTTTTGTCCAGTATTATCTGAACATGATATTTTACCAGCAGCATACAAATAGACTTATTTCTTCATATTTGCTAATGCTAAATTCTTTTGAAAAAATAATTGTTTCATATATTATTGTCATGGATTGAATGTGTCCCCCCCAAAACTTGTATGTTGAAATCTGACCCCTCAAAGGTAGTAGTATTAGGAGATAAGGCCTTTGGGAGGTAATTAGGTCTTAAAGATGGAACCATAATGAATGGGATAGTGCCCTTATAAAAGAGACCCCAGGGATCTCTTTTTGTTCTCTCTTAAGTTAGGTACAATGAGAAAAGAGTCATCTATGAATCAGGAAGTGAGCCCTCACCAGACATTGAATCTGCCAGCACCTTGAACTTGGATCTTGTGAGAAGTAAATGTTTGTTTTTGAAGCCACCCAGCCTATGGTAATTTTGTTATAGCAACCAAAATGGACTAAGACACTCATATATGTTTAAAAAAACTATTAAATATATATGTACGTTTTTAAGGAATAATATATGAACGTCATGGGACTTGCTACCAAGGTTAAAAGTAAAATACTATTGGTCCCTTAGAGGTTATGCATTGCTACCAAAACATATCACTATCACCCTCCAGAATAATGTTTGTGTGTTCATAATTTTCTTCTTCCATATAAACTTTACCATCTGGGAAGGAATATATAGTTTTAAAAACCTGAATAGCAGGCCTAAAGCTAGATGTGCAAGAAAGAGTCACTGTCACTATTAGACAAGACTTCCAGGAGAAACTCTGCTGATAGGGCTTTAGAATTTCTTAGAGTATAAAGGTATCTTCTGGGGAATCTAGTGGGTGAGGCTATCAGAATCATGAAAAATATAGGGGTCATGCCACTTGGACCATCTCGCTAAGCTAAAATAAGAAGGAGATATTGGGATTTTCCAACAGAATTGTGCTCAGAACAAGTGGGCAATTCTGCATTTTCTACTTTTCAGCTCTCTATTGCCCAACTTTAGTTTCCTGAATTGGTCAAAGCAGAACATTAGCCAAGCACAGGATCAGGTCCTAGGTCCTAGCTGGGCATTATGCCCTAGGGTAATACTAGCACAGTGGCCGTGGGGAAGCTGTTGAAGGTATACTTCAACATGTTTATCACTTGAGTTACTCTAATCTAATCTGAGACATGGCTGGGATCTTCATCATTTTACTGGAAATTCTCCTTATTTGTGTCCTATATTAAATCTCCTCTTTGATATATCCTAGCTTAGTCTCTGCCTTGGTTTATTTTGATCTCCATAAGGTAAGCTATTTTGGTTCACCAAAATAGGGAGAACCTGTGCTATCAGAATTTCAAGCTTGTCCTCAGGTACCGGTCAGGTTCCCAACAGGGACCTCCAAAGTCTCCTACTTAGAAAGCAAGGACCTGGGAATACAATAGCTGAGAAGGACTGGTATCTCGGAACTCCTCAATGAGTATAGGATTGCCATTTAATCCCTTTGTTTTGGGCATATCTCTCCCTTCTTGTTTCCACCAATCTCCTCTCTTTTACTTGATTCAGAACATAAACTTTTAGATTACTGCTTGGTTGAAGAAGAGGCAGTTTTAAAAAAGAGGACTTTTTTTAAAGGGATCTAGAGATAATGCATCTAAATGGCTTTTACCCAGTCCTTCACACATTAAACTCCCCCTTCATTTCTGTTAACATGGTCCTGGACATATTTGGTAATTTTTAAGAATTATCCAGTAGACACTACGTAGTCTTAAGCTTTCCTCATATCAGGCTTGGAATCTGGCTTTCTTGTGAGTAATCAACCACTCTATCTGCTGCTTTCCAGCTTCCAAAATAAGCTTGTTGCTCTTCCCTTTTTTCAGTGTTTCTCATTTTTGTCATCACTAAAGTAAGCATTGTGCAGACTGAGGTCAAATCTAAAGTGAAATAATGAATTTTTGCTGAAAATGTAGGCAAGCCACAAAATTCCTACCTGAGAACTCCTTTATTGTTTTATTAACCTTTTTTCCTTAAATCTTTTAAAACAGAAAGCCCTATATGATTCTGTACATTCAAAAGAAATCTTGACAATACTTTTCGGAATGCTACACACTTAATCAAATGAAATTAAGTAATTTGAAACTATGGATTTAATTCATAAGAATCTTAAATATGAATCAGAGAAAACTGCACAGCTGAAATGGGTTCTTTTTGTACACCATGAAATGCTGGGGCATACCAGAGCTGGGTAGTGTGTGAAATGCTGGTAGAAAGTATGCTCTAGCATTCTTTAGACTATGTAATGAGTGGAATGTGGGGAAAGATGTAAAAAATAATAACAAACAACACAGACAAGGGTATCCAAAATAAATGATTAATTCAGTTGGTAGAACCTTCTAAAAATATTCAATGTGCTAGGGATTTGGAATCTAAAGAGGAAGACATGGCCCATGTCTCGCAGAAGCTCACAGTCTATCCCTCTGGAGAAAGAGTGTCCAGAGAAAGCAGACTGTCAGATAATAACAGGACTCAAGATTTATGCATGATTTTCCTCTCTCTTCTCAACACATTCTTCTTTTTTTTTTTTTTTTTTAATCTTTGCTTGACTGGCTCTTTTCTTATCTTTCAGATATCAGCTAAAATGTCATCTCTTCCTGACCATCCTGTCCAAAGCACATCACCTGTCTGCACCTTCACTATCATTATGTTTATTTTAGTATTCTGTTTGTTTCCTTCAGAATATTAATCAAAATGCATGATTATTTTATACTTATTTGTTCGTGTCTCCCTTCTGTCTCCCACCACTGGACAAGGACCCTATCTCTTGTGTTTTCCATTTTATATGCAATAAATGAAGCAGTACTTATTACACAGCATACTGGGGGAATTTAGTAGTATTTCCTGTCTAAACTTTCTGGCAGCACATGAGCTAATTCTTGAAGGATTTGTAGGAGGTAGCTGATGGTAGAGATATTTAGGGGAGGTCATTTCATTCAAGCAGAGAGGTATGTGGGAAACCACAACTATTTAATATAGTTGGAGTGAATACTTTAATAATGTGGGTAAAAAAGGAACTGGAGGGAAATAACATTGAAGAGGAAAGCTGAGCAAACTCATGAATTACTGCCTCATTACAAAGTCTTGGGCAACACTGCAATATTTTAGGCAGGGGAAATACAGGAATAGAGTTTTTTATTAAAAAAAAAAAAAAGAAAGAAAGAAAGCTGGGGCACCTGGGTGGCTCAGTGGGTTAAGCCTCTGCCTTCGGCTCGGGTCATGATCTCGGGGTCCTGGGATCGAGTCCCACATCGGGGTCTCAGCTCAGCAGGGAGCCTGCTTCCCTGTCCCTCTATCTCTGCCTGCCTCTCTGCCTACCTCTCTGCCTACTTGTGATCTCTGTCAAATAAATAAATAAAACCTTTAAAAAAGAAAGAAAGAAAGAAAGAACGAAAGAAAAAAGAAATCACAGTGGGCGCCTGGGTGGCTCAGTTGGTTAAACAACTGCCTTCAGCTCAAGTCACGATCCCTGAGTCCTGACATCGAGTCCCATATGGGGCTCCCAGCTCCACAGGAGTCTGCTTCTCCCTTTGACCTTCTCCCCTCTCATGCTCTCTCTCACTCTTTCTCTCTCAAATAAATAAATAAATCTTTTAAAAAAAATCACAGAAAAGGGAGCAGAAACGGACTTGAATGGAGCAAAGCTATAGCTATAAGTGTTGTAGTCATTCTCCTGTAGAAAAAAATAAGAATTTGAACTTTATATGGAACGGAAAGATGAAGAGCTTTAGAACCAACAGTATTTGGTGATTTATCCCACATTAGTGAGTAAATGAGATTGACATATTAATGGTCTTTTTCAAATTTCCTATATGGGCTTTCAGGTAGAAAATGGTGCCATGGGATGCCTGAGTGGCTAAGCTGGTAGCGTCTGCCTTGGGCTCAGGTCATGATCCCAGGTGGGACTGAGTCCCAAATCATGTTCCCGACACAGCAGGGAACATGCTTCTCCCTCTGCCTGCTGCTCTAGCTGCTTGTGCTCTCTCTCTCTGACAAATAAATAAATAAAATCTTGAAAAAAAAGAAAGAAAGAAAATGGCCCCATATACTAAAGTGAAAAAAAATGAGGAGTCTGTCCACATTTAGATTGAGATTTTGCATGCATATATGATGCTAATTATATGATTTTTACTTTGTACCACTTTTTAAAATCTTTTTCTTTCCTTGGACCTTTCATGTGATAATTCCCAAATACTTGTTGAATATATATTTCTTTTTTTTATTTGTTCCTCCTACACTCCACAATACATAATTGTCCAGACATTTAGAGATTGAAAGAGAAGAGTGTTTTAAGAAGACAAAAATCCAGACTTAAGACTCTTTTAATTATCACTTTTTTGTTTAAATGTGAGCTTACAGACTAATGGAGAACAAGTATTGCCACTGAAATGATTATTTGGAAAAGAAAAATGCATTTTTGTTGTGACCAAAGGAAGAGTAATAGCTTCATTATATGCCTATTATTTCGCATTAGCTAAATGCAAATAATGACTAATTCCTGTAGCATGTCCTAATTTTGTAAAGGAAATCAAAATGCTAAGGTATTGTCATTTGTTTTTATGCAGGCACAATACAGGCAAATGTAATACATTAATGCAAATTATAGGTAATAACCCAGGTATAAAGAAAACATATATAACTCCAAGTGCTTTAAAAAGATTAGATTAGAGGAAAACTTTAGAATGGAATAAATTCTTTCATATATTCAAGGGGAATTTTTTCAATACACAAATAATTCAAAACACAGCATTTTAATATTTTTATTTTAAATTTCCCAATTTTGCATCTAAAATTTAAGTCAGATACTCATTGTTTTTGCTAATCTAAAAATGGAATATTTAAACACTTGAGCTTTTTCTATAATTTGGCTATTGTTAGCAATGTTGCTATAAACATTGGGGTGTATGTATCCCTTTGAGTCAGTATTTTTGTATTCTTTGGGTAAATACCTAGTAGTGCAATTGCTGGATTGTAGGGTAGTTTTAACTTTTTGAGGAGCCACCATGCTGTTTTCCACAGTGACCTGTTTTCCACAGTGATGGCGATAGTAATGCAAATGCAAATGCAAATCAGTTTGCATTCCCACCCACAGGGCAAGAGGTTTCCTCTTTGTCTACATCCTAGCCAACACCTGTTGCTTCTTGTGTTGTAGATTTTTAGCCATTCTGACAGATGCAAGGTGATATTTCATTTTAGTTTTGATTTGCATTTCCCTGATGATAAGTGATGTTGAGCATCTTTTCATGTGACTGATGAATGGATAAGGAAGATGTGGTACATAAATACAATGAATGTTATTCACCCTTAAAAAGAATGAAATCTTACCATTTGCAACAACATCGGAGAAGCTAGAGAATGTTATGTGAAGTGAAATAAGTCAGTCAGAGAAAGACAAATACCATATGATTTAACTCACATGTGGGATTAAGAAACAAAACAAATGAGCAAAGAAAAAAAAAAGAGTGAGAGAGGCAAACCAAGAAATGCACTCTACAGAGAACAAACTGATGATTACGTGTGGAGGTGGGCAAGAGAATGGGTGAAATAGGTGATGTGGATTAAGGAGTGCACTTGCTGTGATGAGCACCAGGTTGGTATGGAAATGCTCAATCACTATATTGTACACCTGAAATTAAAATTACACTGTATGTTAACTAACTGCAATTTAAGTAAAACTTAAAATAAAACCAATATCTAATGAAAAAATAAAAATGGAACATATGTTTCTATTTGAGGAAAGTTAACAAAATGTTTCTATGAAATAGCTGATGTTGCTCTTAAAATATTAATAGGTTGGATGCCATATTAATAAAAACACAAGATATATGATTGTAAGAAAATTAGTTAAGTGATTTTTTTTGTTCCTTTCAGTTCTCCAAAATGTGAAACAGCACATTAAACATAAAAGCAGTCAGACAAATAATTAAAAATAAATACAGGCTATTTATATACATCCTTATTATTTTTCTATCAGAATGCTTAGTGATGCAAAATTAATCTCATCACTAGATAAACTTTCTGTATAATCTTGGGCTTCTCGAGTTTAACATCCAGAAGTCTAGTAACATGAAGTTTACATTATAGTTAAACTATAGTTAAAAGGCAGACATTTAATTTGATAGATTAAATTTTGGGGTAAATGTCCTAATTTTATAATATCAAATGACACCAGAATTCTCTTTACCTAAATCTATGTATGTTACCTAAATCTATGTGTGTTATATACATAATCTAGTTTTGTTTAAAATGAATATGTATCTTGAGAAAAATAGAAAAAAAATTGAAGAAAAAAAACCTGGGAAAAAGTAACAGGAATAAGAGCTCCTTGGAGAATTGTCTAATTCCTGGTCAAGGGAAAAAAGGTATTATGTGATGCTTAGGCATTTTGTTGTGCCAGAAATCAATGTGTCTTCAAAATTAATGGGGTAACATTAAAACAGCAAGCAAAGAGATTTAAGGATCCCTCTCTGACCAAGGTTGAGTACCAAAAGAATAACTATAATAAAATAAAATAATCTTGAAATGATCAAGAATTTGTACTCAAAAACAATAAAGCCAGAAAAAAATGTATAGGTCAACATTTGATCAATCGTTGATTGATCTGTAAAATTGGTAACTAAATAAAAGAAGTAAACATACATCATCTTTTCCATTAGGAACTATATTTCATAGTAAGTAAGTAGTTCCAATAAGTAAGAAAAAGTCCAACATCACAAAAGAATATCAACTTATAGAAGAAATGATAGAATTAAAACACCATTGTTTTACATTTGTATCCCCCAGGTAATGTAACATTAAAATATATAAGTGAAGTTTACAGAACTACAAGGAAAATGATTACAAATCTTAAATCAAAACAGAAGATTGTAAGACTTCTCTGTCAAAAATAAATAAATTGAGGAATGGAAATAATCAGTATGTTATAAGAGATTTAAACAAACAAATTCAAATGAAAATATACAGAACTCCATACTTTGCAATTTCCATATACACATTTTTAGCATACTACATATATCACTTACAAAACTGTATTTAAATTATAAGCAATAATTGACAACAAACAGCAAAGCCTCATAATCATATAGATTATTTTCTGCTGACAATGTTATTAAACTATGTATTAGTGACTAAAGTACTTACCAAATACCACATATATTTGGAAATTTTCACAGTTATTCCAAAAGAAAGAAAATTTCTAAAATATATGTAACTGAAGATTCAGAAGGAGAAGAGAGAGCAAATGGAGTAGTGGCAATATTTAAAGATTCAGTGACTGAAATTTTTACATACTAATGAAGAAATTTAATCCATCAATTTAAAAAGCTCTACAAACCAAATAAGATAAATATAAACAAAATCACATTTAGGCATGTCATAGTAAAACTAGTAAAAATCAAAACAAAAAGGAAATCTTAATAGCAGCCAGAGAAAAAGAAGTTATACTGTATTTAACATGGAATTAACAAAGCTGACAGAAACAGTTGAGAAGCTTTAAAAAATATATATAATTACAACCCTAAAGGAAAACAATTCTCACCTTTGATTCTATCTCCAGCTAAAACTATATTCAAAGTGAAAATGAAATAAAAATAATTTCTGAGAAAATCAGAAAATGTATCACCTGTGTCCTATACTAAAAGAAAAACTAAAAGGACTAATTTAAGCAGAAGGAAACTTATTTCAGATGGAAACATAAAAATGCTTGAAAACAGACCAAGAAATGAAAAGAGTAAATATTAGGTAAACATAAATGAATATTAACCATAAAAAGCTATGGTTGGAAATTTCCATATGCTCCAGTCTCACATTCAAAGAATTTATAAGTTACCACTCCATCTTAACAATAAATAAACACACTGAAAAATCAACAAGTTTTTCTAGATTCATTAGAGTAGTCACAGGGCAAACTGCTGCTCTGAGAATTAGACAGGTGAACACAAAGAATCACAGCTGACTGGTACAGAAATCCGTAAGCAGAAATCTCTTAACAAAACCACTGCTGGAGTAGGAACATCTGAATTGTAACTGATAAATTGTTGGCAACCTGGTGTGGAAAATCTGAGAGTTACAAACTCCAGGGAGACCAAGTCATAGGGGAATCCTTGGGCTTTTGTGAATTTACCTCCAGGAGTTCAACAAGGTCCTCTCTATGAAAATCAGAGAAAAATCCACTTATGCAGGGGAAGGGAGAAGTAATCAGTTTGAAAAGGAGAAGAAGAGAGTACACTTCTCTTATAAGCAAACCTGCCCTTGGGAGAAACTATTTTACTAGAGCTCAACTTCCTGGAGTTTTATTGGAGCTTAACCTCCCCATGGAAAGAAAAATAACTCTAGTCTCATTTAGTCATCCTGTTATAAGGAGAAAATAAAACTGAGAAGCACTAATGAAGTTTATAGTCCAGGGGCACAGGCACATGGAAGGACTGAGATCTAATCAGATTCTACAGAACACTTTCTCTCCCCCTACACATTTCCAACATTTTACTAAAGTTCATGTTTATTTGTTTGTTTGTTTGTTTGTTTTACAGGAGTTTCTTTTACCTAGCTATAAAGAAAAAAAATTACAAGACATACTAAAAGGCAAAATCACAGTTTGAAAATACTGAACATCAGAAACAGTCAGACATGGAAGGGATGTTGGAAATTAGGAGACTAAGAATTTTTTAAAACTCTGATTAACATACCAAGGGCTTTAATAAAAAAAGTAGTCATTATGCAAGAATGGATGAACAGCAGAGAGATAGACATTCTAAGAAAGAATCAAAAAGAAATGATAGAGATCAAAAACCCTGTGGCAAAAATGAAAAATGCCTTTGGTAGCCTTGTTAGTAGGATAGACACAGCTGAGGAAAAGTTTCTGTACTTAAAGGTATGACAATAGAAACTTCTAAAACTAAAAGGCAAAAAGAAAAAAGACTAAAACAAACAAACAGAATATCCAAGAACAGTAGGCCCAGCACAAAAGATATAACATACATATAAAGGGAATACCAGAAAGTGAAGAAAAAGAAAAGAAGAGAAGAGAAAGGAAAGAAAGGGGGGAAAAAAGAAAAGAAAAAGAAAAGACAATATTTGAAGCAATAATGTAAATTTCTCCAAATTAATGTCAGACAACAAAGCAAATATCCAGGAAACACAGGGAACAGCAAACAGGATAAATCTCAAAACCATCTACACGTAGGCATTCACATTCAAACTTCAGAATATCAAAGTTAGAGAAAAAAATCTTGAAAAAACTCAGAGGAAAAATAATACCTTACCTCCAGAGAAACAAACACAAAATTATATCCGGTATCTCAGAACCAATGTAAGCAAGAAAAGAGTTAGGTGAAATATTTAAGATGTTGAGAAGAAAAAATAAAATAAAAAACCTTGAATTCTGTAGTCTGCAAACTGCCCTTCAAAATTGAAGAAGAAATGCCTTTTTAGACAAACAAAAATTGAAGGAATTTGTTGCCAGTAGTACTGCCTTGCAAGATATGTTTTTAAAATTTTTTCAGAGAGAAGAAAATTATATTCATCAGGTATATCAAGTATACACAAAGAATGGGAAAGCATCAGAGAAGGAATAAGTGTGGGTAAATGAAAACTTTATTTTTCTTATGCTTAATTAACTAAACAGGTAGCAGTTTGTTCAAAATGCCAATAGCAACAATGTATTGACTATGTATGCTTAGTGTATAAAAATATTTGTTTGTTTATATATAAGCAAGATGAATGACAGCAAAGACAAAGGTGAGAGAGAAATATTTGGAATATTTTTTTAATATAATAAACACTTCCTGTGGAATGGTATAGTGTTATTTGAACATGGGTTTAGATTACTTGTATATTTCAGTCTTTGGGACAATAACAAAAAAAAGTTAAATAAAAAAGGATGATTGTTCAGGTGCCTGAGCAGCACAGTCTGTTAAGCATCCAACTCTTGTTTTTAGCTCAGGTCATGATCTCAGGGATGTAAAATCAAGCGTTACATTAGGCTCTGTGCTTCTGTCAACCCTACTTAAGATACTCTCTCTCCTTCTCCTTCTGCACCTCCTCCCCCACATCTCACCCTCTCTAAATTTTTTTTTAATGAATGATAAGAAAGAAAATGGAATTATATAAAATGCCCAATTAAAAACTACAAAGGCAAAAAATACATGGAAAAGCAAGACTAATAAACAAGGGCAACAAATGGAAAATAGTAACAAATAGAAAACAGTAACAAGTGCACCTGGGTGACTCAGTGGGTTAAAGCCTCTGTCATAATCTCAGGGTCCTGGGATCAAGTCCCGCATCAGGCTCTCTGCTCAGCAGGGAGCCTGCTTCCCTCTCTCTCGCTCTCTCTGCCTGCTTCTCTACCTTCTTGTGATCTCTGTCAAATAAATAAATAAAATCTTAAAAAAAAGAAAACAATAACAAATATGGCAAATATTAATAAAGCTATCACTATCATTTTAAATAATTATCTAATACAAGTATAAGACAAAGATTGTCAGAATGAATCAAAAATCAAAACCCAATATTATATTGGTTATAAGAAACCCATTTTAAATATAAAGACATGTATAGATTAAAAACGCAGGGATAGAGAAAGTTATGTTATGCCAACACTAATCAGAAGAAAGTGGGAGTGATTATATTAATTTCACACAAAGCAGATTTCAGAGCAAGGAGAGTTATTAGAAGTAAAAAGGGCACCACAAATGACGATGGGTGAATAATCTAAGAAGACATAACCATTTTTAATGTGTATGTACTTAACAACAGAACATGAAAATATATAAGGGAAAAACTGATAGAACTGCAGAGAAAATAGATGAATTCCTCTCATAGGTGGAAACTTCAACAGCCCTCTATTACAAATGGACAGATCCAGGAGGCAGAAAATCAATAAGGTCGTAGTTGAATTCAGCAGCACCATCAATCAACTGGCTATAATTGACATCAATAGACTACTTCATCCAACAGTAGCAGATTACACATTCTTCTCAAGATCACATGGAACATTCACCAAATAGACCACATTCTGGGCCATAAAAGGTACCTTAACAAGTTTAAAAGAAGAGAAATTATACAATATCTGTTCTCTGGCTATAGTGGAATTGAACTAGAAACCAATAACAGAAAGATAGCTGGAAAACTTAAAATACTTAAAGTTTAAACAACATACTTCTAAATAACACATTGGTCAAAGAAGAAGTTATAAAAGAAATTTAAAAATATTTTTGACTAGGATGGGTAGGTGGTTCAGTTGGTTGAACGTTGGACTCTTCATTTCAGCTCAGGTCATGATCTCAGGGTCGTGAGATCGAGCCCCATGTCAGGCTCCAAACTCATCAGGGAGTCTGCTTGGGATTCTCTCTTCTTCTCCTTCTGTCCCTCACTGTTCCATCTCTTTCTTCCTCTCTCTCTCTCTCCCAAATAAATAAATCTTTAAAATATATTTTTAACTAAATGAAAATGAAAACATAACATCAAAATTTCTGGGACGCATTGAAAGCAGGGCTTAGAGGGAAATTTATAGCACAGAGTGTATTTATCTGAAAAGAAGAAAGTTCTAAAATCAATTATCTAAATTTCCACCATAGGAAACTAAAAAAATAAGAGCAAATTAAATCCAAAGTATACAGAAGAAAAGAAAAAGAAAGCGGAAATCGATAAAATGGAAAACCAAAAATCAATAACACAAATTAATAAAACCAAAAGCTGGTTCTTTGCAAAGATCTGTCAAATTGATAATCCTCTAGCCAAGCTAACTGTGAGAGAGAGAGGACACGAATTACTAAGAGCAGAGCTTTAAGAGGGATACATCATTACAGATCACATGGAAATGAAAAGAACTTTATGCCCACAAATTTGTAAACCTATATGACTTGGACCAATTCTTTCAAAGACAGAATCTATCAAAACTCACAAAATAGAAATAGACAACCTAAATAGATTGTTATCTTAAAGAAATTGAACCAATAATTAATAACATTTCTAAACAAAAAGCACCAGATCCAATGAGTTCACTGGTGTTTATAAATGTTTATACCAACATTTATTGAAGAAATTATACTAATTCTCTATAATCTCTTCCAGAATACAGAAGTAGAAAGAATACTTTCTAACTCAATCTATGAGTTCAGAATTAGCCTAATACCAAAATAATACAAAAACATTCTAACAAAAGAAAACCATAGACCAATATCTTTTATGATCCTTAGTGAAAAAAATCCTCAACACAATAATAGCAAATCAAATCCATCAGAGTGCAAAAAGAATTATACCCCATGACCAAGTGGTATTTAGCCCAGGTATATAAGGCAGTCTCATTCAAAAATCAGTTAGTAAAACCCATCACATCAAAAACTAAAGAAGGAAAATCAAAAGTACTTATCCATAGATGCAGAAAAAGCATTTGGCAAATCTAACATGTACTCATATTAAAAACATTTAGCAAACTAAGAATAGAGAGGATCTTTCTGAATTTGATAAAGAATATCTACCAAAGTGTGTGGGGGGGGGATCCTATAGTTAATGTCAAACTGCATGATGAGAAACTCAGTTTAAACACTAACATTAAAAACAAGGTGATTGGGGAGCGCCTGATTGGTTCAGTTGGCTAAGCATCTAACTCTTGATTTCAGATTAGGTCATGATCTCTGGGTTGACATAAAGCCTGCATCAGGAGTCTGCCTGAGACTCTGTCACTCTCTTGCTCCTCTTCCTGCTTGCTCACTCTTCCTCTCTCTCAAAATAAATAAATAAATCTTTCAAAAAAAAAAAAAAAGAACAAGGTGAGGGTGTCCCTTTTCACCATGCCTTTTCAACACAGTGCTGAAAGTCCTTACTAATGCAATGGGAAAAGAAAGAGGACCTCAAGGTATACATATTGGGATGAAATTATCTTTGTTTACAGATGACATTACCATTTACAGAGACTGAAGGAAATGACGAAAACAAAACAAAACAAAATACAATATACAAAAAAATACCTCCTGGATTTCATAACCAAATATAGCAAGGTTGTAGGATACAAAGCTAAAATACACATGTCAATTGTTTTTCTTATATAACAACAATGAACAGTGGAATTTGAAATTAGAAACACAATATCATTATATTGGCACCCCCTAAAATGAAATATTTAGATATGAATCTAACATAATATATACTAGATTTGAGGAGATACTTGAAACTATCTAAAAAATAAAACTTACTGATTTCATAAAAAGCTATATTAGCAAAATTTGGGGGCTTACGATGTTCTATTTTGAACTTAGTTGGTGGCTCATGGGTTAGTTTTAAAATTATTAAGCCTATACATTTACTTAATAAACTTATGCATTTGTTGTATTTTATAATACTTAAAAGGAAAGCAACTACAGAAATAAAAAAGAAACCAAGAAAACATTCAAGGAAAGGAAAAGCAGGGGATTAGGGAAAAATATTCAAGTTGCTTTAAAATTATTGTTTTTAGTATTAAAATTGTTTGTGGGGATGTATTTCTTCCTTACTGTTGTTCTTTAAAATATAAGTATGTCATATATACTATGAGTATTTCACAATAAAATAGTAAATGTAAGGACTTTTCATTTAGAGAATTTTGAATAATATTTGAAATTTTAAAAGGTGGAAAAATTCAGAGTGTGAAGGAGGATAATTTTCTCAAGCAGTGTTGTTGTAAAAGAGGACCCCAAAATGGGAATTTGAAATGGAAGAAGATAGATACCGATTGAATTTAAAGCAAAGATAGGAGATGTAGAGCATAGTTCCACGTTGTTGAGAAAAACCCTCTAGAGAGGGAAATATGATAAAGAAGAAAGAAATAGGAACTGCAGAAAGAAGTCCCTAGAAACTGGTAAGAGTAGGGAAACAGAGAAAAAGGGAAGTTTTGACTTTTAATAGAAATAGAGATGGTTCTTTCAAGGTAAGAGTGGAGACAGAGGGTATAGGTAGGTCCTGATGCCAGTAGAAGTGTGGAGTAGGTGAGAAAATCAGGAAGTTAACTGAAGTTAACTGAAAATATAAAAAATTTAAACTCAAGCTCTAACAGTATTTCCCAAGCTCATGATCATAAATCTTGGGTTACCTGCTGAAACTGAAGGGTTAGAGACTTTCTGATGATATCTATGGACACAAAAAGAGGAATATATACATACGCAGTTTCACACGTAATTTCAATGATTTCAAATGATTTGAAAAGACCCAAATTTAAGAACCCCTTTAAACCTGGATATTAGTTTGCATTTAGTAATTTAAAATAATGTGAAATAAAATATGCATACAATATTATCCAGCTCTTTTAAAACAAGGTTTCCAATTTTTTTGTTGACTTAATGTAATGTTAAGCCTAGGAGACTGTATTAATACTGTGGTCTCAATGATGTATATTCACATTATTATTATATGGATTAGGAAAAAAGTAAGATAAGAGGCAAGGACATATAGAAGACCGTTGCTATGGTATCAGTGAATGTAAAGGTGGCTTGAATAAAATGCATAGTAGTAAGTTTGTACAAATTTTAGACTTTCATAATAAAGCCACTGAGTCCAAGTGAAGGCCAGCAGGCTAGTTCCATGAAACTTCACAGGGTGACATTATTTTGGTGAATTTACCACACTTCTCTCAATCTGGATCTCATAAGAGTTTTGAAATGCAATTTTTTTAAAGATTTTTTTTTTTATTTATTTGACAGAGACAAATATCACAAGTAGGCAGAGAGGCAGGCAGAGAGAGAGGGGGAAGCAGGCTCCCTGCTGAGCAGAGAGCCCAATGCGGGGCTCTATCTCAGGACCCTGAGATCATGACCTGACCTGAAGGAAGAGGCTTAACCCACTGAGCCACCCAGGCACACCTAGAAATGTAATTTTTATGAAACTTAATTTTATCGGCAAATCAAGGGAGAATAGGTTTTCCAGTGGGGAGTCCCACAGGAACAAAGTTGACTAAGAACATCAAATTTGCTTATATCTTTTATATTTAGAAGGGTGAAAATAAAATGAGATGATATATTTATTAGCATGTCTGAAACAATAAACGCTCAATACATAACAGCTTTGTTGTTATATATAAATTGAATGTTGATTTATTGCTTGCCACTGAGAAATAGTACTGTCAATTTGAGTGAACATTTTTTCGTAATCAGGACAAATGTACACCTACACACCTGCATACACAAGGACAGCCAATTTTCTTTGTAAGCATGATAAAGAATAAATGGATTGGTAAGGTAGTAAGAGCAGAAAATTTTGGCAAAACCTTCAAAAGTTTGTTTATAAAGGAGTAAAAAGATAAAAGTGGTAACTGAAACAAGAAGTCTGATTAAAGAATCTTTTAAAATTTGATTTAGTTATTGTGTTTTATTAAGATGATATTATAGGTTTTACAGGTTTCATTGTGTCTCCCCTGAAAACGGGTGAGCTGGAAGTTCTTTTTTTTTTTTTTTTCCTGGGTATTTGTTTTTTAATTTTTTATTTCTTTTTACCGTAACAGTATTCATTGTTTTTGCACCGCACTCAGTGCTCCATGCAATCCGTGCCCTAATACCCACCACCTGGTTCCCCCAACCTCCCACCCCCCGCCCCTTCAAAATCCTCAGATTGTTTTTCAGAGTCCATAGTCTCTCATGGTTCACCTCCCCTTCCAATTTCCTTCAACTCCCTTCTCCTCTCCATCTCCCCTTGTCCTCCATGCTATTTGTTATGCTCCACAAATAAGTGAAACCATATGATAATTGACTCTCTCTGCTTGACTTATTTCACTCAGCATAATCTCTTCCAGTCCTGTCCATGTTGATACAAAAGTTGGGTATTCATTCTTTCTGATGGAGGCATAATACTCCATAGTGTATATGGACCACATCTTCCTTATCCATTCGTCCGTTGAAGGGCATCTTGGTTCTTTCCACAGTTTGGCGACTGTGGCCATTGCTGCTATAAACATTGGGGTACAGATGGCCCTTCTTTTCACTACATCTGTATCTTTGGGGTAAATACCCAGTAGTGCAACATGTGTTGGAGAGGATGTGGAGAAAGGGGAACCCTCTTACACTGTAGGTGGGAATGCAAGCTGGTGCAGCCACTTTGGAAAACAGTGTGGAGATTCCTCAAGAAATTAAAAATTGAGCTGGAAGTTCTAACCCCTGGTATTTCAGAGTATGGCCATCATCAAAAATAGGATAATTGCAGGTTAAGTTAAAATGATATTGTAATGAATAGGGTAAGCCTCTAATCCAATATGACACATGTCCTTATAAGAAGACAGCAATGTGAGGGGCGCCTGGGTGGCTCAGTGGGTTAAAGCCTCTGCCTTCGGCTAGGGTCCTGGTCCCAGGGTCCTGGGATGGAGCCCCGAGTCCAACTCTCTGCCCAGCAGGGAGCCTGTTTCCCTTCCCCTCTCTCTGCCCGCATCTCTGCCTACCTGTGATCTCTGTCTGTCAAATAAATAAGTAAAATCTTAAAAAAAAAAAAGAAAAGAAAAAGAAGAAGAAGACAGCAATGTGAAAACAGGTACAGGGACAACTTCATATGGCAATGAAGGCAGATATTGGTGGTGGGCAGTTGCAAGCCAAGAAATGCTCAAACTATTGGCAAACCACTAGAAACTGGAGAATAAGCAAGAAAGGATTTCTCTGCAAATATCAGAGAGAAGAGGGCCCTGTGGACACTTTGATTTAGGACTTCTGGCCTCCAGAACTGTGAGACAATAAATGTCTGTTGTTTAAGTCACTCTATAGGACTCTTGTCAAAGCAACCTGAGGAAACTCATACATTAGGAAGACTCCAGCAGATTTAAATGTTGGTCACCAGGAGGGGAGGCAGTGGAGACAGTGGAGACAGATGAGAAAGGAGACATGGATGAGCAAGTTCCTAGAGGAGAAGGCAGGGAGTGCCAACTCAGAGAATGGCCATAGGAGGAGACACTTGAATACTATTCAGAATAAAGAAGCAAGGCCAGGTAGTTCCCTATATGTGATTCTCACTTCTCTACTACTTATGAGGCAAATTCATCTTCTGATAATGAGCAAGGCCCTGATTTCCAGATTTGAGAGAATGGAGATTTGACATGACTTCTGTGTAGGATGAGAGAGAAAGCTAACAGGCTCTACAAGGTTGCCAGTCTCCAGATTCAAGTAGACCATTAATAAATGAATGCATTTGCAGTCTAGCCTGGGATTAGAGCTGTTAAAACTTCTATTTTTATTTTCTTTATCTGTTCTACTTTAAAAACACAATTTGGTAATAAGCACTTTAATTATTAAATTTAAAACCAGATAGTCATATGTTATGTTGTCTTCACATCGTTTGAGAGAACAGCTATTAATTTCAAGGCTTGTATTCATGTTGTTGATGTTCTAAAATTGTGTACCATCAGAAGAAAAAAATGTAATCACTGAAATGTAACTCTTGGAAGCTATATAACCAGAAAAGGTAGAATTCCCATCCGACCTATAAATTTGCCTAGGCTTTGAGTTTACTTTCATATATGTGGCTGTTTATTAAGTAAAATAACATACTAACATACTAACATACATTTTATAGTTTGGTATATGTAACAAGCAAGCCCCTTGATACTATAGATCAAATAATATTGTAGAGACAGAGCTGTTTATTAGCA
Source organism: Lontra canadensis (assembly GCF_010015895.1). Taxonomy (NCBI): domain Eukaryota; kingdom Metazoa; phylum Chordata; class Mammalia; order Carnivora; family Mustelidae; genus Lontra; species Lontra canadensis. The sequence goes on from NW_022631008.1 coordinate 13,707,045, forward strand.
TATAAGAGTTTTCTAATATAGATTAAAAAAGGCATTAACACAAATATATAATGGTAAGCCAAAATAGAATTTTGAGAGCATCTAATTTCTTGAGACACAGGTTTAGGATTATATTTAATTTCCATCGCCCAGGTCTACATTAATAAATAAATATCTAATTAAATAAGTCTCCATTTATAAGGAGATAAAATAAAGCTCAGAATAATAGACAATATGAACATCCAAAATCAAAGGGTGTCCAACCACTAGGAGCAAGCCTATATTCGTGAATAGTAAGTTATTCCAGACTAAGCCTATGTTATTTTTGATGGAGTTGGCAGCCACTGGTTGAAAGTAGTACACATTTGCAAGAAAGACACGATCAAGTTGATTAGTAATTAAAATGATGAATGAAAAGTGGTGCTGTGTTGACACTGTAAATGTATGGAATACTGCAGAATGGATAGCAAAGGCTTTATCTGAGTCCTTTGCTAAGGCTCTGCGTTATGCGTCTTGATATTTCCCAGTTCCCTCTTCAAAGCTAGTTCTTCTCCTGACTAGTGAAGCTATGCGCATGGAACTCAAAGGTACAGTCTCTTCAACTACTCACCCACATTTGCTATCCCACTGTACTGGTCACCAGCTATGAGACCCTGGAAAAGTTACTTTCTCTCCATGTCCTACAGTTTTCATATTTGAAAAAAATGAAAATAATATCATTTTCTTGTAACATTGTTGAAAGAATTAAATAAATTAACACATTAAAGAGTATTTATAGCAGAGCCTGGTACAAATTAAGAGCTAAATAAGTATTAAAAATCATAATAAGCATCATTGTGTCCCCTGCTTTAGCTAACAGCATTACCATTTACTCAGTTGTACAAACTAGAAATCTGAGTCAGCCTTAAATTCCATCTTCTCATCACATATATGTGTTAAATAATTTGTGGGCATATGCCTCTGTCTACATCTTCAATGTTCAAGCTTTAGATTGTTTTCAGTGTCTCACCCAGACAATCTGATAGAGTCTCAATTCTCTCTAATCTCATTTGCCTACACTCAGATCTGTTTTCCACATTTCTTTTTATACCTTCTCCCCTTTTCCCCAAACTCCTCCCCACATCCAAAGCTAATCAGGTTACTTCTTTTCTTGAATGACTTAAAAGCTTCAAATGTAAAGTCCAAATTTCTCATCATTTCACATCAATGACAACATAAAAAGTCATTGTTCTCTGAACCTGCTTGGCTTTTTCACACCTCTCTGCTCTGTACCATTTCCCTCCATTTTACTTAACTATGATCCTCTTCCCTTCCTAGCTTACATAAGCCGCATCTTCATCTTTGACCTTTTAGCACAATCATTCTTTAGTAACAATGAGGTATAGCTGTAGCTAATATCAATGTGTAATTATGCCACTCACAATTATAGATACAGGTGTTACCGAAGTTACTCCTCAGAACAATCTTATAATGTAGGTATTGTTATCACTGCCATTTAACAAATGAGGAAACTGGTGCAAAAGCTTGTCTTGGGCAACTATCTAACATGATGAGATGTGAAGCAAGCTTTGAATTCCTACCAAATGATTGAAGAGCTGAAGCTACTAAAAACACTGCCTCACAGTTACAGCACCCAAACACAGCACATTATATTATTATGAAAATCTACAACTGGCCCTTCAAAATACAGTGCCTTCATATCATCATCTCCAGAGCCTACTTCTGTACCTAGAACACAGAATGTATAATAATTAATAAAAGAAAAAAATGAATAAATGAGAACAGATGAAGTAAACAGCTATTTTTCAATGGACTACCTTTCCTAACTTGTAGATATATTATATAAATATTGTTATTTTATTAACAGCTATATTGAAGTATAATTGTTATACAAAAAACATCTGCACATACACACACAAAAAAAACTGCTTAACTGATGGGTTTGAACTTGTGCATACACCTGTGAAGCCATCACCACAATCAAGGTAATAATTTCAACCTCATTAGAGGAAAAACATAAGGAAGATCAAGTAAAAAGTAAAGTCATTGTTATAGCTAAATGAGTATTTGTCTAAATCATAAAACCATATGTAATCAGATCATGAAAGAACTATGCTTGCCTTATTTGCCAGTTTTTCAAGTCCTGAAAACATGTGTCTTAGTGTTTATACAGACTGTTAAGAGAGACGCTCATCAAATTGGGTTATTTGAATCCTAAAGATCAGGTCTCATTTTTTTTAAGGTTGCTAGCCATAGCCCCTGTAATAATAAAACATAAAATAAATCATTGTCAGTGAAATCATTTTAATAAGCCAAAGTCAAGAACATACTCATAAAAATGTATATATTTTGGGGCACCTGGGTGGCTCAGTGGGTTAAAGCCTCTGCCTTCGGCTCAGGTCATGATCCCAGTGTCCTGGGATCGAGCCCCACATCGGGCTCTCTGCTCTGCAGGGAGCCTGCTTCCTCCTCTCTCTCTCTCTGCCTGCCTCTCTGCCTACTTGTGATCTCTGTCTGTCAAATAAATAAATAAAATCTTTTTTAAAAAAATGGCTATATTTTGTTCAGCCAATAGAGCATAGCTTCTCTACAATTTCCAAATCAGCCCATAGGATATCACAGAATGGCCCCATTCAGCTGAGATACATGAGTTGATTCCTGCCTCGATTTTGGGAATGTATTTGTCCAAAACAAATGAAACTAGCAATATTAGCAGATCTCCAAAAAGTCAGATTTAGTATTACAACATGAATATCCTCATTTAGCCTCTGACTGTCAGAGGTTTTCTAATTTATCTTTATATATGGCATTTATTTTGTTTAATGATTACATGAAATTAAAATCAGACTATGAGGTTTTTGTTAGCTTTTATTTATTTATTCATTTCCTTTACCAATCTCCTTCCTAGAAAGATAAGATATAAAATCTCCCATAGGTTCTATATTTTAGCTTGAGTTTAGGTACTTTTGTGTTTAATTTCCTAATTTTCAAATATATGTAGGTTTCTTTTTGTCTACTTGTTTTTGATTTCTAATTTAATTGTGTAGTATCCAATAAATATATTCTGTGTAATTTAACTTTGAATACAATTTTGATATAGAAAATTCTATTAAATAATTTTTTATACAACACCAATTCTGGAAATATATCATGAGAAAATAACTGAGAACATATGCAAAGATTTAGCTGTCAGGACTGTCTACACTTTTTCTTTATAAACACAAAAATTTTGAGAAAAATATTGTTATATGAATAATGAGAAAGAGCACAGAATAGATCTAACTATAGCTATCAAAAATCATGATTCAAAGAAATTTAATTGTATCAAAAGATGTTCTTAGGGGCGCCTGGGTGGCTCAGTGGGTTAAAGCCTCTGCCTTCAGCTCAGGTCATGATCCTAGGGTCCTGGGATCGAGCCCTGCTTCGGGCTCTCTGCTGCGCAGGGAGCCTGATTCCTCCCCTCTCTCTCTCTGCCTGCCTCTCTGCCTACTTGTGATCTCTCTCTCTGTATCAGATAAATAAAATCTTAAAAAAAAAAAAGATGTTCTTAAATTAAGTGAAAATAATACATTATGAAACAGTAGATTTAGTACATTCTCATTGTTTGTGTATTTGGAAGACAAAGTTCTAAAATGTTAATGTATATGGTAAATTGGAAATAATGTTTATATATTTCACTTAATACAACTCTAAAGTTTCTAAAATGTATTATTTTGAGGATTTTTTTGAGTTGTTTTTTTAAAGTCTTATGTTATTATAAACCATACACAGAACAACAATTTTAAAGTTCTGTTTGATTTATTGTACCTAAAATACTTACTTAAGTCAAAGTTAATGTAACTAAGAATTTCCATTGGCCCTGAAGAGGGATTGTTGAAACCTTTGGTTCAAAACACATTACAAATTCTGATATTTTAAAACATACAACGCACACACATATATAAAATTTCTACTCTTGCTGCTGAATGTTCTTTCAATTGGCCACATAAATTCTGCCTATACCACCCAGTTTGACTCAGAACTTTGAGTTATAACTAGAATTGCTTCAATACTACCTAAAACATTGGGGCGCCTTGGTGGCTCATTGGGTTAAAGCCTCCGCTTTCAGCTCAGGTCATGATCCCAGGTCCTGGGATCGAGCCCTGCATCGGGCTCTCTGCTCAGCGGGGAGCCTGCTTCCTCCTCTCTCTGCCTGCCTCTCTGCCTACTTGTGATCTCTGTCAAATAAATAAATAAAATCTTTAAAAAAAAAATACTGCCTAAAACATGAAAAACAAAGGTAGACTTCTGTTATTAATTGACATTCTCTAGCAAACAATAATTGATGTTCTCTCATAAAGATGTAGCATAACAATGGAAAATTTTCACAAAGTTCTACAGAAGTTATATGCTATGGGAGTATAATACAATTTTTTGACAACTTTTCTTATTCTGATTAATCTTTCCTTTGTGCATCATTACTCTTCAAGAGACTGAGTGAATTTAAAATTTATTATTTAGTTTAACTATTTTTCTTGTAAGCCAATGAAATTCAAAATAAAGGGAAAAAATTGTACTTACTTGCTAATTGGTCAACATGACAAAATATAAACATATAGTGATTTAAAATAATATTTTTGACCTGTAATAAAATGCTTGGTAATACTCTAAATAAAATAGAATTTCAGTTTTTAAAGGATTTCAAGCCAGAAGATTATTAAATTTAAAAAAACTGACACATAAAAATGTAAAATAGAATGATATTTAGATGTACAGACATCAGGTACCATCATCAGCTTGTATTTGGAGTTAAAGCCTTTCTGGAGTAAATAAATACATTGTAGCTTTTTTTTTTTTTTTTTTTTGGCAATGAAATGCTATGATTCATTGACATAGGACTATAATTTTGAAACAAATAACTCAGTCAAGAAGTGGGAAAAAGATGAACAGACATTTCTCCAAAGAAGACATACAAATGGCCAACAGACAAATGAAAAAATACTCCACATCACTCAGCATCAGGGAAATACAAATCAAAACTGCAATGACATATCACCTCACACCAGTCAAAATGGCTAAAATTAAGAAGTCAGGAAACAATAAATGTTGGCGAGGATGTGGAGAAAGAGGAACCCTCTTGTGCTGCTGATGGGAATGCAAGCTGATACAGCCACTCAGGAAAACAATATGGAGGTTCCTCAAAAAGTGAAAAATAGAGCTACCCTACAACCCAGCAATTGCACTACCAGGTATCTATTCAAAAGATACAAAAGTATTGATCCGAAGGGGCACCTGCACCCTGATATTTGTAGCAGCAATGTCCATGATAGCCAAAATACAGAAAGAGCCCAGATCTCCAACTACAGATGAGTGGATAAAGAAAATGTGGTATATACATATATATAATGGAATATTAGCCATTAAAGAATGAAATCTTACCATTTGCAGCAGCATGGATAGATCTAGAAGTTATGCTAAGCAAAATAAGTCAATCAGAGAAATCCAAGTATCATATGATTTCACTTATATGTGGAATTTAAGAAACAAAACAGAGGATCATAGAGGAAGGGGAGGGAAAATAAAGTAAGATGAAATCAGAGAGGGAGACAAACCATAAGAGACTCTCAACTATAGGAAACAAACAGGGTTGCTGGGGGTTGGGGGGGGTAACTGGGTGAGAGGCATTAAGGATGACACTTAATGTAATGAGCACTGGGTGTTGTATGCAACTAATGAATCACTAAACTCTTCCTCTGAAATTAATAATACACTATATGTTAATTAATTGGAAATAAAAAATAAAAAATTTTAAAAAGAATATAATTTTGAATTACTATTATGTAGCATATGCAAAATGACCATATGATCTAGTTTATAAAAATGCATGTATGTATGGGCATGTGTATGAACACATAGATATCAGATCATTCTGTACAATTAAGTCAGTGAGTTTTATATTCCCCTCTTTATTAATCTATATTTGAAGTAATTTTGCTGTAATAAAAGTTATTTTTACATAAACATTTAGTCTAATTACATGGCAGTTTTGTATTAGAATCCTAGAACCCCTGATTCTCTCTTACATGTACCATAAAAAAACTCTCTAAGCAAACAAGAACAGCAAAATATTTATGGCCAATAATAATTCCCATTATCAAATATTTTACTTAAAATAAGTTTTATGCCTACAAGTGTCATCAGGTATTTATCTGTTTTGTTTAGAGAGGTCCTGAAAAAGCATGTATTAATTAGTATTTCTGGTTAAAATAGTGATAGCAGTAGGCAAAGAAATTTAAAAAGATGTAAGTATTAGAAAGGAAGAGATAAATATCGGTATTGCAGATATGATTGCCTATCTTAAAAACATGCAAAAATTGAAAAACTCTTCGAACTTATGATAGAGCTCAGTAGATGGCTAGCTACCCAGGCTATAAAAATAGCTTTTTAAGTAACCAGTAGGAAACCATAATATCAAAACCTGGTATTCCAGCATTCCCAGTGAGTCTGTAAACTTCCTGGTATCTTAAAAGAAATCAATTTCTATTTAAAATAATGATTTTTGACACCATTGAAGACAACTAGAATCTTTAACGTAAAATTTTTGACACATTTAAAGAAGCAATATTGATAGATGGATGATAGATCTGAAATGACATCTCTACATCAGGCAAATACTGAGTGGATGTACTCAGGATCATGACATTTAGGGTGATTTTTCACCTCACTGATTTTTAAAATATTATTATACTACTAATGTGCATTTTCTGCAAAGAAGTTATGCAATATAAAGTAGAAAATATTAATCCACCCAGAGATTTTCTTTAGTATTGCCACGATTAAACAGTAAATGGTACCAAAGGTCGAATAATCTCTATGGCAGATAGTGAGCTACGCATCAGAGGCATAAGCAAATAAACGCGTCTATTGCTTTTTCGGAAACAGCAGTTCTCAGTGTCCTGTTCAACTGAGTGTAGATACGTAATTGTTTTAATGAACAGACTGTAAAAAGAAGTAATGTGTACCACTACCAAGACTGGCCCCTATAAACCTTCCATGAACAATCCTCCTTCTCTACCCCTCACTTCTGGAGTTGTTAATGCCCCTGGTGGGAGTGGTGTTAAAGATACTGGGGTAGCCGTCAGTAAGACAGCTGTCTGTATAGAGGATGGTCAGCTATCAATATGAATAGTACTCCAGGACTATTAGATGAGAGATCAATAAACTTTTGTTTTTTAAGGCACTGAAGTTTTTGCAGTCTATTCAAGGCTACCCAGCCATAAACCTAAAGTCTCTAGTTCTCTCTCCCATCACCTACCTTTTTCTCTGGCCTTCATTTTTTCAAACTAGGACTACTTGTGGTCTTCTTTTATTTATTTTTCCAAAAAAATATGTATATCTTCCTTCAGTGCCTAGAGACTTATTCTAGAAGGTCTCATCTGTAATATAGCTAAGAGAAATTTTTCAGAGTTTATAGAATAGTATTGGCCCTTCCCCCTAGCTGTAAAACTTGTAAATTATTTTTTATATTCTTACTTTTTTATGGCTATATTGTTCAACAAAAGAAGACTGGATGGTTGTTCTTATATTGACATAGTCTATTAAAACTTTGACTTGTAAATATTTTTCCTTTTTTTTCCTATTAGTATTTAGTTTTTCTGTGGAAAACATGACTTCTTTAATTTTTAATAAGAAAAGTAGGGAAAGTTTTGTTAAAATGGATATTTATCCCACTGTTCACTGTTGAATTCAATCAAACTGAAGTTCAGGTAGAGAAAAAAATCCCTGTCATTCCAAATCGAGCTTTAATTTCTCATCAAAATCATGTGCACAGGCCTGTCACAGTCACAAGCATTGGCAAGACAGCATGAATCCAGGGGATGCTTTCTAATTTTCATTTTCAATTCTCTAATATCTTCCAGAATTAGGAACTGAGAAGCTATGCCCTACTTCAAAACCTTCCATGTATAACTACTGACATGATGTTCCTGCCCATGGGGGCCAAATGCCCAACTCTGATTTTCTAGTTCCTAAATTATTCAAGGTCCATCTTTACTGTTGCTTGCTGTATGAATGTTCCATGTTTCCTCTAACAGATATGCTCAATATAGTCATACACTATTATTTGATACTTGTTTAACCTGCTTTCCATATCAGGTCTTTTGTCAGAGGAATCCTAATCTCTTCTGTGCTCCTTAAACTCTAAGGTCCTTGAAGTCAGAATCTGCGTCTCATTTGTCTTTATATTTTCTATACCTCTTAGCACAGTAGAATACCTATAAATGATGTTTGCTGAATGTAAATTGAGTAAAAATCCAGTTTCAGTCATTATTTCTGCATCCAGCCTGCCAGTGAAACCCTGTTTCTATGACATTTCCAGGTGATAGTCCGCTTCCTTGCAAGAATAAGATATGGATGGTGGTGGCAAGGGTAGTGAAGTCCTGGATGGGACAAATGGAAAGAAAATTGTTTCAAAATCACTAATATGAATACCTTACCTAGAGTTTTTAGATTTAGCTACATTATTCATTAGCAGGATAGATAGGAAGTCTAACTAGTTTTCCCAAATATTATGTCATTGGGAAATATACTCCAAGCTTCAGACATCTGGCTGAAACTACATTTTTGGAATAAAATACATTCTTAGTAACAAACTTACTGTAGTAAAAAACAACTGGCACCATCAATAGCATAATCCATGATCAATCCTAGAAGTGTATTTTCTTCAGTTCTCTCAATTTAGTTGATATACTGAGCTGTGTACAATGATAGATATTTTTGAAATTTTATGATCCATCTTGAGTAGAAATTTTGTATTGTTGTCAGATATAAGAGTTATGTATAGTCTACAAATATTTGTCATATCATAGAAAGCTTAAATTCAGGGAAGAGGACGTATACAACTTTCCTTGTTCTAGTTAATCTCACTGAGTTACTAGGGTTTGTTTTGTTTCAAGAGAAACTATAAGGGAAAAGGCAGTGCAACATTAAAATAACAGTGAAAATCCAGACATGGTATTTCATAATCTGGATTTTGTTAGTCTATAATTTCCACCACAGGCTTTTTTAAAAAGAAAAAGTTTACAATATATTCTTAATATTTATCACTAACTTTCAGCCTAACAGAAAGAATTTCTACATTTCACAAATTCAGAAGGATTTTCTTTTCAAGAATTGCGATTAAATGTATTATATACATACAATGGAATATTATTCATCCATAAAAAGGAATGGAATTCTAATATGTGCTACAACATGGATAAAACTTGAAAATGATTTGCTGAATGAATAAGCCAGACAAAAAAGGACAAATATTCCGTGATTCCATTTACATGAAATATCCAAAAGAGGTAACTTAATAGAAACAGAAATATTAGAGGTGTCCAGGAGCTGAGGAGTAGGAGGTAATGGGGAGTTAGTTCCTGTTTAATGGTTACAGAATTTCTACTTGAGTTGATGAAAATGTTTTGGATAGTGATGATGGGTATACAACATTGTGAATATGATTAATGCCACTGAACTGTACACTTAAAAATGGTTAAAATACACATTTGGGGGGCACCTGGGTGACTCAGTAAGTTGGGTGTCTGCCTTTGGCTCAGGTCATGATCCTGGGGCCCTGGGATTGAGCCACCTGTCATGTTCCCTGTTCAGGGGGAGCCTGCTTCTCCCTTGTTCTTTGCCTTCCCCCCTGCTTGTGCTCGCTTATTCTCTCTCAAGTAAATTAATAAAATCTTTTAAAAAATTTGTTACATATTTTACTACAATTTTGAAAAATTACAATTTATCAGCAGTGGCAAGGCAAAATAATCATAGCATTGAAATTAATAACTGTGGCAACACTGACATTTTTATCTTAGATGAAAATTTTTATTCCTATTTATGAATTTAATCAAGAATTGAGAATTCTTCACATAGCCATATTACTAATTATTTTGGAAACAAACAAACAAACAAAAGCCTCTAGACTTTGTGGAAATAAATAACTATATCTGTGGACTATACACTATAATTTTAAAAGTTCTTCCCCAAATCTCAAGGTTAGATTTTTAAAGTTGGTGGAAGTATCATTAATGGAAGAAATAAAGAATTTTTACAGGAAGTAGAATATGAAACTGTTAAAATACATTTTAAATATATACTTACATAAAAATAATAAAGACAGAACACTAATTTACAAAATAGAAAATATAAAAATAAAAAAGTAAAGCTTAAATACTAAATAAAAAGGCAATCAGTGACATTTTACTTCTCCTAAATTAGTTTAATGATCATCATCCAATATGTCTGTTTTGATTCCAAAAGAATTCTTTGAAACAACACTAATTTTTCATGACCATCGAGTAAAAGAGGTAGTCAAACAGCGCAGAGGGAGTAAAGTAGTTGGAAAAAAGCAGTCCGCTCACTGTTACTTCCCTGGCAGAGAATGGAGACATTTAGAATTGTTAAAACTGAATTGTGAAAGTTTAACTGTTCAATTATCTGTTTGAGTCTTTAGCGGGTTCACAGCCCTTAACCCACCACGTATGTAGTGTGAGGGATGAACTGAAATTTTTTACATCACGTTTTATTTTTGAAGAAAGTGTGATACCCATGCACAGAGGTCACTCTTTTTTCTTTCTGCAGGCTACTTTGCAGCCACTTGTATATATGCAGAAAAACAGTTCAGGTTCTATTTAGGGGTCAATTTGTTTTTAATCTTTAATCACATCACTTTGTTCAGTAAATTTAAACTATAGTGTAAGAAATCAATTATTTGTAGTTTTTTCCTTTGGTCTCAAAACTCCTTTCTCTCTTATCACTTAACAGATCAAATCTTCAACATATCCTCTAATGGATTCCAAGAGTGAGATTTTTAGCTATTGGCATTCACTTGGTTGAATGTCACCAAATTTTCCTGATTAAAAAAAAAATTTATATATATATATACATATATATATATGTATATATATGTATGTACACACATATGTAAATTATATATAATATATATTACTACATTGATATTTAATTTTCTTTTTCACCAGAGAAAACTGCAAAATCATTTGAAAGCTTCTGCCATTTTTCATGAAGAACAGATTATTTTTGCTTCTTTCATCAACTCCTTTATTCTCTAAAGAATAAGAAATAGAATAAATATCTCGCTCTTTGAAGAGAAACTGTGTGTTGATTTCAATGAAATAAGTTGTATGAATCAGCAAGTGTCAGGTATAATCTCTCTTTGATCTTTTTCATTTTAGGCCTTTCATCATTGGAGAAAAATTGTTTCTTCCCATGTTTTTCTGCCAATCCCAACTAGGTCTAGCAGAGTTATGCATTCTCTGATATCCTTCAACTCTTCTTTTGACTTTTTTTCCTTAATGTTAGCATTCCTCATATCCCCCCTATACCAAAGCACCCCTTTGAAGAGTTAAGGTAAAAAGGGGAAGAGAATCTGAAGGAGATAAAGCAACACAAAAGTTGACAAAAATACTTGATTTTAGAAGATAAGAGGAAATTTTAAAACTGTCCTCCCTAGAACAGTTTTAAATTTACACACACACAAAATTAAGATAGTGTAAATTTCCAGTATACAAACACCCAGTTTCTCCCAGAATTAAACTGTTACATTAGTATGGTATATTTGTTAGAATTAATGAGTCAATACTGATACATTATTATGAACTATAGCCCATTGTTTATTCACATTTTCTTAGTTTTTACTCAACATCTCTTTTCTGTTCCAGATCTTATCCATGATACTGCTAGTTGTCATATTTCCATAGTTTCTTTTTGACTTTAACAATTTATCAAAATTTTCCTGTTTTTAGTGACAGTGACTGTTTTGAGGAATACTGGCCAGGTATTTTATAAGAAGCCTCTTTTTTGGAGTTTGTCTTATGTTTTTCTCATAGTTAGACTTGAGTATAAGTTTGAGATAGAAAGGTCACAGAGATAGAGTGCCATTTTCATCACCTTATAACATGGCTATAAGCAATCAATATGATTCATCTGTCGATGTTGACCTTGATCACCTGGCCGAAGTAGTGACTGCCAGACTTCTCTACTGTAAAGTTTCTTATTTTCCCCTGTTTCTGACTGTATTCGTTGGAAGGCAGTCAAAATCAGTCTACACATAGGAGTAAGAAGTTCTGCTCTCTGTCTTTGAGGGCAGAGTATCACATAGAATGTTTGGAATTCTTCTGCATGAGTGATTTGTTTCTCTTCCCCATCTATTTAGATATCCATGTATATGTACGAATATATTCCCAAATGTGGAATTAATAGACACTACCTGAAGTAGAAAAATCTAAAAGAAAAACACTCCTCTTTGGGGTGCCTGGGTGGCTCAGTTGGCTGAGCATCTAACTCTTGGTTTCAGCTCAGGTCATGAACTCAGCCCCCTGTCAGGCTCTATGCTCAGTGAAGAATCTGCTCTAGATTCTCTCTCTCCTTCTCTCTCTGCCCTTCCCCCAACATAAATGAATAAGTCTTTAAAACCTCCTCTTCACTCTAGTGGAATGGACTGCAAAAGTGTGAGTCGCCCATAGGGTTTCCAGATACTGTCATTGCCATGTTAACAGTTCTTTCGAATAATGTTCCAAATCTTTGGATGCACACATGGCAGCTAATTCACTACTTTTCCACCCCCTCACCAAGCACTTAAGAGGCCATTCTCATAGGAGTCCTTAAAAAGTTAGAATAAAAGGGTAGTGGAGCCCTTTTTCTAGACTACAGTGTCCTTTGCAATTTTCCTGTAGTTTTACTCCTGCATGACTCCCCAAGGAAGGATAAAAGAAAAAAAAAAAAGAAGAAGAAGACAAGAAGAAGAAGAAGAGGGGATAGCATGCTTGCATGCTTCATCTTATTGTCCCTTCAATTATAAATTTCCCCAGTAACATTTTCTTTTTGCTTATGCTGGGTAGGATTGTAACATCTGCCTTTGCTGCTCTACAAGATTTTGTAAAAGAAATTCATACTGTTTTTCTTTTTAAAATATTTTTTTCCTTTTTAAGCACCACAGTTCTATTGGTGGCACATAACAATTAATTAGGTCATAAATTCACTAATGGCATTCTAGTGTACTCAGTGAGATGTCAGAAAAACAGACTTCTCATCAGCAATACAATCACAAATCATATTTCAGAATGTTACTTTTGAAGGTAGTAATTTTATTTTTTACTGATTATAACTGCATGCAATTTGAAGGGCACACTCTTCTGACATTGGCACCAACTTCTGGAGGTACACCAAATCTAGCCCTCAATATCTCATATACTATGTGGGAACTAGATCAATAATCCACCACTGAAAATCATCTATAAAGTTCATAACTTAAGAAAAAGTGGAAATATATAAGCTATAGAAGATTATCATTCTTTAAATGATAGTGTAAAGATAATACAATGATTTGTCTAAATTTTGAATTATATTTATTGCAATAACAGCCCATCACTGGGCTGCACTGAAATTTAAGTTCTTTTTCAGTAAAGAATTCAAATTGATATGCCAATATGGTGCAGAGGGGAAGGATAGAAAATTGTGGTCTATCTAATGTAATGAGCTCAAGCTGTCTCCAAAGGCAGAGAAAATCCTTAGTGTGTAGATGGTAGAGGATGTTCCACCACAATATGCCCTTTGCTAGTAATGTAACAAATATCAGTTTTCCATAATAGTATTTCACGAATGTTACATTGCTTTATTATTTTTATAAATAATTTCAAGCCCCACATACAAGCTTGATTTTTAAAAACTCCATATCAGTTATATTGTTGGGTTGTTTCCTACTCTTTTGATTTGGGACATTCAAGATCCCAGAAAATGATATGGTGAGAAATTGGTGGTGGCAAGAACAAAGTCACCTCCTACTTCAATCTTTGAAATAATTTTCCTCCACTCAGAACTTCCAGATGAAAAGACCTGTATTTTCTCCCTGTAATTTCTTTTTTCCCAGCAAAACAGTATATAGTGGTTAATAATATAGTATTTGGGATTAGGCTGTCCCAAGATTTGAATCCTGGCCCCAGGCAATTTACTGGCTATGTGACCTTAGACAAGTTATTTAATAATTTTTTAACCTTAGTTTCTTCATCTATAAACTGGATAATAATTGTACTTACCTCAAGGTCAACAAGGATAGGATACTTGAAGATCCACTCAGAATTTTGCACAGTTTAAGTACAGTTTAAGGATTGTGATGTGATTTAAGTACAGATTAAGTATTCAGATATCTCTGAAACCCAGAAGGACCACCACTATTATTGTGCTCCCCTTCCTCATCCCTGGGCAAAGGGGCCTGGTTAATTCCCAGACCAGGTAGGAACAAATGTGAAAATGGGCTACCATATTTGTAATGATTATATAGGTAGAAAAAAAATAAGGAAACTGGACTTCATGGAGTTATTCTGTAGTCTTTATTTACTAATAAATAACTTTGCTGCACTAATCTTTCACCCTCTTCTAACACTCCCTTTGCTTCCCTCACTCCCAATTTTGTCCTCATCATCCAATGTTTTTGCCCCTTTCTTCGGGTCAGACACACATTACCCCCTTTCAAAAGGATACTCGTCTTAGTCCCTTTCTATAACTTACAAACTGTAATATTTGCTGCCTTGCATACTGTCTAGATGCCATTTAGCTGCAGTCCTTATAGACTCTGCAGTGGCGAGAGAGCAGGTTGATTCCCAAAGAAAGACTAAGGGCTGCAATTCCATTTAAGACTCTCTCAGCCACTGAGAAGAGCTGCAGCTAAATTACATTAATGCAAATAGGACTCTAACCTATGAAATTCAGTTTATTTCTTAAAAAATCAGACCATCTAGCCTACACATGGTATATGTATTTATCACTTCATTATGTGGCATAATGGGCCACCCAAGCTAACTAAACTACTTACATTTTCATCTGGACTAAAAGCACTACGTGCATATAATTCTTTCTAATCTAGTCTCTCTCTCTCTCTTTTCTTTTACAATAGTTGCAGTTTTATTTCATACATCCTAAAAATGGCAATTCTACAATAAAGTATATGTGGGCGTATGTTACATAGTCAAATTCCCCAATTTTCTCTCCATTGGGATTGGCCTCAGGATAGGGGGTGAGAGGGGATGGATTATAAATAATATTTGAAAACAAGGAGTTCAGAGAGATCTGTATTTGAAACCCGAACTCACCATTTATAAATGTATGATCTTAACCATGGTTTAATCTCTCTGAGACTCAGTTTTTCCAACTCCAAAATATGGCTACTTGTATTTATTACTTAAGTTTAGATCCAAATAAAAAGCACACCCAGAGTATGAAGTTAGATGTCAGAATATCCATTTTAATCTTAGTAATCTAGATCAGATAACACTGATTAAGTTCTAAAGTAAAAATTAGGTACCTTATTACTCTTTCTCCATCCAGGCAAAAAAAGTTGGACACTTTTAGCATTTTTCATACAGAACAAGAGAGAAAGAATATGCGTCATGCGTAAGCCCCCAGGAGAGACTGTATCCTACATGTGCTGGGCTCTTCTAGTTTCACTCCTTAGAAATACTTTTCCTTTTTCTATGAGAAGTGAGTGAAAAGGTAGGATGGAAGTGAGATCAACAACATTTCCTCCAATACTGTTCTCTCCTGGAAAGAGTAAATATTCAGAGGTAAAGAAAACTGTAAATAAAAGACAAGAATTATTCTCCAATGGCAACTTCCTAAGATATTGGTAAGGATTAAAAAAAGATAGTAAATGTTTATCAGAGCACCAGTAATATAAAGGAAAGTCAGTAAATTATAAATTGTTACTGTGTTGTTGTTATAATAAAGTCTGATAAGGCCTAAATGAAATTGCTCAAGCATTTGTCTTAATGTACAATGGGTTTGGTATTTCCCTAATGTAGGAAATCCAGCTCTGTCAGCCTATTCAAACCATATTGTAGTCCATCCACTCCATCCTCATCAGTTTCATGTACTTTAAACTTCATTGTTAAATTAGTCAATTCTTAATCTTCTAGAAGAAGACAAAATTTTTTCTTCCAGTCCTCTTTTTTCCAAATCCTATGGAATTCAGCTACTCAAAAGTTCTACTAAATACAGATTTAAATTAGACATGCTCTTCATTTAATATAGAAGACATAAAATAAGTATTCATAATTTATAAGGGCCTTAGAGATAATATAATTTAATGTTATTGTTTTTCCTTTATTTTGTACATACTTTCCTTTTATAATAATAATATTTCCCTGACTTTAAAGATATTTAGTTATTGAAAACTTATTTTTCCTGTGAATTTCTCATTTTACTTTGTCAAAAACACAAACTACATTTTTTGCTATTAATTTGAAATTGTAATTAACATGAGGTCATTAACATCTCCACCTGTAAGTCCAACTCCCACCCCACAAATATTATACCTATAAATGACAAGGTTTTTCAAAAGCATCACTCTCAATGACATAGAAAAAGTAGATAATTCATAGGAAAAATTATTTATAATTTTAAGAACCAGTTTAATAGATGTAAAATGATCTTTATAAACACTCAATTTTTTGTAAAAGATTATTTGATTAATTTTTTCAACTGCATATTCATTTATTGTTTCATTCTGCAAATATTTCAAGAGTATTTCCTTTGCTATTTATTAGGGAAATTAAAAATATGCCTGGAAATTAGTTTTTCCTCTACAGTCTTCACAATCTCATAATGAAATAGCAACTTATTTATACTACAGGGAAAGCAGGGGTTGGTAGGAAGAGTTGGGGAAAAAGTAATATAGGAACACAAGAAAAAAGAGTTGTTAGTATTACCTTTGAGGACTGGGTAATATTTACAGAGATGCCATTTGAATGATCATTTCTATCACTGCTACCTCACTATCTACTTTTGATTTCAGCATATTTGAACTTTGTCTTTTTTTTTTTTTTTCTGTGTTCCCATATTTATACCTATGGCTATGCATTCACTTTGAGGAATACATAAGAAAAATGGTCTCAGGACTCATGTTTCTGTTTTTTGGAAGCCTGTGATTTTATGAAGGTGTTTCAACAGTCCTACAAGTGTTTCTTTCAAATGTTTCATTCAAATAAATATGTAAATCTGTGTGTTTGTGTGTATAAAGAAGCTGTAATAAAAATCAACCTATCCCAATTTGCTATATACAATAAACACATTAGCTTTTCAATGAAGTTGTTTTACATTTTTTCAAATATTGAAATAGAGACTCTTTTTTGCTATTTCCATGTGTATATTTGAACATATGTATATGATTCCATTGATTATGAAAATTACATCATGCCTGTTTTTTAATTAAGAACCACTTTCAAAGTAAATTGGTAAATGCACTACTAGAATATATACACCCTATTCTCTCTATAATATCGACAAGATTCAGACTTAAATGTACTTATAATGATGTAAGAATTTTGCAAAGAGAGCAAACAAGTTGAATTATAATGATATGGTATAATAGGTCTTTTTAATATCTATTGTCTAATTTCAATATTATAACTAAATGTACATAAAAAAATCCTTAAAAGTAGAGATGTTTGCTGGCTATTGGTTAGAAACTACAAGTTGTTTTCTGATTAGAAGCATGATATTTCTAAACAAATCTGACTATATGATAATTGTATTGATAGGAGTTAGCACAAAAAAGCAATTTGAAATATAGTAGACCAAACTAATTTTCAAATAATGTCTAACATACTCATTGTAGTGGTTAGTATTTATTAGAGCCATTCACCAAACAAACCCAGTTATTCTTTTGGAAAATGGTAGGATGGAATTTTGTGCACTTGCCATAGGTATAAGCATGGGATTTGGCTCATCCAAAACAAAATAAAAAGAAACAATCTGTGGGGCAGGGAGTTGGAGCCAGGGGTTACAACAATACAGAATAAGGACCATGGAAAATCTCTTCCAAAAAAACAAAGAAAGTGCAGTAAAAATTGCAAAAATCAGCTGTTTAAGAACTTTAGAAATTAACCAAAACTTGCAACAACCTGAGGAGCAGTCATTAAAGAACAAAAATGGTTGAATCTAAGAACAGTTTTGCCACATTTTAACTTCTTCCTTTTTAATTCCCCTCTCTCCAGCTTTGCAGTAATAAAACCAACAGTTTTGTAACCATTTCAGCCTCAAAAAACAGAAGCCTAGCAACCACTAGAGGAGGTATATATGAACTCTGCAAAAAATCCCATGCCAGAAAATTTTAAACATTTGATTTGTATGGTAAATACCTCAAAATGTTCTTGTCAACAGAGATATCTTTATTTGACCTGACTGGGCACTCACACTACCATAATAGGAAGAATCTTCTCCCCAGGGTATTTGTGAAAAACAATCAGAGGTAACTATTCACATCAAATCTGCCTGAGGAAGTGATACAGTTTGGGACAAGCAAGAACTGAAACAAAAAAAAAAAAAAAAAAAAAAAAATTTAAAATGGGAATTTGGTGAATGAGATGTACATAGAGGTATTTGAATAGCTTCAATATGTTCCTAGAGATCAAGAATCTAAAAAAACATAAATTAATATGCATTATGGGATCTCTGGTAAAACAATGTAAAAACAAAAGAAAGAGAAAAATTTACATGAATAAGAAATATAAATTTAAATACAGCTGTAATCAAGGGTTACCCAACTCTTTTAGTGGCTGAGAAGTCATATAATGCATGGCATTTGTGCCCAAATGGAATCACTATTCCCTCCTTCTGACTTCTCCCTTCCAAAGTCAGGGTAAAACATTGCCACACTATGTAGCCAGGAATGGGATGGTCATAATGTCATCACCTCTCTCCCCGCCAAATAATTCTTATACCATAGATAAAAGCATACATACATACATATATACATACAGCTATATTCCAGCAGAAGACAATGGCACACTTATCAGAAAATGGCCAACAGATGAAAAGAGACAACATTCTTAATGAAAGAAGAACTTATTCTTGTAGAAATGGTAATATCACAATCTGAATAAAAAATTTTAAATACACATGTGTACTGTCTACACGGACATAAGATATGCAATCATACCTATGAAGCTAGAATGGCAGCTTATGTAAGAACAAGTGGCTGTGAATCAAGAAGAGGCAACTGTACAAAAGAACCAGAAATTTTGCAAAGAAACAAATCAAGATTTTGTAAAAGGAAAATGTAATTATTAAAATAAATAACAATAGCAAAAAACCCTCAATAGGTAAGATAAATAGAAGGCTATATTTACACACATGGAAAATTAGTAAATGAAAAAATTAAGGAATCATTTCAAATGTTAGCAATGATGAAAAGAGAAAATGTTTGAAAAAAAAAACTAAAAAAAAAAGGATTCAAATGTCTCAAGATTTGTTGTTTAGAGGACTCAGTACTACACAAGCTTGACTCACAGGATTTCAAGCAAATTTTACTCATGATTAAGGTTTATTACAACAAAAGGATACAAAGAGTAGAAGTAGTAAGAAAAATATATGCACTGGATGGAGTCTAGAGAGATCAGGTGCAGTCTTCTGAGCCCTTCTATGTCTCAGCCCAGGAAGTGCTTTCTCTCTAGCAGGGAACTATAGGAACCCAGATGTAATGTCTCTGCTTCAGAAAATCATCTCAAGTCTTCACGGTCTGAGGCTCTTATGGGTCTGGTCACATAGGCATATCCTGCTAAGCAACCAATTATGGTAGTGAAAACTCTGGACCTCAACAATGAAACTCATGCACATTTTCAATCTTGATTTTTGTACCAAGCAATCCTGACAAGTTAGAACTGCACAATCCATTCCTCTAGTTCTGTGTCTTTAAACATTAACATAAAAGACTTTCTGAGGGCCACATTCAAAGGAATTGTGAATCAATCATGGAGCCAGTCTCAGATGGAGGTATGCAAGGACTGAGGAACCATATATGCTATATTAAGATTATGCTGTCTTTCTTCATGTTTGTCTAATAGCTCAAAAAAGATGGAAAAAATAGGAAAGTATTTTAATTACTGGTAATGATTTTCTAGACCCAGTTTTTAGATGGAAAAAGCCCACCAAGTATCAAAGAGTATAAAACAGAAACTACATTTCTGAGGATAAATATAAATAAACATATTCCTAAAAGTATACAGTGAGAACAAGAAGATTGCCTAAAGACATTGCATTAGATTTCCTACCAATAATATTGGAAACAGAGAAACAATAGATGAATGCCATTAACATTCTGAGGAAATGTAATGGTGAATCTAGAATTATAAATTATAATAACTTTGCTTTCCATAATTCAAGAACAAAGACAAAGCAAATATCCTTTCAGATATACAAGGCCCATTGAAATTATACATGTAAAATATATAATATAGTTTATGTTATGCATAATAATAATGTGTATGGTATACATTATAAACTGTATTATATAATATATAAATTCTGCATAATGTATAAAATATATAAATTATATATAAACTATTATATATATCGTTACATACTCTACTATATATAAATATATGATATAGTTACATATACTGTTATATATAAATATATGATATATATGATATAAATATATGATATATGTAAATTTTATATGTAAACTCTATACATGTAATTTCAGTGAGCCTTGCATGTCTGAAAGATATTTGTTTTATCTTTGTTCTTGAATATATATATTAATATATTTAGAAAAATGTGTATTTAGAAAGTATTGCCAACAGATTCCCTCAACAAAAACTGAAAACAGTAGTATGATAAAAATTGAATATATATGTATAAATTGAATATATATATAGACCATAATTTCTTTATCCATTAATCTACTGATGGGTATTTTGGTAGCTCCCATATCTTGGCTATTATAAATGATATTGCAATAAACATAGGGGGGCATATATCTTTGAATTAGTGTTTTCATTTTTGGGGAGTAAGTATTCAATATTGGAATTACTGGATCATATAGTATTTCTATTTTTAAATTTTTGAAGAAATTCTAAACTGTTTCTCACAGTGATTGCACCAATTTGCATTCCCACCAACAGTGCACAGCCATCCTTTTTTCTCACAACCTTGCTAACACTTGTTATTTCTCATCTTTTTGATTCTAACCATTCTGACAGGTGTAAGATGATATCTCCTTGTGGTTTTGATTTGTATTTCCCTGAGGATTAGTGATGCCAAGCATCTTTTCATGTGTCTGTAGTCACCTGTATGCCTTTTTTGAAAGAAAAAAAAATGTCTACTCAGATCTTCTGTCCATTTTTAATTGGACTATTTGTTTTCTTGGTATTGAGTTGTACAAGTTCTCTATATATTTTGGATATTAACTATTTATCCTAGATACATTATTTGAAAATGTCTTCTTTCAAGGTACCTAAGTGACTCAATTGGTTAAGCATCTGCCTTTGGCTCAGGTCATGATCTCAGTGTCCTGGGATCCAGCCCCACATGGGGCTTCCAACAGATCAGGGAGCCTGCTTCTCCCTCTCCCTCTGCTGTTCCCCTGCCTGTGCTCCCTCTCTATCAAATAAATATGTAAAATTTTTAAAAAGAGAAAAGAAAATGTTTTCTTCTATTCAATAGGTTCTCTTTTGTTATGTCAATAGTTTCCTTACTGTGCTAAAACTTTTTATCTTGGTGTAGTCCCAATAGTTTATTTTTGCTTTTATTTCCCCAGAAAAATGTTTCTATGGTCAACAGAGAAATTACTGCCTGTTTTCTTCTGGGAGTTTTATGGCTTCAGTTCTTGCATTTAGATCTTTAATCCATTTTTAGTTTATTTTTGTGTGTCGTGTAAGAAAGTGGTCCAGTTTCATTGTTTTGCATGTAGTTGTCTGGTTTTCCCAGCACCATTTGTTGAATAGACTGTCCTTTCTCCATTGTATATTCTTGGCATCTTTGTCATAGATTAATTAACCATATAAGCATGTTTATTTCTGGATTCTTTATTCTGTTCCACCAATCAGTGTGTCTGTTTCTGTGCCAGTACCGTACCTTTTCGATGACTACAGCTTTGTAGTGTATCTGGAAATCTGGGATTGTGATGCCTCCAGCTTTGTTCTTCTTTCTCAAGATTGCTTTGACTAGTCAGGGTCTTTTAAAGTTCCATACAAATTTCAGTATTATTTGTTCTGGTTTTGTGAAAAATGCTGTTAGTGTTTGATGGGATTGCATTAAATCTGTGGATTGTTTTGGGTAGTATGAACATTAACAATTTTGGTTATTCTACAATTATCTTTTTTTTAAGATTTTATTTATTTATTTGACAGAGAGAGAGTGATCACAAGTAGGCAGAGAAGCAAGCAGAGAGAGAGGGGGAAGCAGGCTCCCTGCTGAGCAGAGAGCCCTATGCGGGGCTCGATCCTAGGACCCTGAGATCATGGCCTGAGCCTAAGGCAGAGGCTTCAACCACTGAGCCACCCAGGCGCCCCAACAATATTGGTTATTCTAATCCATGAGCATGGAATTTTTTTTTTCATTTGTTTAGTCATCTTTAACTCCTTTTATCCATGCTTTATAGTTTTCAGAGTACATATCTTCTACATAACCACTTCCTTGGTTAAGTTTATTCCTAGGGTGTTTTATTCTCTTTTAGTGATATTATAAGACATAGAAGAATTTTAAATGCATATTACTAAGTGTTGGAGAGAGGAAGGAATAAATAGATGGGGCACAAAGGATTTTAGGGCAGTGAAACTATTCTGTATGATACTCTAATGGTGGATATATACACACACATATACATATACATATACATATACATATACATATACATATATCCACCATTATACATTTGTCAAAATCTATAGAATGTACAACACCCTATGAGTGAATCTGAGTGTAAACTATAGATTTTGGGTGATGGTGTATTAATTCAGTTCCTCAGTTAGAACAAGTGAACCACTCTGGCAGAGAATGTAGACAGATAGTGGGAGAGATGGTATGTAGAAGGGGACAAGGGATATATGAAAACTCTGTACCTTCTGCTTAATTTTGCTGTGAATTTAAAATGACTCTAAAATATAATCTATTAGAAGAGAGAGAGAATGTACTCACAGAGTACTATTATATTCAAAATTATGTTTAAGTAGATCATTTGCAGTACTCACAGATTTTATAAATTGATTTTAATGTTCACCAGGACTTCAATAATTGTACAACAAGAACAGAGGACCAAAAATAATTATGAAAACCTTGAGGAAAAGGATGAGAACACAACATTAATAAATTCACACAGAAATTTATTATTCAAGAAAATGAAAATAAGGAGTCTATTACTATAACAAGCATAGTCATATTTTAATATCTTATGAAAGCTGATAAACACAACAGATAACATTTATGAAGGGCTCACTGTATTCCTAAGCATTCTTGTTAAAGATTTTGTATGTCATAACTCTTTAAATCATTGTAAAAATTTCCATAAAGTGGGTAATGATGATTTATTTCCATTTATAGATGAGGAAAGGAATGAAATATGTTAATAGTTTTTCTAGTATAGAAAATTCCTTACATTCTTGGATAAAACACACACACTCTTGGTGATGACATCGTGTTGCTTTCATGTGTTGCTATGGTTTATTTGTTCATAGTTTAACTAGGATTTTCCAACAATGCTTTTAAATAAGATTATCTGTAAAAGCATATGATCTTTAATCTTTAAAACTTCATATATTATCTGTTCTTGTGAACTCTCATGAATTAAAAGTACTAAGATTCCTACCAATAGTAAGCTTCATGCTATCTTCTTGCAGATATCATAATATCTGATGTAACGATGCTGATGTTATACTATTTGATATATAGATATTCATAATTTTTTGCATGCATTGGAAGATGCCTATTACTATAATCATAAAATATTCTTCATTTTGTTTAACTTTTTTTTGTTTGTATGACACCTTGTTTTTGATTATGATTGCAATTCCTCTTATTTTTTGCATGCCTTTGCATGGTATGTTTGTCTATCCTTATTTTTTAAACATTCTGAATTTTCTTGTTATAGATTAAAACCCCAAATTCTATTTTGTTTGTGATCCAATCTAAAAATCCCATTTTCATCATAGAAAAAGGAAATAACTCTATTTATATTTGTTATATGAAGGATATGTTTTCTGCTATATTGATTTGTATTATATTTTTATTTTTTAACTTTATAAAGTTTCTTCACACTGAGGTCAAATTTTCTATGTGTGTATTCTCAATATTTATGGTTTTTATTTTGTTCTTTGTTACTTTTGTAATTATTCCTTTATAGGTTAACTAAATTTCTCTTTTTTATAGACTGCATTTATTAGTTTCCTAAAATAAATAATAATAAAAATTAGTATTTCTTGTTTCTGTCTTCCTCTTCTACTACATAAATTGTTTAATATTATCTTTCTTTATTATTAACATATAATGTATTATTTGTTTCAGAGGTGCAGGTCTGTGATTAATCAGTCTTACACAGTTCACAGTGCTCACCACAGTACATACCCTCCCCAATGTCCATTACCCAGTCACCCCATCCCTCTCACTCTCTTTCCCTCCAACAACCCTCAGTTTGTTTCCTGAGATTAAGAATCTCTTATGGTTTGTCTCCCTCTCTGATTTTGTCTTGTTTCATTTTTCCCTCCCTTCCCCTATGATCTTCCATCTTGTTTCTCAAGTTCCTCATATCAGTGAGATCACATGATAATTATCTTTCTCTGATTGACCTATATCACTTAGCATAATAGCCTCTAGTTCCATCCATGTTGTTGCAAATGGCAAGATTTTGTTTTTTTGATGGGATGCATAATATTCCATTGTATATATATATATATACCACATCTTCTTTATCCATTCATCTCTTGGTGACCATCTAGGCTCTTTCCATAGTTTGGCTATTGTAGACATTGCTGCTATAAACATTGGGGTGCATGTGCCCCTTCAGATTACTACATTTGTATCTTTGGGGTAAATATCCAGTAGTGCAATTGCTGGGTCATAGCAAAGTTCTATTTTCAACTTCTTGAGGAACCTCTGTACTGTTTTCCAAAGTGGCTGCACCAGCTTGCATTCCCACCAACAGTGTAGGAGTGTTCCCCTTTCTCTGCATCCCCTCCAACACCTGTCATTTTCTGACTTGTTAATTTTAGCTTTTTAAATATTACCTTGATTATAGTTTATCTTTGTGTTGTTAAATATGTTGGACTACTTGTTTAAGTGCTTTCCTTTGACTCCTGATCATTAAACAATCAATGCCTTCAAATCCCATCTTCTTTTGCCCTTCTTTTCCAAATTTTGTGTAGATATATCATTTCTATATTGTCAGGGTTTATGAGATTTATATTCTATTATTTTGCTTTAATTCTCATATTCTCACATTTCAGATACTTGAGTAAATATCTTAGTGCTGGACAATCAGTCCTTGAGCCAGGATATTTCTTCAGTTTATCTCCTAGAAAGTTAAATTCTATTCTGCATTCTGAAAACAAGTTAATATAAATAATATTCCCTTAGTTCTTGCATGTTCAAAACTGCATGCACCTGTTATATTTGAAGGACTATTTGGCTAAATAGAAAAAAATCCTTAGCTCTCATTTATTTTCTCTGGTATCTATCTGATGGACTTTCCTCCACTGATACTAATTCTATTCTGCTATGAATGTTGCAGTGAAGAATTCCGAGGCCACTCCATATTTTCCTTTCTAAGTTACTGATTGTTTTTGACTGCATGCCTAAAAGATTCTTTATTATATTTAAATTCTTGGGGCACCTGGGTGGCTCAGTCATTAAGTGTCTGCCTTCAGCTCAGGTCATGACCCCAGGGTTCTAGGACTGAGCCCCACATAGATTCCCTGACCAGAGGGAAGCCTGCTTCTCCCTCTCCCATTCCACCTGCTTGTGTTCCCTCTCTTGTTGTCTCTCTTTCTGTCAAATAAATAAAATCTTAAAAAAAAAAATTCTTGACACCACTCTAGGATATATCTTGATGGTGACAATTCTGGGGCAATTTTCCTAGTAATCATTGTGTCCTTTAAAAACGAAATCACCAAGAGGGTGGTTGGGTTATGGACATTGGGGAGGTTATGTGCTATGATGACTGCTGTGAAGTATGTAAGCCTGACAATTCACACACATGTACCTCTGGGGCAAATAATACATTATACGTTAATAAAAAAAAAAATGAAATTGTCTTTTATTATTATTACTTTATTCTTATTTTCATTTTTAAGTAAGCTCCAGGCCCACAGTGGGAACCAAGAATTGCATGTTCTACTGACAGGTGTCCCTTTAAAAAGAAAGAAAAAAAAAAGGAGGCAAACCATGAAACAGACTCTTACCTATAGAGAACAAACTGAGGGTTGCTGGAAGGGAGATGGGGGGTGATTGCTAAATAGGTGATGGGGATTAAGGAGGGCACTTGTGATGAGCATTGGGTGTAGTATGTAAGTGACGAATCACTAACTTCTACTCCTGAAACCAATATTAGACTTTATGTTAACTAACTGGAATTTAAGCAAAAACTTGAAAAAAGAGAAAAAAATGAAATTGCAGGTCTTAGTTCATTTAAGAATGTTGTTTTCTTTAATAATATATTTAAATATTTGTTCTTTTCTGGTACTTATTTTTCTTCTTCAGTGTGTGGTGGATTATGTTTGCTAATCTTCTCCATCTTTCATAGTCTCTCTTATCCTGTTCATCTCCATTTCCAGTTCACCTTGCCAACTTTTGTCATTTCTGTCGTTTTCCCCTTACTACGTTTACCTCACTGTATATTTTACCTTGTAATTCTTCCATATTCATTCTGTTTGTAATGGTTTTATTTTTAGCTCCACTTCTTTCCCAAGTTTTGCCAGTTTTGGGTCATCAGTTCCTATTGTCTTCTTAACCATCCCCAGGTTCTCGTAATCGTGTCTTATAGTTTTCATTCACAGAAGAAATTCCTTCATTGTGCCCTTATGAAAATTCATGGCAAAATGTTAGGACAAATTTTTCAACTTCTCCATGGCAACACTGTTATGGTATGTGTTCTCCAACAATTGTTACATTTTGATGCTCCTCTGTAAATCTTTCCCTATATTATTTTTGTATTGATACTGTGCCCGTTCTTTTTTTATTACCATAATTAACTGAGTTAAATTTTTCTCCTCTAGGTTCCTGAGAGGAAAAGAAGGGAAAATAGCCATCTGAGATTTACAAATGTTCTGCTTCTCTGCTGCTGAAGAGATAGACAGCTTTTTGCAAATATCACTCCTCTGTCTTATCTGTGTGTAGTCCTACATTTCTTCCCACAGGACATACACAAGAGGGCTCTTATCATCAGTCCCACTCACTCCAGTTCCCACACTGATTTCTGTAAAGAAGATGCATAGGTTTGGCAAGCCAAGACGAGCAATTCCCCACCAGGAAGCATACATTTCTTGGCTTTTGCGAGATTAGCCACAAGTGAGCCCTGTCTACACTTGCCACACTTCTTCTTTTCTTCCTTTCACAGCTGTAGCCTAGTTTCAGCTTCTCAATCCATTGTTGCGACCAAGGGAAAAAGCTTTTGCACTTCAGAGTGAAACTCTCACTTTCAGGAATGATATTTTTATCAAGCTTTCTAAGATTAGTTAACATTGGTCTCACTATCGGCTATTCTCCTTACTTCCTCTTCTTCAACTTCTGGTTGATCTCAGCAGTTTGGGCATCTTGTACACACATTTTGGAAACTGCAGATTATCTATCTCCTGATTTTGCTGAAAATTAGAATTTGCAGTTTTTTATTGTTGTTGCTTTAATTCTCCTTGTTGTTTTGGTATGTTCTTCAGAAAGAAAAAGGGAAAATTGCTGATTTTTGTCATCATCCTCATTCTAGAAATCTGTCCATGTAGTCATCAGTACTAATCATATGAATTACATGGCACATATATAATTTTTCATAAGTCTCCACAACCTCAAAGACATATATTACTCTCTATTTTCCCCACCAATAAAAGCAGATGTTGACTTCGCAAAGTTGAGGCTCATGAAAATGTTCACTGCCCTGAAAAAATTCTATTATTTCCCTTTACTACAACAAAGGTTTTTTTTTTTTTTCCCTAGCCCCTCTTTCTCACTTTTTTCAAAAACGAATGTAAGAAATGTCTATAAGCAAAGCTGAATAATGTGTATTCCTTTATGCCTAATCTTGTTAATGCCTATAATTTAATTAATAAATCTTCTTTGGGCTTGAAATTTATCATCATCATAATCATAAACATCTTTCCTAGTGATAAAGCACTTCTATTGGATCATTAGACTCTAAGCTTCAAAAGGCCACAGTTACCAATTTTCTTCATTGTGGTATCCCCAGAGCCTAAAATGATGCCTGCCCGCAAGCAGTGGTTATTAAACACATGTGTTCATTAAATAGATGAATGGTATTTCCTTCGAGAACCAGTTTCTGGTAGAGAGCAATAGTTGTTCAAAGATAGGGTTTTCAACATTTCTGATTTCAGAAAATTGCAATGTAAGTATTTGTTTTCAAGTAAGTAAATGTAAAAGGTCAGTGTTTAAAATGAAGCTTTTAATTTTATTTATTTATTTGGCTTCCCATGTTGTAAAGAAGAACACAGTACAACACTACTGTGGCTATAGGAGAGGAAAGGAATATAAAAGGGAGAACATGCTGTGGTAGAGGTGACAGGAAAGTTTTTACCCAGCCTGAGAATCTAAATTGTATAACCAAGTCCTCCAGCAGGAGAACTGGAATGCCATCCCAACTTTTTTCACCTATTCTTGTCTCTGGTGGGCCAAGTGGTTAGGGATGAGTTAAAAACTTGTCTTGCTGTGCTCTAAATATCATCCCTTCTCTTTGCCTGGCTTTAAGACATTTTCATTTCCATGGTTTATTGTCTTTTTCCAACCATAAAATGAGACTATACAGATACTGCTATTACAGTTTCATAATCAAATGTAGGAGGAAAATAACAAAAATTCTCGAAGGTGAATTACCTTAGCAGAGGATGGGTAAGAAATATCTTAAACAGGTATGAAAAATGGAGATTCAATTTCTGGTCATCACTCCCTACCCAAGTAGCCACCAGGATTTGAAAATTTTACAGCTCATGTCTGTAATACAGACACTACTGAGAACTCTTGAAGTCAAATAAGGTAAAGGTCCTCATCCACTATTTTCTTCCTATGGTCTTCTTTGAAAGAAGAGCATATGGTGAATTTGCATGGTGCAACACTGAGCATCTGGAGACAGTAACACTTGCCTTTTAAAGCTGAGGTGTACTAAGGAGTTTGATATCTGTTGTTTCCTTAATGAGGAGGTGCCTCTCTCATTCAGATTATCGGGTAGATGTGAAACCAAATATTTTCAGTAGCAGATGTGCTCCACAGGAAAGATTCTAGAAAGTTAGCAATATCCAGACCGTCTAGTAATACGTTATTAACAACGTTGTTTTTTCTAATGTAAATTTATATAGGAAGAGCTAGAGGTTTTTCATCAATTTGGGTGTGTGCCTTACTGCATTAAAAATGTTTCTACATACTGCATATACAACTGACAGTATTTTAATAATATGAGTACATTTGTTACATAAGACATATTTAGGTAAAATAGTATGTCTAATTTACTTATACTAAAGGATAAGATCATTTAGGCTTTTAAAAAAGGACTCAAGTAACTGAAAGACTACTAAAATTAGGCACACACACACTATCAAAAACTGTCTCCAGTGTGCTCATGGGGAGTAATTCGATCACTTCAAATGTTATGTTATTTGAGGAGAGTTGTACTAGACTTTTTTTTTTCTAGTCGTATCTTTTACACACATAATTTACTTTGCTTTCTGCTTACCCTCAACCACCACGTGAAGATTTTGAAACAAAATTATGGTTCATGGAAATCAGTCAACAATGTCCCGATTGTTTTATACTTACTAAATGTGTGGATTCTCACCCCTTGGATCTTGTGAATGTACAAGGCGCTAACTACAGTATCTATTTTCATACGAGTCTTTGCAGTTTACGAATAAACAAGACTGACTCACATTCTAACAGAGCAAAGAAAATCTACAATGGGAAAGAGAGGCCAACACTAGGAAAATTTGGGTAAAGACAAAATGCTCTGCAATAAAAAGGTTGAGAAATATTTCTTGTCCTGGTGTTTTAGGACGTTAGGGAAAGGGAGAAAAACCCAGGCATTAGATAATGAACGGTCCCTGTGCCCTTTACACTTAAACCTTCCTAGATCACTGAGAACATGACTCCAGGCAACCAGGTCATAAGATTTTTTTTTTTTTTCTTTCCTTCTTCCCTTTCTTCGTTTTTAACCTCGTTAGCTAGTCAACCCCGGCGGCAAGCATACACCATCACCCTTAAGCACGAAACAGCTCCAAGAGCTGGCGATGGTTGCCTGCATTGAGCTCCCCGCCGGCGCCTTCTGGCCGGACACCCCGTGCCAAAGAGCGCCCAGGAAGCAAACCGCAGTAGGGGCACGACACAGATGTTATGGATGCACACGCAAGATCATAATCTGACCAGAAAGGGGAGAGGGGGAGAGCGACGGCCCGCAGATCCCGGCCGGAAACCCGCGGCAGTGGAGCCGGCGGCGGTGTGTGCGCACACAGGTGCCTCAGGCCGGTGGCGCCGGGAGCTGTCGCGGCCGCCTCTGGGGCTCAGCACTCACCAGCGCGCTGAAGCCCCTGCTCCAGCCGAGCCTGGGTAACCCCCAGCCAGAGCTACGCGAGGAAGAGCCCAAGGAAAGGGCGCGAAGGGGGAAGGAGGGGAGGGGAGATGGGGGGCGGGGGAGTGACCCATCTCCTCATCTTGCCTTTCTCCTCCCCGAGCTCTTCTGGTGGGAACCTTTGCTGAGCTCGTGCGCGCCTCCCTCCCCTCCTCCTCTCCACTCCGGGTGATCATCTCCTCTTCGCCCCTCGCTCTCCCCCACCCTCCCCTCTTTCCCTCCCTCCTTCCCAGCCGCGTGCCTCCTCCCCTCCCCCTCGACTCCCTCCCCTCCAGCGGCAGCAGCAGTAGCCACTTCAGCGGAGTCGGAGATGGGCAGAGAGCGCGCACGGCGCGGCAGCTCGGGATCCACAGCCCTCCCCGCCTGCAGCTCCCTGCGCCCCCGCCGCCGCTGTCGCCTCCTCGGTGTCCCCAGGCTCCAGTCCCGCGGCTAAGACAGCGCCTCCACCGCAGCACGGCCCTGCCTGCCGCCTGCGCTGCGCAGCCCTCGCGCGCGCCCGGATGGCGCTTTCCTCCCAGGAGCGGTGAGTAGCCTGGAGAGCGCGGGGGTCGGGCACCCAGGCTGGGCGCTGAGTGAAAATCCCTAGCTTTAGGGTACCGCAAACCACCTGCTGTGATTGCTCCACCTCGAGGCTGGGGATCTCGGGAGGACGCTGCTCCGTGGTCCCCGAGGGGCTGTTTGATATCAACTCTACCTGCTGGCAACCTGAACCCCTCTCCCTCCCTGCCGGGGACCGCTGCCCGCTCCTCGCGGTCCCGCCTCACCTTCCAGCTCCCGACCACCCACCCTAGCAGTGGCAGTGGCTGGTTCTGACCCTCCCGTCACCCCAAACGGGGTCTTCTCTGCCTTCATAGTCCCCGCGTTTCTCTCTTCTGATTTCCCGCTTCTGTCAGCTGGCAAACGCCCCCCATCTGCCACCCTTTACCCGGTCTCGGGCCGACAAAGCCTTCTCCACAAAGTCCGCCCCTGACCCTCCTTCCCTCCTTTTACAAAGGCTTTCGAGCCCCTCTGTCCCGCGGTATTCCTTCGAAGAGCCAATGGTCCACCCGACGAATTCTGACCTCATTCCCTCCACGCGATGGTGCCTCTTTTCTGTCTGCTTTTCTGACAGTCACCTCGGGAAACTGGCACAGACACGCTGTGATCCTGGCTTGTGTACAGTTACTTTGTGTGTTTCTCAGCACCTGGGTTGTTTAGGGTATGATCAAGCATGAAAACAGAAAGACAAGACAAAACAACAACGAAACACACACACATAGAGCACACACCCCAAACCTTTTGCGACTAAACTTTTGGTTATTGTTTGTTTTAAAGGGCACACATTTTTATGCTGCTCAGATATATTCTATTCAGTTTTAAAGGCTTCTTAGCTGACACACGGGCCGCCCCTATTGTACCTGTTTTCTCCGGAAAAGGTCTTGGTTCCAGGTTGAGAACCATGCACCTGACTGGGTGATGAATCTTCTTCCCAATAGCACTATCTAAAAGCTCAGCAACTCTTGAGGATAAGAAGCTTTTCCTTGAGGGAGAGGAGAGTGGCACCAAACTCATTCTTTAGAATCTTCTTTGAATTTGCAAGAAGCCAAAGCCCTTATTTTTCTTTAGGTTGAATGGCTAAGAAAGGGATATAGTAGGATCAGAAAACGCGTCCGAAATATCTCCTGTAGGATCTGAGTGCTGTTGTTGTGTAGTATCTTATCATCCAGACAGTCTTTCTGTAGAAGTTTTCTTAGGGCAGCTGCCTTTTCCTTCTGAAACCATGTTTAACGTTTTAGTATTTCTACTTGGCTTGAGAGATAACCGGGAGTTGTTTTCAATGAATGAGTATGAGCAAGGGAGGTAAAGGAATGAGTGAGCACGGGGAGAGATCACCTAAATACTAAAATTTGTTCCCAATTCCCTATGTATTGAAATCTTAAAAAACAAAACTACTCACACACAATTTATGATTTAGTTTTTTAAAGAAGTGATGAAAACATACTAATTTCAGCATATTTTACCCTACAGAACCATTGGTCATAGGGCTTGTGCTCTAATTCATGCAGATAAAAGTATTCAGAAATAAATGTCAAAACTTTAAAAGGTGTCCCATTTGAGTATGTGGTATATAAATATGAATTTCCTGGTAATATTATTATTATTTTAACTAATTTTGAAGAAATAAAAATTAAATTGGCTTTGTTACTCTCGCAATTGATGCAGAGAGATGCATTTTTCCTCACCTTAAACTAGCAAGTCTCTGTCTACACAAGAAATACAAAGGGAAAGTTGAGCAATTATTTAGAGAATTTATCTAGTGAGGATTGCCTTAAAATCTTGCCTTACTTACAATGTCAAGATTTTTTTTTTAATTTTGTTTTAACTCAAACTGTATCTGAGCCTTTATAATTTCTCTTTTCTTGTGACATAGGCAAAAATGCAGTGAGCAAGTCACTGGCAAGAGATGGTTTTAAGTAAACGTGGAGAGCTGCATCTAAAGTTAGAAGAAGCGATGAGTAATGACTTTATTGTTGGTTTTCTAAATTTAGAAATTTTAGTTGTTTAAACTTAATGCTTGACTAAGAATAATATTCAAAACCAAGTATTTAAATTTACAATTATTGCACATATGCACATGTGGTCATATGAGGTGGATAGATGGTAGGCAAGAATTAATGAACTGAATCAAAAGGTCATTTCTTTTTCTCTAAATCCTTTTACCCTTTGGGTAACAGTGGATGCTTACTGTATGCAATGTGTCCAACACCAATGAATCTGTATTGGAAAAGATACATCCCAGTTGAACAAAAAGCAAAGCAAGGAGCAATGCTGACTTTGATCAACTATTGCTCATAATTGTGTAAATGATAAGTATAAGTGATAGACGCTAACATAATTCTAATTAATGTCAAATTCTAGACAATGTCAGAAATGTCTTGGCATACCTTTTGTGAGGATGTATGCGTGTATACATGGCAATATTAAAATGGTCTCAGAATTGTGAAAATGCAAATAATTAATATGCCATATTATGGCAGGAATTCTGGTTAAGAACTCTTGATAAACTGGAACTCGAGATCTACCTAAATTTAATGTCATTGTCATTGTGAAAAACAGCTAAATGTAACACTTGCGGAGACAAGGCATACCAATATTTGAATGACATATCTTTGAATATCATTAAGTTATGTCTTATAATGCTTACCAGAAGATGTGCCACCTAGAGGACAGGATGGGTCTATATTAAATGTTTACAATGGTAAAGAGAAATAAAAAATTAGTAAAGAGAAATTTAAAAATGTGGAAATGATATAGATTATTTCACTAGTAGATTGTATTAGTTGAAACCTATTATGTGAAACCATTTTTTGGCTTGTGTGTGGTGGTGTTGGGGAGTGGTGTGCTAAAGAAGAGAAAGCAGGCAAGAAGGGAGAGATAAAGGATAAAAAAAACAATGGATACTTGCTTAAATTCTTTACTCAAGTTCAGGTAACTAAATACAAGTTCTATTATTTTGGTATTTGGGATAACAGCTTTTTTCCAACTTTGATTTTAAGAAATGTTTCTTTAATTATAGCAATAAAAATATTTTTAAATGAAGTGACTCATTTATTTTATTCAGTAAAACCTACAGATTATAGGCAAACTGTTTTATGTAAACTAATTGACCTAAATAAAATTCTAGGCAAATTTTTTTAAAAAAACCTTGAAAGAAGGAAAACACATATTCACACACAACTAAAATTACAATATTAAATAAAGAGCCAGGTGCTTTAGTGTTTTATGAAGGCAAGAAGATTCAGTTGATGGATAACTACATAAAATACTTTCATAACTTAATATATATCTCACATATTTTTCTATTTATGTTTCTTGGTGTATTATTCAATTTTTATGGATTTTTGCATTTTTATTCATAATTCACAAGGATCTGTATTTTATTAAATGCCTTAAGTTTTATAAATTCAAAATAATTCTCATATTTTATTTGTAAATATCAAATTATTATATCAGTGTTTACAATGGCTATGTTTTCTACCCCATTCCATAGGAGAAGAGATATTTAACAACAAATTCTCAAAGAACAAATAAGCAAAATTAATATTTCAATGCTAGCATGATGATTAGCCAAAGTTTAAAAGTGCTTTCAAAGTGATACTCTCATAAGATCAATTAAACAATTGAAATTCTTGCAGAAAAGAAATATTTAGATTTAAATAGAAATATTTAGATTCTGTGGTTTTGCATGTGACTATGTGAGATTCACTTTTATTCATGTAGCTGCAGATAGAATGTTTGGCATTCTTAATAGAAGGAATCACAGAATTTAGATATTGATTAGAGGATGTAGAGAGCATTCCTTTCCCATCATTTTACTATATCTTACCAAGGTTCTTAAATAGTTAATAGAAACAGAATTAGAATTCGGGTCTTTTACTCCATGTTGTATGTCCTTCTATAAAATAAAAATCAGTTTTCCTTCTTATTTTATTTTAAGAAGGTAATAAGGGAAAAATCAGTTTGAGTATCAAAGAAAGCTGAAATTAAATGAAATAAAAGTCTGTGCTTCTTTAGAATTGCCTAGTCCTGTCACCATAATAGTTAAAAGTAATATTTTTCTGCTCAATCATTTGCAGCTTCAGGTTAAAGCTTGGGAAATGTTTTGAAAACTTAACTGTTACTGGTTTACCTTAACATATTTTAATATTTTTACTTAATTTTCATCATAAATTTTCACCCATACAGGTTTCTTTCATGGTAATTGTATGTCCTGGACACTTTCATTTTACCTTTTAATAGATAGGTCATTGAAAAATATTCCTAAAAACAGATTTTGGCTTCCATAAGTAAAACAGCAGAAATCGACTTATAGTTTTATCTCTGTATATTCAGCCTTTCTGTTATCACAGAGAAAGTTTATGCATCCACACACAAACTTTTGGGTTTTATTTTGTTTTATTTGTCACTGTAGCCTGTGAGTAGCTCAGGTGGTCAGGGAAGATAAATTTGTTTCACAAAGTTCCAAGTCTATAATTGAAAATCCTGGCACTTTGAGAATTCTCTTCACTGATGGCCAGATAGATCAGCGAAAGTGAATGACTCAGTCAATGGGGAACAATCATCATTATGGGTAAAAGATAAACTTTCAAATATATTCTTGGTGATGTTTGCTTATCAGGGCCATCTCACCTAGGAAGAGCAACATGGTAATATAGATTGACTTCTCAGTTACATTATCTGGAAGAATATAGTGTTGTCTAATTGTGCCTGGGTTGATTGAAGTTAGGGGAATCTGTGACTTCAGACTGTTGTGTGTCTGGTTCAAAGGCTGAGGGGAAAGCCTTGGCTTAGGAAAAATTACTGCAAATATATATTCATTGTCATGACACATGAATATGAGTTGATCATTGTCTTCTTTAAACCAACTAAGAGATAGATTTTTTAAAAAGATTTTATTTATTTATTCGACAGACAGAGATCACAAGTAGGCAGAGAGGCAGGCAGAGAGAAGGGGGGAAGCAGGCTCCTTGCTGAGCAGAGAGCCCGATGCGGGGCTCAATCCCAGGACCCTGGAATCATGACCTGAGCCGAAGGCAGAGGCTTTAACCCACTGAACCTCCCAGGCGCCCCCTAAGAGATAGATTTAACTGAAAGAATCACTGTGTCTCTAAGGCTCCCATAGCCTAATTTCTTTGGAATGTAATTCAGCCCCCTCTTATTGAGGGACTACTAAGTGGCAAGAACTGAAGTGGCTTCAGACACAGGATGAATGTCCTGTAAGTTCTGACTTCAAGCAGCTTACAATATAACTGGAGAGACAGATAAGAACAAGCAAAAAGAAACAATAGGACACCAGCTAGCCATAATCTAAGGCAGCCACCATGTTACTGAACAAGGATGTCCAAAGAAAAAATCAAAAAGTCTATAACTTAGTTCTAAAGCCTCGCCAATATTGATGGAGTTTTGCCATGACTAAATCTTGGCATAAAAATAATCTGTGTCCTTAAAAAAGCTTATGTTTCCACTACTTTCCATATTAATTTTAACTCTGTTAAAGATTTTTGTTTTGATGATGCAAAAACCTATTATTATGAACTAATACAGATAGTCCCATACTAATGAAACCAATGGTTGATTCCATCTTCATAAGTCATAGGTAATTTTTTAAAGTAAATGTAACTAAGTATATACTTTTAACATAAATTTGAAATATCAAGTTTGTCTTTTAAGAAACTTAAATCTTCAAGGAATATTCCAAGGGAAATGTACAAAAGAGGGAAGAAATGATGGAGACAAGTGAACAAGACATGTAATATTGATTAAACAATAAAAGTTTACAAATAGCTTTAGCAAAATACGTTTAAATTTAAAGAGGTAATTTTAAATTTCTATAAGTTACTTTAATAATGAACATTTATTGAGCAAATATGACTGTATGATACAAAGGGACATGGGGCTGTTTGTGATAATGATGGCTTTATGCTTTGACTGTAGGAGACAACTGGCTATTTCAATAGCCAGTTCCTGCTGACTTTCAAAACCCATGAAGGGTCTGAGATTTTACTAAGCATGAATAATTGATCATATACTCTGTTTTGGAGGGACTACATGACAGCAGTCATTCTAACTTATTCTATTTGTCCATGTCAATAGCCTTGTGGCATTTGTCTGCCCCACTGAGTGGCTAAGCAATACTTACAGAAATGGAAGTGGAAAAAACAGCCAGAGGTGTTGACAGGTATTTACATAGGAAATGCAGAAGCTGGGGCCATCCCCTGCTATTTCTAATACATTTCCTTGCTAAGATTTAGGGGAAAAGGGAATATAGATCAAATCATGGTCAGAGTTGTCTGGCAGGGGATGGCAGATTCAGCAGAGTTAAATTTAGGACCCTTGTAACAGTTTGGGAAAGACATTTTTTTATGTAAAACTGAGATGCCACAGGAGCCAGGCAAGCTGAGAGCTTGAATATCCCATTTCCATTTGATAAATGAGGTCTACAGAACCCTTTCTCACAATGTTAGTCACTAAGGTACATTGACTCACCCCAAAATGATATGTTCCTTCCATGTCAGAGAGGTGACCAGTCCAAAACCTCAAGGGGGAGCTGCAGGAAGAAGCTGTCTGCCTTTTCCAGAGGCCCTGTCAGCAATATTGTTACTCACAGAGACCTGTATCTCACAGATTTATTAGCAATGTAGGACCCCAAATGTAGAGAGCTTCCTGCAGCCTACTTGACAACTTCCAACACAGAGTATGGAAGTATCTAATACCCACAGATTCTAGTAAGATTCTGAGCACCTTTCTTATTGGCTGAAGTTGAATAGACAGAAGATTTTCTTTGACAGTCAGAGGGATTGGATATTACAAATCTGCCCTTAGAGTCCTAAGAAACTTTATTCGACAAGCAGAGCCCTGAATTCTGTAGGGTTTATCAGCTACTTTAGTATATGTGATGATATCACAGTCAATACGTTGATAATGGACTTTGTCATAAACAGGATATAATTACAGAGTTAAACTTTGTACAGTAGAGGGTAGAGGCACTCATACTGCTCACCTGCTGATGGCAAATGGCAGAAGAATTTAGCTACCCCTGGAGAAAACCTGTTGGAACGTGGGGAGTTACTACAAATATATATTCATTGTCATGATACATGAATATGAGTTGATCATTGTCTTCAGGAGTCAGTGGGATAGAAAGAAATCATTGTTACAGTACAGTGTAATATAGCATTGGTTTTTAAAGATTTTATTTATTTTGTGACAGAGACACAATGAGAGCAGGAACACAAACAGGGGAGGGTGGGAGAGATACAGGCTTCCTGCTGAGCAGGGAGCCCAATGGGGGACTCAGTCCCAGGACCCTGGAATCATAACCTGAGCTGAAGGCAGACGCTTAACAACTGAGTCACCCAGGCACCCTAAATGTTTAGTCTGTGCAGTGGATTCAGTTACATGAGCAGTTGGTGATAATCCATTCTAAGCTTCCAGTCCTGCCTTTTTATTATCCATATTGAGCTGTTGTGTTAAGATACTGCATCTCTTACTACCCATGTTGCCTTCAGGTCTGTAACCAGGGCTGTCATTTCTTTTTCCCTTCCTGGGCTTTTATACTGGTTTTGTTGGACTATCTGGGAAGAAACAGAAAGAAAACTAGAAAATGATTTATATGTTCCATTAACACTTCTCTATATGTGGCCTTTCCCAATTGTGACAATCTTCTCAGGTGCAATGGATGATGAAATATAAGCATAGAACAAATTAATTTTTACCATATAATCAAAGGTAGAAACAATAAAAATAGTACATATAATTGGTCCCAAATTCATCCACAAGGTCATGTTAGCTTGCCTTTTCCATTGTGAACTTTGCCTTAATGCCATTAACTAAACCTGAGTGTTCTATAAATCCAGGTGAGAAAGTGACATGAGGATTCATATCCAACACATCTATATAAGTTTGATCCCCCCTTCCATCTGAAGTTTCCT
Organism: Lontra canadensis; assembly: GCF_010015895.1. Taxonomy (NCBI): domain Eukaryota; kingdom Metazoa; phylum Chordata; class Mammalia; order Carnivora; family Mustelidae; genus Lontra; species Lontra canadensis. The sequence goes on from NW_022631008.1 coordinate 13,746,075, forward strand.
AGCATACTCAGGTAGGTGCATAAATCCTTTGATCCCTGTTGGCCTCTAATTATGTTTCTCTTTAAAGGATAGGTCAAAGTAGAGGGACAGAGACAAATCAGGGAGCAGGAAAGGAGAGAGACTTCATTTGTACTGTTAGTTTCAAGTGGTATGAAATGGTTCATGGTAACCAAATGAATTTTGAATATTTTTGGCCCTTCCAATACTTTGTATGTGGAGGAGCAAGGCCCTCATGGCTGTCATCGTTATTTCAGCCTTAGAAATCCCTGAACTCAGAAACCATAGGCACATTGTTATTTTGCCAGTCAACTTCTGGTTGACTCAGTCTTGGCTCACACAGTGGTGACCTTCTTTAAAGACTTCATATTAATTTGGGGAATTAGTTGCCCCATTGTCCAGATAACACCTAATAAGTTTTTAATGGTTTTAACATCAGAGCTGAGGGAGTTTTCCTGCACAGTGGTGGTGACCTGAAGTGTTTATCTAAATTTGCTTGGGTCTCTTTCTCTTTCTTTCTTCTTTCCTTTCTTTTTTAACCCCCTTTCCTTTCCTCATTTCCTTTCCTTTCCTTTCCTTTCCTTTCCTTTCCTTTCCTTTCCTTTCCTTTCCTTTCCTTCTTTTTCCTTTCTTTCTTCCTTCCTCCCTCCCTCCCTCCCTCTCTCCCTTCCTCTCTCTCCCTTTCTCTCTCCCTCCCTCTCTTTCTTTCTTTCTTTCTTTACTTTCTTTCTTTCTCCTTTGTGTCTCTTTCTAATTCTCCAGTAGATCAACTTCACCAGAATTCTAAACTCAATCAAAGGCAGTAAGAATTCAGATACTCGTCAAAGCCTCATTTGTGGTTTCCCAAAGGAGTTTTTCTGTCTCTGCAAAATCCCCCCAAGAAGGCTAAAACTCCCTTATAACAACCGGAACACATGATAAAAACAAAACAAAACAAACAAACAAAAAACCTTTGAGCAATTTTACATTACTTCCAAATGGATATATTTGACATGATAGAATACAGGACACGTATAGCCACAAGACAATTTATTACTTGCTATTATTCCTCAATAAACAATGTTCTCCATGCCTGCTTCTTTCACATGTGAGCCAAAGTTCTAATGATTCATCTGGGTTATGTTATGGAATACTTCCTTTCATACACAATATGTGTGTACATCCCTCTATTGTCTGAAATAGGAAGCAACCTTCTGCCTGTCCAGTGCAAATCTTAGTATTAATTGTAACTTGTGCCACAGATCAGAGGCTGGCCACCAGATTGGCAAGGAAGTCCTTCCACCTAGAGGAGAATTAACAACAACAACACTTTGATGAAGTACCAAAAGTTCATTTTGGCTTTTGTTTCCTTTGCCTTTGGAGATATTGGGCATTTACCCCAAAGATACAGATGTAGTGAAAAGAAGGGCCATATGTACCCCAATGTTCATAGCAGCAATGGCCACAATAGCCAAACTGTGGAAAGAACCAAGATGCCCTTCAATGATGAATGGATAAAGAAGATGTGGTCCATATATACAATGGAGTATTACTCAGCCATCAGAAAGGGTGAATACCCAGCTTTTGCATCAATTGGGACTGAAGGAGATTATATCTGAGTGAAATAAGTCAAATAGAGAAAGTCAGTTATCATATGGTTTCTCTTACTTGTGGAACATGAGGAATAGCATGGAGGATATTAAGAGAAGGAAGGGAAAAATGAAGGAAGGGGGGAATTGGAGGATGAAAGACTATGGACTCTGAGAAACACACTGAGGGTTTTAGAGGGAAGGGGGGTGGGGGATGAGTTAGCCTGGTGATGGGTGTTAAGGAGTGCATGTATTGCATGGAGCACTGGATGTTATACACAAACAATGAATCTTGATACCCTGCATCAAAAATTAATGATATACTGTATGGTGACTAACATAACATTCTCTCTATATATATACACACACATATATATATGTGTGTATATATATAATATATATAATACAATAATATATATTATATATAATATAATATATAATAATATAATCATGTATAATATATAATCATATATGTGTGTATATCTATATCTATATCTATCTATCTCTATATATATCATTTTGCCATCTGTATTTTACCTATTTCCTGTTACTTAGCTTACCCAAGCTCCTTAATTCACAGACAAAACAGTAGAGGACCATTATTGCCCAGCTGACTATATAATTTGCTACTGATTCCCATAGGCCTCCCTCAGATCCCATTAGTTGACCTGCGAGGCCCTCATCCTTCCTTTTCAAGAAAGAAAGCCATGTCTCTGTCAACATCGCATCCTTATTACCAGAATTATTAAAAACCCCGAAGAGTTTGAGATGCTACTTTGATTTCAAACTGGCATGAGAACCTGGCACAGATTCATGGATGCTAGCAGAAGACATTAGGGTCAGAGATGGACAATTTATTATTCACAGCAATAGCAGTAGCAAGAGTTTCAGCTTTTTTGAAGTGGTTCCCTAAGCCCTAGTTTCCACAAGCATCACTGAGCAGTCTAGATGATACTTAAATACTACAAAAAAGGGATCCTGAACTTAAGGAGTTCAAATCTTTTATAATGGATAAGTATGCCTCCCTTTACTTTAGAAGGAGATGCTAGTTCTATCTTCCAAGGTTATTGCTTTACAAACATCTTTTAAAAATATTTCAGAACAAAAATAGTCAGAGCTTCTTTCATAATTTATTCAGAAATGTGAGAGACCCTTGGGAAATTGTCTCCTAACAATGGTAGAAGATTTCAACAAATGCATATTTGGATAAGCTCTTTATATGTGGTATGATATATGTTCATCCTTGCTACTTCATAATGATGGAGTGCTTTAAACAGGTACAACCTGAGAGTAATGAATCTCTCAATAAGACAGAAACTAAGGAAGTAACTTTTAAAACAAATATGTTGTACTTAAAGTGCAACATCAGACTCTTAATTAGCTGCTCCTAACTATATCAGCTATGGTCTATAGACTAGATAGTTAAAAAGTGTAGGACAGATTAAAGAACTGAGAATTTCTATGTTAGGAAGTTGAAAACGTGAGCCCAAACTACAGGATATAAGAAATGTCTATTTTATGTAATTATAATAGATTGTAAATAAAAATCCTTAAATGAAAATCGTATATATGCATGTTTTCCCATAGCCTTAATGCCTGTCTAATACTTTAAGGGGTACCTAAATTTTTCCAAATAATCAGAGGAAAAAGGCTAGTTGCTATTTTATTTTGCTTAATTGTAGACTGTTTCTACATGAAACCATGAAAACATGGTTTTCATTTTCTCTAATATGCATCTGCTATACCCGAGGGTGGGATACATGCCTTTCTCTGTGTTGGTATAATGCCCAGGCTTATCTGTGCCATATTAAGACTTTACATTTGGAATGATATATTTATATGCATCTCCCCCACTGTATTACTCTGAAGTTGGTTGCTTATTAACCTTCAAAACCCTAGTGTCTTGTTTCCCAGTTGATGCATGGTGGGTCAATATTTATGGAGGTGGACAAAAGGTAACAAAGTCCATTAACATTGAACTTACCACTGGATATTTTAGAGAGTTACCTCCCATAAGGCATAACTGAATAGAAGATGTGTAGAATATTTGAGCTTGAATAATCTTTAAGAGTTCTTAATGGCCATTGGTTTGTATTTTACTTACTAATTTATTTTTTAAAGATTTTATTTATTTATTTGACAGAGACATAGAGAGAAAGGGAACACAAGCAGGGGAAGTGGAAGAGGGAGAAGCAGCTTCCCTCTGAGCAGGTAGCCCGATGCTGGGCTCTCCTAGGACCTGGGGATCATGACCTGAGCCGAAGGCAGACCCTAAAGGACCAAGCCACCCAGGGACCCCTGGCCATTGATTTAGTTATAGCCATGTTAAACATCCAAATTCTGGTGCTTCTTAGTTTTGTGACATCCCATTTCTCTTTTAAATGCTCAGTTAGAAATTTCAAAGCCTTGACTTTACCCTTTATCAAAGGGTTAGACTAATGATGAGCGTACCTCCTTTCACCCTTTGCCCTGATGCAAGATGCTTTTTTTTGTTTCTCTGTCACAGAGTTTCTTTCTCTGATGTTCAGATGTCTGCTGCTCATGCATGCCTGCTTTCCCATTTTCTGTCACTGCCCCACCCTGATCACTATTGTTAGAACCAATGCTGCCAATCCTGAAGTCTGGTGCATTTCTCCCTTGCCTTTTTTCTTCAGTTTTTCAATTTATTTTGTATCCTATTGATTACTCGTGTTACAAAAACAAAAAACATAAAGCCTTTCTCTAAGGGACAGCTGCCTTCTGTACCATGCACTTGAAGAACCAAATGAAATGACGAGCTCTGTGGTTCTTCTTCTATGTGTGTTGGTTGTACATGGGCTGACTGCAACTTCATTTCAGTTCAGGGGCTGTGATGTTCTGGTTTTGTTCCAGAGCCATTTTGGAAATTTAAGAATGCTAAATTACTGAATTTTGATTAACCGATATCTTTTTTCTCACAGTAAACCGGTCTTAGGTGACTGTCTTGTCTCTATATTGCCTTGTTACATTAGTGAATACTTCAGAACCAATGAAATATATGTGTTATTTAGGAAAATAAATAGGTTAGAATGAATTAAATAAAAGACAGATAAGGTTTAATGGGAAGCTTGGAAAGTCAGTAAATGACTGTAGGTTGTTTAAAGCATGACAGTGGCAAGCTTGAACAAGCAAAGGGAAGTATGAAGATATTGAATAATAGGAGAACCTGAAAATAATGTGGAGAGGAGAGGGACAAAGAAGCAAGTTATAGACTAATAAAAACAAATATTTGCCTATGCTATAAATGAGGCTCTATGGAAACACTGCATTATAGAAGAAAAGCATATATCTATAATCAGACATAACTGGTTTTATATTCCCATCTGACTATTTACCAGCTAAGAGACCAAAGTCAAATTTCTTAGTCTCTCTTACATTCTTTTTCCCATTATCTAAAAATCTTGCATCATTATTGTGAATGTAGACTAACATAGCATGTAGAAATCCCTAAAACACTGATTGGCACTATAAATTCTCATTCAATAAATGTTATGTTTTCTCCATACTTAATAATTTGAAAAGACATAATCATTTCAGCTTGTAACAAATGAAACAAGTGTACTTTCCAATTAAATAATTAGCAAGTGACATTCATTCCTCCAGCCACTAGGAGAATTTTGGATTTTTCAGAATAGTATTTAGTAATGCAGGGAGCAGCATATAATGAGCACTGAAGAACTAATTAGAATCATAGTTTTTATGAAAATATTAAGTAGATACGTGGAAAATAAATTCTGTACTTTAATTTTTATTATTATTGGTACTTTAATTCTATACTTTAATCATTAGAATTATTAATTCTGTGGTGTAAAACTTTTCCCCAAGAATTAAAACTCATGAAGAGAAGGATTCTTGTTCTACCTTGACTGAAGATTATATATACTCGCAAGAGTATATATCCTACTCTAACAGTATTAAAAAAAAAAAAACAGTAACTACAAAACTGTAACTTTTCTTAAGCCCATCAGAAAGCTGAGTTTATGATGCAAACAAATATCCAGATTCGCTAACCCATGAGTAGATCCTTCCATGGAGAACTAGGTCATAGGGTTGATGTCATATGTGGCAGAGAACAAAAAAACACCTGGTCACCATACAAATGGCTAAAAAGAAGTCAGCTAAATTGTAACAAATTGATAAAAGCTAAATGTGGGCTAGATGACAATACAGGACCTCTGTAACCCCTGACACAAGGAGATTTTGAACTCGTTCACTAATGCCTTCATGTGGATCTCCCTCAAGTGCTTATAAGGAATATTAGAAGTGAGGTAGAGGACAAGATGGAGCTTCCCTCATAAAAGTAGGTGTGGAGTAGAAGATTGGCCACCACTGTAGGTAAAGCACAGAACCCCACCCCCTCCAAAACCCAGCTTCCATCCTAAGCAGTTCTACAGGACTTTGAAGTCTTTGGTTCACTGAACTTCAACTCCTAACTAGATAAGTTCAATGTCCCAACCTAATAGGCTTAGCATAGAAGAGGCATGAGCTATGTCCAGGTATAAATAATTTTAATTGGTTTCAACTGTTTCACACCTGATTTTTGGCATTTAATAAGAAATGACAAGCTGTACAAAAATGCAAGGCAAAAAGAACCCATTGTGTAGAGTCAAAGCAATGGAGAAAGCCAGATTTAAAGATGGCCCAGTGTTGGAATTATCAGACAAGGGCTTTAATATAACTAGTGTTAATGCATGAAAGGGCCTAGTGGAACAGGTGAACAGTATGCATTAACAGATGGAGAATTTTAGCAGAAAAATGAAAACTATAGGAAAGATTCAAATGAAGATGCTAGAATTAAAAGAAAGTGTTATCACAGATCACAGATTCCTTCAATGTGCTTATTAATTGACTCAGTTTCTCTCACAGAAAAAAAAATCTATAAACTTGAAGACAGGTCATTAATATTAGCCAAACTGAAAAGAAAAACAAAAACCAAACAAACAATAACAGAGACAAAAAGAGTAAAAGAAAAACAAAAACAAACAAACAAAATGACAATAGAAGAGCCAAGAGTCTGAGACAATACCAAATGGTGTACTATATATGCAATTCTAGAAAAAAAGAGAGTGCGAGTGAGAGAGGGAACAATGCAAAAGAAATATTTGAAGACATAGAAGAAACTTTCTTTATAAAAGCAGGCATGAGTTTTCCTGAAAATTTTTAAAAATAATGAAAGTCACCAAATTACATATCCAAGAAGTCAAGAAAATTCCAAGCAAGATAACTATACAAACAAAGTACACATATATTTAAAAAAAGTTCTGGGGCACCTGGGTGGCTCAGTGGGTTAAAGCCTCTGCCTTTGGCTCAGGTCATGATCCCAGGGTCCTGGGATGGAGCCTTATATCGGGCTCTCTGCTCAGCAGGGAGCCTGCTTCCTCCTGTCTCTCTGCCTACCTCTCTGCCTACGTGTGATCTCTGTCTGTTAAATAAATTAAAAAAAAAAAAAAAAGTTCTTCATATGGTACAGTAAAATACCAGACAGAAACATGGACCTACATAAAAACATGAAGAGCTTCAGTAAAAACATGAAGAGCTTCAGAGCTTTGATGTTTAACAAAGTTAAATATCAAAGATTTTTAAAAGTTTTAATTGTTCTGAAAGATAATTGACTGTGTGAAATACAATAAAGACAATATATTGGGGACTTTGTAATCCATGTAAAAGTAGGGTGAATGTCAGTGATACCTCAAAAATTATACATAGTATGATAATGGTTATTTCACTCATTATTAATTCTTTGCCATTTGAACATTTGTACATGTATGTGAACAATAACCTGATTTGTACAAATATATTTTGCATTATTCCAAAGTGTTGATACACATTATTTCATTTGACCTTTATAATTGGTCAAACTATACCTCCATCCATAGTTAGGGTAGCTGGCTTCTAAGAATAAAACCTAGCACAACAATATGGCCCTTTAAAAGATTATCTATCCCTACCAACTGTTCATACTTACTTAACAAATAGTGTATCCTTAGATGGTACTACAGAATATTTGTACCCTAGTAACTTGACAGGAAGTATAACTTTGATCCCACTTCATCTGGTATTCATTCAAAGCTTAGTTATGTGAATTAGCATTTTTTGGAGAATTGACTATTGCCCCAGGGTCCAAAATTTAGCTAATCCTAGTTGCTAAGCCCACAATGTAAATGAGTAAAGTGGGTCTGGGTAAGACACAAGGTCACAGGGGAAAGTGGAGTAATGAAAGTAATTGATTGGCATCCTGGAGACAAAGGTGCTACTCAAAGCATGTTTTGCAGGTCCAGACTGTTTTGTAAAGTGTTTTTTATGGGCTCATGAGAAATACAGAAACTGAGAGGAAGCATTTAGAGAATTTTATCACAAGTTTGAATTCATTTATCTGTTCACTCTAACAAAAGAAAATATAGGCTTGTATTTTTAATTTTTTTTTAATTTCTTTTTTTCTAATAATGCATTTGTAATTATACTTTACAAAACTGATTCATGAAGGATAGGATATTTATGAGACTGACGCGCTACTTACTGCGCTAACGAGGCACCTAGGATAGGAATTTAAAAACAAAACTAGTGCTTCACTGCAATTAGTTTGAGAGGCATTGATCCCTAGGTATTACAAATAATGAAATAAAAATAATTAGACAAATGCAATAGATCTATGCCCAAACTTGGCCTATGGTTTTCCACTTTCCAATCCTGCCTTTAGACGTTGTAAATTTGAAACCTGTGCATCAGAAGGACATTGTTCTCACCTCTTCCAGAACTGATCTCACAGAACTATGCTTTACCATTGTGTTTTCAGTCTACGTTGAACTCCATAGAACATATTATTGCATTTAAAACAAGGATAGTATTAAAAAATCCAGTTCACTACATCACACAGTGTTAGCTATGATGATCTGCAAGAGAAATATTTCTCATACTTTTTCAGAGGGGTCATACTGATTTTATTACTGACCATATTGAATGAACAGTTCTTTCAGTGGTTTCTAGGAAGTCTAGAGTTAAGTGTATGTCCCTGATAACTATAAAGAGGTTTATGGTCTATATTTTTAAATTATATTACTTAATTTATAAATGATCTTGCTTTACTTCATGTCTCTTACCCTCTTCTGTCAGTATTTTTTTCTCTCATAATGCATTTAAGTTTGTAGCAAAGTAAGGTGCAACTAGAAAGATGATAGGTACTAGTGGAAAAAAGAAGAAAGGAAGGAAGGAATTAGATGCTCAGCTATGATTGTATATTGTGTATTAAATATCTGAATGTGTCCTTGATACTTAGTTGAAAAGATTCTGAGGAAAATACGTTAAAAATAAATGTAGCAGGAAGAAATTTACTATAATTTTCTATATGTAAAAACAGGCAATAAGATTTACCCATGTTTCCTCCACTCAGAATCACCTATTTCAAAACAGGTATGAAAACTGGGAATCATTTCATTATTATCTCCATGTCCACGTGGTCTCATAGTATTTCAGTTTCCTGATTTAAGCCAGGCCCTGTCTGTAGGCGGATCATGTAACCGGAGAGATAACCGCATCCTACTGAGATAATACGCTTTTATTCCTAATGACAACCTGAGGAGTAGATGAAGAGTACATATTTTTATAGCAATTGTAAGAAAACTTCAGGCCAGATTTGCATCCTGTTCAGCTCAGCACGGCAATTTAGTGATTCCCAGAAAGAAGTTTCTATGCTGCTAACCAGGAAAAGAATCCAACGACTAAGAACAATTACCATGTGGTTTTCAGCTCTCTACATTGGGATTTGAAATTCTGTATAATTAATTATACTTTGTGCAGATAAAAAGAAGTTTAAAAAAAGTAAGCCACTCTGCTAGTAAGAGTAAAAAAAAAGAGAAAAATATTGAAAACCCATTTATTATGAGAGGTTTTATAACCATTGTTAAACTTTGTTCTATAATTTCTAATATATTATGTTGAATATCATGGAAGAAAAAGTCACTGTAACACTTTTTAGCTTACATGACCTTACCTTTAAGACTCACTGAAAACCTCTTCATCACTAATTAAAGCTACTAAACAATGCCTTCTATTGAAAAGATACATATTTTTGGTTGTCGGGACCGAGCCATCTCTAAAATGGGGCATAGCAATCTGTAGATGGAATAAAAATTGCTTATAAAAGAAAATGACTCCTTATTCAATTGATACAGTGGGGTCCAGAAAACATGCGAGTCACAATTAATAACCTAAATTGTCCAAATCCCTGGAAAACTGTCCAAGGTCAAATTCTCTTCATCCTAAAATTATTCTTCTGAAACACACAAAAAGTTTACTGACATGAACCAGGCTAGAATATATTAGAAAGCACATTTTTTTAAACCAAACATTTATACAGATGAACTATTTACTTTCTCAAATTTGTTTGCCTTCTGATATACCAAATATAAACACACATATAGATACTCAAATACACACACGTATATACATATTTATGTGCATATTAACACAAACTGCCAAGTATGTCAGTATATATACAAATATACATGCAAGCAAACACGGTACACATGCATACACTTGTAAATACATTTACATATAAACATACACTTAGGTAAATATATACACGAATGCATAGACACACATATATCCATGTCTAACTCCTTAAATATTCTAAACTCAGAAAATGTCAGTGCCTAAATTTGCTATAAGACAAATACAAAGATTTTCAACTAGAAAGAGAAAACCTTAGGGCAGATTAGAAGACAAAGATAAACCCTATAAAGAGCAGGGTAAATCTGATTTCTGGTTCTAGTATTTTTATAGTATTTTCTTTCATTGTATTGCATTGTATTGTATTTTTTTGAGGTGGAGAGAGGCAGACACAGAAGGAGAGAGAGAAACTTAAGCAGGCTCCATGCCCAGTGCAGACACCCATGGGGACTCGATTTCACAACCCCGATATCACGACCTGAGCCAAAATCAAGAGTCAGACACTTAAGCAACCCAGTCACCCAGGCACCCCAGTATTTTCTTATTTCTTACTTAGTTCTTGATTTTTTGTGGATTCTTCCTGTCCTTTAGTTCCTTTCTCAAGCACATCAGCCCTCAGAATGAAGCAGGCCAAGGAGTAAAAGCAATCTCTGTATCTACGTGGGTATGGGTTGAAATATATCATCATAACTATTAAAAGTAGTAGAGGAGTACATCATTATTATAACTCTTATTAAAAGATAATTGTATGTGATAGTATGGTTAGGCTCTATAAAACTCTATTACCCACTTATATAGTCCATGTTTTATCTAGGAAATGATATCCAATATAAAATCAAATCTGTAGAGCAAAAAAGGTAGAAAAAATAAATAATAAATCATTACCTAAATGGACTATAGCATATAAGAACAGTGCATGCCCTATCATTGGCTTGAATTATTGTCTTTATTCAACAAATGTCTATTCAATTAGCCATGTGTATGTTTCAGTGCAAGAGAAATGCTCTAACCTGGCAAATGACTAAACTGACATAAATCAATTTGAGATGCAACAGAACAGATTGGTTCTTTGTCTGACTCTAATTATTCACTGAAGCAGTTGAGTTCTATGGTTGGGAAACTGTCACCTGTGTACTTTCACCCTTGCTGCCCTGGACCCAGACTTTGCCTTTGTATCGAGCCCAGAATGCTTGTTTAATAGGTGCAAAGAAAGTTATCAAAAGCTCTTAACTAGAGATGAAGAAAGTGAAATTAGCCTTATTTTTCTTGCTTTTTCAACTTTTAAGAAAAAGCTATTTTGGCAGTAACTGCCCATTACTCAAGTGGCTTAGGTAAGAGAAGATAAGCAAATGACTCGAATAAGAGGGCATAGACAAATGAGCTACAGTTTTCTAAAAGTTCTGATTAAAGAAGGATGAGTAACCATCAACTCAATTATCTCACATGAGGTCATAGAGCTACTAAAGGAATCTTTGTTGGAAATACAATGGTGTACCATCTCTTTAATATGTTATACACTTTCTGGAACCCAAGAAACACGACTACTATAAACGCATTCAAGATAGAAGGAGAGAGGGAGAAGGAGAGAGATATTGATTTAATTATGGAGCATTATTGAATGACTGCTATTGGTATAACAAAAGATGCATGGACACTTTAAAAACATCTTATTTTGTCCCCTTATTTCTTTTTTTGCTTAGTATATGCCATTCTGCATTTGTGCATGAAGATCCTTACTCTGTTCATTTTATATCTACCTCCCATGTCACATATAACCTTATTTTCTCTTTACCTTATTTGGTTTTTTCTTATCCTTAATCCCTATATCTTCCATACTTCTAATACACTTAGTTCTTCCATTTTAAGAATTCATTTCTGAAATGCAGGAGTTCACAGGGTTTGTTTGTTTGTTTGTTTGTTTTCAGGATTTTTGTTGTTGTTGCTATTATTGTTGTTGTTGTTGTTTAAGATTTTATTTATTTATTTGAGACAGAGAGAGAAATCCCAAACAGGGAGGAGGTTGAGAGGAGAGGTAGAAGCAGGCTCCCTGCTGAGCAGGGAGCCTAATGCAGGGCTCCATCCCAGGACCCTGAGATCATGATCTGAGCTGAAGGCAGCCGCTTAACCTACTGAGCCACCCAGGTGCCCCAGGAGTTCCCCGTTTTGAAGACTAATGTGGCATCCACCCAGGAGAACTTCAAAATTTTCCTTAATTTAAGGTAGATATAATAAAATTGTTCAGTCTGATATCTGCAAATGAATACTTATGGCTTTACATTTCTTTTATATGTTTTTTGAACAAGAACATGTATACTTCAGAATAGAGATCCTATGTAAGCATTAAGTAGCTTAATATAAAACACTGATTTCATCTTTAACAGTCTTTTTAAACTTCTTTGTGACCTGATTTTAAAAGATTCTGAGCAGATTCCCATGTTGCAAGAATAACAAATTATGAAGACTAAATGTATCTCTGAGCTTTGCTTCTGTGATTAAATAAAACCTATAGCAAAGCTAATCTGATATATTGAATCCATCCATGGATTGGATAATCATTATTACACTGTATGATTATTATGTATATATGCTAAGAGGCTCACATAAATGACTGTCATTAGAATTACTTTTCTATAACCAAACTAACTTTTTGGTTTTGTTTTTCCCATTTTGTCAATGGGGCCATTAGTAGTGATAGCTTCCCCAAATATCATGTATATTGAATCATGAGTATCATTAACACAGACATCATAACATAAAGAAATATTTCCTCCATGAATAAAACAAAATCCAGAGATTTAAGGACCCTTAACTGAAAGGCTCTTCACTTTACTCATGGATCTGAGTCCATGATTAAAAACCCTCCTGTGGTTTGTCTGTATTTGCAGTCGTCATCAAGGAGACAAGGGAAAGGAAAGCACCTCTAAGCTGTTTTAATAACCACTATTATTGTCCTTTCTGCATTTACATGAAGTGTGTTTAAACCAAATGTGATAGCTGTGCCTCTCAAACTTTAATGTCCATATGGATCACTAAAAATGCAAATTCTTATGCAGTTAGGTTCGGGACAGGACCTGGGATTTTTAGCCAACTCCTGGGTGAACTGCTACTCTGAACCACACTTTGAATAGCAAGGCTCTTTGGAACACTGAAGGTAGAGACCATTTACTTCCGTGTTTCATAACCAGGAGCCTAAGAATCTCCCTAGCATTCATACACAGGTTTTTAGGATTCCATGGGTTCCAAGAAATCAAATGCAATTTTTTTTTTAATGTATGTGGATATGAACATTTTTTCTTTTCTGGAGAGTTCATAGTTAGGAGATTCTGCAAGAGACTTATGACCTAATTAAGATAAGTGACTACCAATTTAATCTGCTCCATTTTTAGATGAGTAAACTAAGGTCTAAGGAGCCTGAATTATCTGGCTTATACAATTAGTCACAAATTTAGGACTTGCATTCAAGTTTCTGGTGCCTAACTCGGGCTTTTAATGGTAATAGATATGTCTTAGAAGCTTTGATTAGAGAGAAAGGAAGTTTAATAATTCAGTAAATGAATGAAATAATGAAGGGACAAATAAACAAGTGAATATGAACATACTCTTAAAAATGAGGTATTGGGTTTTTAAATTTGTCTTTCTTCTAGGGAAAAACATCCTTGGCCTTGGCCTAGATTGGAAGAGAAACGGATAGTATCAATGATATTCAGCGCCTTTGATATGGAAGAAGCTGGGGAATAGCAAATGCTAGAAAGAGGAGAGCAGATGGGGCACCTGGCACCAGATGAGTGGCTCAGTTGGTTAAAGCCTCTGCTTTTGGCTCAGGTCATGGTCCCAGGGTTCTGGAATCAAGCCCCGCATTGGGCTTTCTGCTCCGCAGGGAGCCTGTTTCCCCCTCTCTCTCTACCTGCCTCTCTACCTGCTTGCAATCTCTGTCTGTCAAATAAAATTAATTAATTAATTAATTAAAAATCCTAAAATTAAAAAAAAAAAGGGAGGAGAGTAGAGACAACAAAGGTGGAATTTAAAGATTAACCTCTCAACTTATCTTTATTTCTATCTGGTTAACAGTATGCAAATGCTCAATAATTAGTCTCTAGTGTGAAAATAATCAATTATTACCTGCTGAAAATGAAAACAACTTTGAATCTTCTCTACAGAGAAATATACTCACAAATGGTATTGTTTTCATTAGCCAGTTATGCCAAATTGGCAGTACAGATTCTTAAAAGAATTACTCCAGTAATAGGTAATAGCTGAGGTGAATGAGACAGTAGTTTAATAATGTATTTATAATATCAGAGAAACCTGCATATCAATTTTGGCAAAGACTTTAAGCTTGGCCATGGTTTTAAAGGTATTAGAAGTTTCAGACAGGATAGCTAATTAGAGCTTAATACAGACACTTGAAACATACATGTGAGACCTGCATCCTCACCCTAGGTGTGTGCTGCCTTGAACAGGGACCAATGCTTCAGTGACCAAAGGTCAAAAAGATGTACAACATGACAACGGGCAACCTCATAAAACAAATGCAATATTTATAATCATAAGATTTTTCAGAAGGTATGGCATTCTATTCAATTTCCAATTATGGAATTGAGTCAGAGGAGTAAAGATTTTCACAGAAATATGCAAAAATATTGCAGCTACTCATCAGAGAGTATCCCCTGTCACATCTGAGTCAGATGAATTCACTGCTATCTTGGGAGCTAAGACATGAGTATTATTAGAAAACCAAGGACACCTCAGTCTTCTGTTAGCAGAATGTCTGGCTAACAAGGCAAACCACAAACCACTTTTTATTCTTCCTTTTTGCTATTATGCACTTAAACTATAATTTGAAAAAGAAAAATGTTGGAGATTATAAGGAAAATATTAACCCCCTTAAAAACTATGCTAAATAGTTGGCTAAAAGGTGTTTAAAGAATTCAAAAGAGGTTTGGCATTTCTAGAAAAGCAATTTTCTTCCAGAATAGTAGCTGGGTAAAAATATGTCCAAGATGTTCCCCACCAGCTGCCAGAGCTCTATTTAAAATGCAAATCTGACGAGGTCCGGTCTTCTCTTCAGCATTCATCAATGGCTTTTAATTGACCTCAGGATAGTGTTTGAACATCTTGAAATGGCCTTGAAATCTCTTGCTCTGTTGCTTGTTTATGTCCCAAATGTTATTTTCTACTTAGTTCTTATTTTTAGTAATACTATCTTAAAAGACCTCCTTTGTACCCATCTATTTAAAAGCTTGTCTCTTCTTTAGCTTATATTTTCTTTGTACATGGAGCACTCTTTTTGGCCTGGTCAGTTAACTCAAAACTCAGGTATTACCTCTTTCAGGAAATCTTCCCCCAATCACCTGTTTAGGATAATTGAACCTCACCCTAATCTTTCAATATCTCTACCTTCACACTTAATGTATTATTCTAAAATTATGTTAATATACTTCTTTCTTTCTACATTGTATAATGTCTAAGAAAAGAAGTATGTTTTTCATCTTTGTATCCCTATCATCAAGCTTGGTGATGAGTACATAGTACGTGCTTGGGAAATTTTTGGGTGTTTTTGTTTGTTCAGCTTTATTGAGGTATAATTGACAAATAAGTTTGGAAGATACTTAAAGTATGCATTGTGATGATTTCATGTGCCCATACTTTGTGAAAGAATTCTTACATTCTAGTTAACACGTCTGTCGCCTCAATATTTATATTTTATTTTATTTTATCAAGAACATTGAAGTTCTATTTTCTTAGCAATTTAAATTATGTAATACAATGCAACTATAGTCGCCATATTTTAAATTATATCCTCAGTCCTCATTCACCTTACAGTTAAAAGTTTGTGCCCTTTAACCAACCTCTCCCTATTTCCCCTACCTCTCTTATTCTAGCAACCACTTCTCTACTCTATTTCTAGGAGTTTTAAATTTTTTAAAAAATTTCACATAAAAGTAATACCATGCAACATTTGTCTTTCTCTACCTGGCTTATTTCACTAAGCAGAATACCCTTAAGGTCCATCTATGTTGTCACAAATGGTGTGATTTCCTTCCATTATGTTTGTGTGTGTATAAATGTGTGTATATAAATATCACAATTTGTTTATCTATTAATCCATTTATGGACACAGGTTATTTCCATATTTTGGCTCTGTGCAATAATGAATGCTCTGTGGAATAATGCTGCAATGAACATGAGAATGCAAATATCTCTTCAATATCCTCTTTTCATTTCCCTTGGATAGATACCCAGATGCGGAATTGCTGAATAAAATGGTGGCTTTTTAAACTCATCTAATTTCTTGACCTTGACAAGTTCGTTCCCCCTAAAGGACCTGGGCATGTGGTGTTTTCCTTATCCAGATTCTTCTTCAATTATTCAGCTCTCATCTCAAACATTGTCTCTTCCTCCTAGAGGCTGTCTCTATCACCATTTCAAAAAATAGCCAAACTACCTGCCCATCATTCTCAATCATAATATCCTATTCTGTCATTTTCATATTGTTTGCACCATTTGAAAATTTTTCTTGTCATTTATTTCTTATCTTCATTGCTAGAAGTAAAGCTCCAAGAGGACACAGATCTTATTCTTTGCTATGTCTCTAACACAGTCCAAGCTAATAATTGACATTTTTTTGTAGTTCAAGCAAATGATCAACATATATTTGCAGAACCAATGGAAAGAATAATATATTTCTTTTACATATTGGGTTTTCCTATAAAATATTGTCTGTACAAAGATTTCTTGGGTTAAAAATACATGAAAAGATATTTCTTGGATTTTTAAAATTCAAACAATTTCCCTGTCTCTTTCCTTCTCTTTCTTTTTGCTTATTTGCTTACTTTTCTGCTTTCTTTCCTTCTTTGTTCATTTATCAGATTCCTATTACATACCAGATTCCAATAAGTAATGCATCATATTATATACTATGACCTTAAATAAAATATTTTTAATTTCTAACTTTTTCTGAATATTTTGTGCCACATGTGTTAAGCAGATATTATAAATGATTTATCTTTGTTATTCTGGTGTGTAACATAGTGTGAGTACATAGTTCTTTAAATGGTCCATCTATTTAAGGGCCATTTAGGAGAACAAAACACAAACTATTTGAGGCTCTGAAAAATTTCAACCAAGAAAGATAACAATAAATTCATTTATTTATCCATCAGCTCACTTGTGCTGTCATGTGGTCTAAATAAAGCATTGCCTAGCAGCTGGTATTCCACAAGTGAAAAGGCACAGCAGTACAAAATCATGTTTTGTTCCTGGAATTACAAGTATTCAGTACCCTTGGAGAATAAAGTTGATAGTAGAAAAGGAAAGGAAGTGGTGGGAGGTAGGCTGATACAAATAAAGATCAGATCACAAAATACCTTTAGTGACAGATAATTGAGCTTAAATTTTATTTTGTAGGTGATGACTCCTCTTCTGTAGGATCCTGGGAAACAGGGAAGAGGTTTGGAAAGGGTAAGCCCAGATACAGTAGTCCAAATGAGAGAGATGAAGGGAGCAAAAAATGGTGCAGTGTCCATGGAGGCGAGTCCATGTAAAAATGCCCCTTTTGGAAGTAGTAGTATTGGAACCTGAGTGAGGCAGTGTGGGGATTGAAAGTCAAGGAGCAATCTATGATGATTCCCCCGTTTGGGCATGGTGGTGACATTGAAAACAATACCAGAAGGGGGTCAGGTTGGTTGGGGTTGATGTTACAGTAGTTTTGTTTTGTTTTGTTTTTTCATACTGGAACTCTATCATTTTAGTTTGTTTGTGTTAATCTATCAAAGGCATAGCGAGAGGGTGAGACAGGAAGAGAAATCAAGCTATCAGAATTCTCAGGTTTTGAACTAAACTGTTTCTTCTTTGCCTGCTGTTCACTGCCCACTCTCCCACCATCAACTGCCCAGACCCTTAGTCTTTCTGCTCCTGTCCTCTCCTTGGTCAGTATACTTCCTGATGTATGCCTATGGCTGTCTCCAGTTTTCACTTCTCTGACCAACCTGAGAAAACACCGCTTTGTGTTTTACAGTTTCTTCTTCATCTAGTTGATGGCCAACTCCTTGAAGGTAGGGTTTGTGTATACCATAAAGTAGCCACCAAAGTGTCTGACATAAAATAGATATTTGGTGTACTAAATTTTAAGTGTTCTCGAGCCACAAAAATCAGGGTGAAGGATTCTCTAGTTCTCCCCTATGGTGCTTTGTAGAATATATGATTTGTAATCTGTATGTAAATTGCACAAATCTTGTATAAATAATTCAAAATTAAATATAATCTCGTTACTAGTCCCTGAATATAAACAGACATCTACCCATATTAAGATAAATATTTTAAATATGGTTTTCTTTCCAAAGTCATGTTTCTGCATAGCAAAAGAATAGCAACCTTGCAGAGAGGTATTGGCAGTGGGGCTGAGGAAAAAGCACTGGGACCAACTGACTCTGCCACTTAGCTGACTCTGTGATGGACTTAAGAGGTGCATCTTTTAACTGCCCTGAACATTTGTCTTCTCATTCCTAAAAGCACATTTCTAAGGGCATGTCTAGCTCCAGATTTTTCTGACCTATGTTTTTTTGAAACTCTGTGTAGGACCTAAGCAATCTACAGCACGCTGTAGTCATCACTTCTATCTCTTAATAATCCTGATGAGTCCTTTCTTATGACCTAACCCTATTGTGGAAAAATATTATTAAAGAACAGTTCTCTCTCTGAAATTATGTTTATATACAAACAAAAAGGAGTGGCAATTATTATCTGGATAATTTAGAAAAGGAAAGGTTTACTAGAAACATCCATGTGATTAATGCAGAATTATTTTTGCTTGAAATTATTCTTTATTTAGTTATCTGTGCCTAGGGAAGATATAACTATATAGATTTATTTTGTATTTTGATATCCTACTCAAAACCAAAAAATAGTTGGCATCCATAGGAAGACATATAACCACAATACCTAGAAACTTTCTATAGAATGACAAATATTTACATGATTGATCTCATTTTTCTTTTTTTTCTAATTGGATTTTTTTAAAATAAAGGAAATATTTTCCCTTAATTTCTAAAATAAAATGAAAACTCTTATCTGGTGACATGACATTAATTTTTACCATGACTGGCTCTGACTTCACACTGAGTTTTGTGTTTTATTTTGTTTTGTTTTTTAGTTTTTTTTAAATTAGCATTAATTTTTACCATGACTGGCTCTGACTTCACACTGAGTTTTGTTTTTTGTTTTGTTTTGTTTTTAGTTTTTTAAAATTAACATATAATGTATTATATGCTTCAGGGGTACAGGTCTGTGAATCTTCAGTCTTACACAATTCGCAGCACTCACCATAGCACATACTCTCCCCAATGTCCATAACCCAGCCATGCTAGCCCTCCCCTCTAACCCCCTGCCCCGCAAACCTCATTTTGTTTCCTGAGATTAAAAGTCTCTTATGGTTTGTCTCCCTCCCTGGTCCCATCTTGTTTCATTTTTTCCCCTCCCTTCTCCCCACAACGCTCTTGCCCTGCCTCTCAAATTCTTTATATCAGAGAGATCATATGATAATTGCTTACTCTTTAGGTTTTAGTCACTGCAGATTTCTCAAACAGTTGAGGAACAAACAAAAACAAACAAAAATTTAGTGCTGAGATTATAAAGAGAATGTAAGAATTATGAAAAATAGCAACATTTATAAAAAAATTTTATACTTAAAAAACATTTTATAGGGATGTCTGGGTGGCTCAGTGGGTTAAAGCCTCTGCTTTCGGCTCAGGTCATGATCCCAGAGTGCTGGGATTGAGCCCCACATCGGATTCTCTGCTCAGCAGGGAGCCTGCTTCCTCCTCTCTCTCTGCCTGCCTCTCTGCCTAATTGTGATCTCTGTCAAATAAACAAATAAAATCTTAAAAAAAAAATTTATAGTTCTACAGAACCGTAAAAGTCCAAGATATAAATATATATATATGTAATTATATGTATGTATGTGTACATGCACACACACATAATACACATATATACATTTTTTAACACAAATAAAACTGTACCATACCAAGTGTTTTGTGGCAAGTTATGTGATCAACGCGTTTTTATTGTTTTTCATGTTTTTGCAACTAATGCTCTGTTTGTCCTGAACATTACCATCAAATTGTATCAGTGCTACTTTTCAAAAACTTGACTTCAGACTAGGGACCAATTTGCAACTCTTAGTCATTCCCAGAGTCTGCTCACACTTGCCCTCACACGTCTCTGGGTTCAGCCTGATCCAGTGAGTCAAGACTAGATGCCAGGTTGGGCTTGCAGGCAGCAGGGCCTCCCACAGCCTCAGACACACGGTGGAAGTGCACGTCAGGGCAAACGTGCTTGTAGAAGCACTATCACAGCTAGCAATTTTGAACCTGGAGGCAAAACAGCAGAAATCCTACCCTTAGATATAATTTTGGAATGCCCAGGTAGGTGTTAAGAGCAATGCCTGCATCTGACAGCTTCTTATTTTAATTAATAGGTGCTAAGAATTTTAAGATTGTTTCCTTAAGTTGTTTCAGTTTTTAACCTTTTTAAATTTTATTTTGAGAAATGTGAAACACAGAAAATTTGAAAGGTTTTTACATATGCCCACTACCTAGATTCTACAACTAGCATTTATTACATTTGCTCTGTGCTTAGATATCCATCTATATCTTCTTTTTTTTTTTTGATGCAAAGTAAGTTACAGACATCAGTATACCTCACGTGTACAATTTATCATGTATCTCATACACTAAAGTTTAATATCTGTTTATGGCTCTTTTTTTCCTTTTGAGATACTTGATTTGGATTTGAGAGATGGATATTTTAGAGGTGAATCAAATCTTAGTTAGATATAATGAGGCCCTAAACACTACTTTGTCAGTAAGAACAATAATTTACATTTATTGAGCACTTACTGTGTGTAAGAGATCCTGCATTAAAGATTTCAGGTATATTAACCCATGAATTCTCACCACATGGACCTATTAGTATACCCATTTCATACATAAAGAAACCAGAGCCTAGAGCAGGTAATAATTAAGACTTAATTAAGCTCCCATCGTACAAATAAAACTTGCACTCAGCATTTTAGAAGTCTTTATATGGGCGATAGGCATTCTGAATTCTGAATTCTACTCCAGAAACCAATATCATACTGTATGTTAACTAACTAGAATTTAAGTAAAACGAACAAACAAAACAAAAAAAGTAGTCTATCATAGTAGTTATCAAACATCAGTCTCTGGACAAATGAGATCCTTGACTAAATTTTTATGGGTATAGCCAAAAAAAAAAAAAAAAGATACATTTAAAAAGTAGTGAACTTTCATAAATCTAATTTGAATAACTCATAGGCTTGTTCTTTATTCTAAGGTTGTAACTCATAATTGATGTCAAATGACATTGCTCTTAATAAATTATAATAACAATAGATAGCTTAATAGGTTTATTTTGGTTGGTTGTTTGTTTTGTTTGTTTTATTTTTACTGGAAAAGAAAATGTCAATGTTATTTTATTTGAATTTTTTTCTGGGCCACACAATTTCTAAATCTGGGAACTCCTGATTTTTGTCACAGCTAAATTAATGAAGAAATCTTATACATTAAACTTTAATTTAAGAAAATTAACAAAATTATGATTATTAGTTATTCAAGAGCAGAATTGATTGAGTGAGTAATGTTGCTTGACTAGCATATTCTCTTTTAACAGTTGGAAAGAATGCTCCCACTATGCCTTTTTATAATTTCAGGTCTCTCAGTGTTCCTATTCTGATACTTGACTCTATTATATCCAAAAGACTTTGTTTTAAGAGAATAAGATGGGGAAGCTGCAAGAACATTTTTAAGTAAAAAAGAGATTATGGATATCAATGTCATTAAAATAATATTTTAAAAAACACAACATTCTTGTTGCTAATCTGATCAAGAATTGCCAGTCTACATGGGTTGAGGTTTTTGTCATCTTGAAATAAATCTTGTCTGTGACTCCTTTTGGTTTTAATGTCACTTTAGCTCAGGCTTACACCTTGAAAAGTAATGTCTGAATTTAAAAAAAAAAGTAATATCTGAATTAAAAAAAAAACAACCTATGACTGTAATTTTACTTATATCAGAATGTGAGGAAGAAGGAGGAATGAAAGTGTCATAGACCATAGACACCACACTTTATATAATTTGTGTACATGTCTCACATTCAAAAGAAAATTAATGCGTATGTGTACAAACAAAAGCCTTTCTTCTGGGTGATTTTTTCCATTATCTACAATTAATTCAAAATTGAAAGAATGACTCCTTGAGCAAAGACCAAGTTAAGTCAGCATGACCTAAATAATTGTCCTTAAAGCTGACTCTGATTCCTCAATGAATTATTTGAACTTCGTCATTTAACTTTTGTTGGCACAAAGAGACAGACCTTATTTAACAGGCCCATTTGCATTTACAATTACTTAGATATGAATGGAGATATTCCAAAAATCCATATCTTTTGAAAAGCTCAATCATGCCTGATAGAGTAAAAAATAAACAAAAATAAACTTTATTTTCCAATAGTAAAGCTGAATGAAATATGTGATACATTTCTTCTTAAATATTGTTTGATATTTGCATATTTGACACAGACCCTCTCAGCTAGCAAACAAATAGTAATTGAGAGTCTTGGATTAGGCACTGGAATCTTGGTCAGTAATTTGTTCAGTTTATTTGCCTAACTAAAACACAGCTAAAATCATCTTATTTAGAGTTACAATCTGTGCTAAGTCTTTATGATAAAAATATTTTATTTAGAAATAGTCTTCACAGTTTTCTAATTACTATATTAATTATTCATATGAATTTTAAGTAATATGTTTACTATGCTAGGTTTGAAAGTACTGTATAAATTAATTATTTTAATTAAATAAAATGACAATGTTAGAATAAGTAAATTTACCCTGTTTATTTTAACATTAATTACTGTTGATATGTAGTCTTATATGTTCTGCTCACATATGAATATTTCAAAATGCTTGATATGCTGAATCACTAATTTCATTTGATAAATGAAGGCACAATATAGGAAGTCAATCTAAATTAGATAGCACAAAAGGGGTGAAATGGGCCAGGCTCTCTGTAGGGGAGAATGTCAGGACTCAGGGAATTGGACATGTGGCAGACGGATTTTTCAGTGGGATGAGATTGGCTAAACCAGCTAATTGATTATCATAGTCAGGGGACAAACCAGGACATGAAAATTGGAAAGCAAAAGCAAATCATGCTAAAACAAAGTGCCTTGTGGATATGTCAGAGCAGGGGCTCAGCCACCAACAGCACTCAAACTAAAAGAAAGAAAATGGATAATAGGAAAAAGCAAGAGCAAAAATCAAGAAGCGAGTGTAAGTTGAAGCAGATGAGGCTAAAAGGAACTTTGAGGGTATAAGATAGAATTCGCCCTGACCTTCAGATGTTCTTCTATTTGTCTTTATTTTAGGTTGTTCTGTGTCAACCTATGTGTGGTTTCTGGCGTCCACATCTAATATATTCATTTTGTTGATTCCTAGATAGTTAAATCCAATTCCTTCCCTCATTTTTGAGCATAATTTTAAACCAAATACTGTACTAGGTACTGATATTGCCTCAAAATCCTAAAGACTGACAAGTGAGCAGTTACCATCCAAGACAACAAATACTGTTGGAACGTCCAAGGATATTGAAGGGGACATCCAAGGATCCTACATATGGTTGTGTAGTCCCTGCAAGATAAAAGCTATTCAGCTATGGGAAAAGTTGGCGGTGAAGGCCACCTGCCAAACTGTGTAGCCTGGTCCCCCTGGTGAGATTATTGCCATGTCACTGAACCTCAGAGGAGGGAATCTTCTTTTGGAATCTGTCCTTTCCAAGGGGGTACCTTCTTTGTAGTTTGCCCAAGGCAGTTCTAAGCAGGATGAGTGTGGATGGCTACTTGAACTTCCAAATGTCCTCCTCAGATGTAAAATACAACATGACCTAGAATCTGATTTTCAGCTTTCTAAATACATAAATCTGATCTTGCTAGATAAATTAGAGTGGATCAGCAGATCCAGCTTTTGCTTTTGAGCAGCTCATTCTTTCATTGTGTGTGTGTGTGTGTGTGTGTGTGTGTATGTGTAGTTTTAAAATTTCATTCCTGTCTCATTATATATGAAATAATATTCAGATCCCTTGATAAACTGTACAATAATGTCTTTCAAACTCTTCATTGGGACTTATAGAAAAAATACATTTTATGTCATGACCTATATGCCTCTGCACAACCATACATACGTGCAACACACACAAACATCATTTTATGAAATATGTATCCCTGAAATATGCAATGCACTCTGATTTTTGCATTTTATTCTTTTATAATTCATATTTTTAAATTGTCACAACTTATCAAATTGATTTTAAACCCCACAAATTGGTCATAGACCATAGTCTGAAAAAAATTGATCTGTAACTCCATATAGCTCAACTCTGTCTAAGGCTTTGCATTTGATGTTCCCCCTGCCTTAAACTCCTCATGCAGAAATCTCTGCAGAAATGTCTCCCTCTTTTCTTAAGCTTCTACTCATATGTCACTGTTTCAAAGAAGCCTGCCTTTTTAACCCAATGTAAAGATGTTCAACACTACTGACAGTGATACATTTATTTGTTCATTTGTCCATTAGAGAGGAGAGCCCATTTTCTTCACTGCTAAATCCTTATGAATCTTGGCTTCATGGTGATATATGCTTTGTCTATTATACATGTACATTTGTTCCACAATTCCCAAGGATTATCTTACAATGAGAGTACCATTTGGGATCAACCTGGAAACATTATCCAATGATAATTGTGTCCTCCCTTTAAGGGATTGCTACATTAAAAAAAAAAAACAAAAAACAAAGTTATCAAAATGAGGGGAACTAATCACGTATTTTGACTTAAGTGACTTAAAGAACATATCTTTAATAATGTTTTCCCTCCTCCAGTGACTAGAAAACCTTGTCTCTGAAGCAGGAAAGAGACTACATCCTGTGTTTTAATGGCAAATCCAAACTCTTATTTGATCTTTACTTTTCACTAAGCAAGGAGGGATCCACGTTTTTTGTGGCCTGAATCTTACACAGTTTGGGGGCCTTCTTTAAAAATAGAAAATGACAAATGCAATATGTCCTTCCAATGCCACCCAGCAGGAAGAAAAATGCGTTGGAGAAATGGTAAGAATAGTATTCTTAACGGATTGCAGTGGGAATATCTCACTTATGCAAATTTTACTGGAATGTATAATCCTCTCTCAGAGCTTTACAAAGGGCATGCAAGTGAGGAAGCCAATGATGTTTAAGTGCCATTCACATTACACTGTATTTACCTCTGCTTCTAGGTGCACATTTAGTCACAAAATGTTTTCCACACTAAAGAAAAATTCTTACAATTTCCATTTACTGAATTGCAATCATATCTTGTTTTTTTCCTGTTTGAGACTATGAACACACTATTTTGATGCGAATTGTATTTCCCAGGTGTCCCTAGTCTTAAACCCCCACATTTTTATTTAGTCTCTGAGATAGCTAATTGCATTCATTTCATATGGATTTTGTGATTTAACCTCAGAAAGGAAAAGTATTTCTCAATTATAGTAGAAAGGGAGCCCTTTCTGCCCCTCCCCTGAAACTCTACACCAATATGAAAGTAAAACAAGGTTTGTGAGAGAAGAATGCCATGGGTACTATGTGAGGGCACTCAAGCCACACACCAGACATTAAGAAAGAAATCCTGAAATCTCTTTAGACTCACTGGATGGTTATAGAGGAAGCATTTGTTTTCCATGCTTCTGTAACAAATTGTCACAAATTTCATGGCTTAAAACAACAAAAATTTATTGCATTATGTTTCTCTAAGTCTGAAGACCAATGCAGGCCTCCATGAGTTAAAATCAAGGTGACAGCAGAGCTCTTTTCCTCTCTGAGATCTCCAGGAAGAGTGTGTTTGCTTGCTTTTTCAGTCTTCCAGAGGCTGTCTGCATCCCTTGCCTCATGGCTTCCTTCCTCCATCTTCAGAATCAGCAAAATTATATTTCTCTGATCCTTCTGTAGCGGTATCTTCTTCTGACCACAACGGGGACAATTTTATCCATTTTTAGAGACCCATGTGAATACTTTTGGCCCACCAGAAAATCCAAGATATCACTGATCTTAAGGTCTTTATCTTAATCATATCTGAAAAGTCTCTTTTGCCAACCAGATAACATATTCACAGGTTTTGGGGATTAACTCCTAGACATCTTTGCACTTCTGCCTACTATGGTCGGTAGGTAGAATGACCAGAGTCTTCAAGAGATAAATCCTATAAAAATGTGGTCATAGCTGCCACCATTATTCAAGAAGGAAAAGAGAGTTCTCAATGGAAAAGTTAGTAGAATGAGAAGAAGGTTTTGCTGTGTAATACGGTTAGGAAGGATTGCCAAAGAGGAACCAGGGATAGAAAAGAGAAAAAAGCTACTCCCAAGCTTCTCACTTGGGTACAGGGATAAATGGCAGTTACATTAGTGAAGACTGGGATAAGAAGAGAGAAGATTGGATGGTTGACATACTGACCTAAGGTTGCTGTGAAACTTGTGCTAAATGCAGGTGAAAATGTGCATAATCCCATGGAACTAAAGTTAAAAACAAGCAAACAAATAGAAAGATCTGCACTGGAGATTCCAATAGCATATATTTACTCATTCAGTGAATATTTCTGAGCACCTCCTGAGTGCCTGACATGGGAAATAGGACAGGGAACTGACCAAGTACAATCGGACCTTATTCAGTGTCTACTTTTCCAGTAAGTATGATGTAGAAGCAGTAAAGCCAAGTGATGAAGAGCAGGGAACCTGCGTCAGATTTCCTGACTGAGTCTTCATTCTGCTACTTTCTACTGGGATCACC
Organism: Lontra canadensis; assembly: GCF_010015895.1. NCBI lineage: Eukaryota > Metazoa > Chordata > Mammalia > Carnivora > Mustelidae > Lontra > Lontra canadensis. The sequence goes on from NW_022631008.1 coordinate 13,772,991, forward strand.
TTCAACAAATTTTTTAATCTTACTGTGCTTCATTTTCCTTTCATCTAGGATGGACATTATAATAAAAGTACTTTTTCATAGTTTTGTTGTGAGTTAATACACATAACTTTCCTAGAACAGTTCTTGACATATAGTAGATTTTAAATAGATAATAATTATAATTATGCAAAGACAAGAAAGCAATTAAGGAAGGGGTATTCTTGAAATTAGAGACTGGCTGGTCTCAAATGGAAAGTAATGGACAGGAAGTTGAGGGCATAAAGAGTCTCAGAAAATAATCTCTTCTTTTAAGTCTTCTTGTTGCTCTTCTTTGGAATCCTTAATTCCCAGGTTTCTCTATTCTGTAGCTTATTTCTAAGAATTACACAACATTCAGTCTCTTGGGATGCCAATCACCTACATACCAAAATATATGTTACTCACTGATAAAATTCAGTATTTAAATTGCATATTAAAAATATTTATGCTCAATTTATGTAACCCAGTCTAATAAAGGAGTTACAGTAAGTCAGTAAACAGTTCCTTCTTATTTTTTCCACATTTCGTATGAGGCCATTCTGTTTCAAAGTCAACATCCAAGGGAAACTATCAGAAATAAAATTTGAAAAGGAAGGAATTTTAACACGTGTCCATTTTTTTGTTACAGTGAAAATAAACAGAAGATCTACCAGACATTGGCCCCAACTTTTTCAAGTTTTGGAGTGAAAAACATGAATTAGAAAATACTTTTGAAATTTTTTCTTTAATCTCTGTTACACTTACTTTTATTATTTTGTGGGAGTGGGGGTTGAATTCCTTGAGTATCTCTGTTTTCATTCACAGAAAAGAGAGAACCAGAGACTTGGATTATAATAAAATCTTGGGGAAAGAGTAAAATTCTCAACATAGCTAATATAGACTGAACAGTTATGATATATCAGACACTGTACCGAAATGCTATATGTCATTTATTCCTCACAGTAATTCCACAAGGCAGGTGTGACCTTTTGTTTTTAAAACGAAGAAAGTGAGAAATCAAGTAATTTGCCTAGTGGAAGAAGCCAAGATACGAATCCTGGCTGTACTTGAGATACTTTTTATTTGGTTTATCACTATTTAATTCATTCATTTCTATCATGTTCCTTAAGCACTTAATACATGCCAGGCAATTTTCAAGAATGGTCTCTTTTTATGAAATATTCTGTTTTCTTCTGGTTACTCCATGGTGAACAAGATTTCCAAAAATTTTTAGAAGATTCATGGTGCAAAATTAATTATATTGTTCCCACAGAGCAATGACAGACTTGGGAAAATGCAGTAATAAAATTAAAAACCTACTAGGTATTTGGCACATGTTCAAAGATTTTTATCTTTATAACAAATATTAAGATAGGCATCCTATTTGCAGGAGAAACTGACAGTTGAAGAAGTTAAGTGACTTGCAGAACTAATTAGTGATAGAGGTAGAATGCCCAGAATCTCCAAAGAAATATTTACCTCTGGAAATACTGAGAAAATGGCTTAGGACTCAAATGAGGAAGGATATGCAGCATATCCCATGCCCTCTGCCATTCTTCTCAGTGTACATTGCCCTGTTAAAAGCTTTAGGAAACTCCTATAGTAGTGAAACCTGTTTAAAATTGTTGAATTAATCATCCTTAAGCTTATACGATCATATAGGCTGGATTATAGCGAATGACACCAATTTAATCTAAGTACTGCACATCCTGTTTCACCAGGGTCATCTACATAATTTGTGGGACCCAGTGCAAAATAAACATGTCTTGGAGGCTCTTGCTCAAAAAGCAGGAAAAATGTATCATTAAAGGTATTCAATATAATTTCTTTTCCTTTTTTTCTACAGTTTATCTCACATGTCATGGCATTTATTATGTGCTAGTCAATGTTGTTCTAAGTAAAGAAAATTAAAATTTTAAATTGTTATCATAAGTTTTATTATTCATCTTTGTATTATGCAATGCCAGTCCCAATGCAAGTATCAAAACATTTAATTTGCCTGTAAAATCACCCAAAATTATAATTCATATTTCATAGCTCATAAATATTCCATTGTTAAAATAGAACAATGGAAATTCTGTGAAAAATTATTTCAAGTGTTTTTATTTTACTTCTTGATATGTACACATTTGACAAATGCTCTCTACTCTCAGTTTACTCATGAATAAGGAAGAACTGAAAAGGAAAGAAACTTCGGGATGCCCTATCTCTCTACCTTTTCTTATATGCATTTTGTAGTGTAAATGGTTTGCTGATAACACGGAAGAAGTAACAGGAATAAGAGGAATATGATAGGATTCCTTGGTTGTGTTTTTTAGAACATTGGCTTCTGTCTATATTCAAAGAAAGTTTCGGTTCAAATGGAAAGCATGGCCACCTGGTGTTGTCTGTGCCACAGCCTTTTACCTTGAATTCACTTTGAGTCTCCTTGAATTCCCACATTGCGGGTTCACCAGAATTCTGTGCCTACAAGGTATCAGGAAGGTGACTTGCAAACAGGATGGCAAGAACTGGTGGCCACACATGTTTCATGTATCTCCTCTGCTTACATGCACACTCTCTTGTCATAATTAAAATTGAATTTCACTTACAACATACAAGTTCAAAAATAAAATTATTAAGTATTTTAAGGCAGCAACCACAGAGCTATAAACCAAGTATGGGGCCTTCTGAGAGCACAGTCCTGTGTAACTGCACAGGTCAAAAGCCCATGCAGCTGTCCCAGTATTTAACCCAACCCAACATATGTAAAATTCAATATTTTTAGATTATCAAAACACTATTTTTTATTTCTAATAGAAACAATGCTCTTTTATCATCATTACTGTCAATTAAAAATGCAACCCCCCTAAAAAATGCAACCCATGTTCAGATTTGTGGTTTAGTGTTCTAGTCATGAGGAATTATACATTCTTCATTATCTAGCCCTGTGCTTTGAAGCTTTCTTAAAAGGAAGAGTTTATCCTTCCTGTCAATCACCAACTGATACTTCTGTAAAACACAAAACCCCTTACTTGAATATTTTAGTCATGTTAAATTACTCTGAAAGTATATAAATGCCTATTCTCTCTTTCTCAAGTTACCTCAATGGTGTTCTGGAACAAAGAGTTTGCAAACCATACTACCAGGCTTTGTGTAGCACTGATCTGAAGATATCTCATTGTTGTATTTTAGTTGTGAAGATGATTGTTTCAGTAAAGAACTGATGAAAAATACTATCTCAAAGTCTTTTAATTCAATTATGAATGATAGAGGGACATAGAACTGCCATGTCTCTTTTACATTTCTAGCCTATGAAATAGTCATAAATGATTTTTGAAGAATTAACTTTTGACAATCTAGATGCTTTTACATGACTTGTGTGAAATTCTTTTATAAATAATAAAATAATAGTAAAATTAGTTAATTAAAATTTGCAAATCAGTATTATGTATTAAACACACGATTTTTCCTTAGATTAGAATTCTGATGGGGAAAAGCAAGCATCCAGACCCATTGAATATCTTTTCATAAGTACTGTTGGCATTCCAGAACCTTTTGAAAAGTGTGGTTGGATTGGAAAGAGTTCCTAAAAAGAACTGGAAAGTCTAGCCACATTTGTCCCTCTTTCTCCTAGTCATGTTGGTTTTCTGCAGCATTCTCTGCAGATTATTTCCTTACTCTTTCACCTCAGAGCTTTTGGGAAAAGTTATCAAGGTTTCCAAGTGTTTGGCACTTACTGCTACTAAACACATTTCCTTTTCCTCAACTTCCAATTGGTTAAATCAAGAAAGAAGCAAAAAGAAATCAGGACAGCCAAATTTCATGTGTTGTTGCACAAAGGAAATGGGAGCGAGAAGGAGAACATCAAAGGCTTTTCCAAACGGAACCAAGCTGAATTCACTATGACCACTCAGCTGCCAACAGTCTGAAAGATGTTAGGGAGATGATGGATTCCTAGTTCTAAAACTATACGAAAAATGAAAGTCTTCTTTTTTAATATATAAGATACTTCTTGAAGCATCAAGAAAGAATCTCTGAAGAAGAAAATACTTGTGAACTTTTCTTCATGGAAATGGTATGCAGAGAGGAATATTTGGAGAAAAGTTAGAGAGCAAGTTAATATTTAATGAGATCCAAAAAATTAAAACTATAAAAATAAAGCCTTGAAAGCTTTGTCTTCATTCAGTCACCACACAGGCAAGGACATCGCAAAGCTCAGCCTCATTGAAAATTTACCAACAGCAAAGTAATTTTTTAAATTCTTTTAAAACCAAGTACCAAGTCAAATTAATTAGCAAGATTTTTCCTTGGTCCATGGAAGATTAATTTCTACATGCATCTAAAAGACATCAAAATAACTCCAAAGTTTATATCTCCATAAAATTAATTTATTTTATTTCGTGCTCAGGATTATACTAGATTTTGGAGATTTTGCATGTCTAAGAAGCATTAAAGCAATGCATTTTTTCCCAACCATTTGTTCATTTCAGTTGCTTTTGTAGTTTAGAAACTTTAAAGCTATTATAGTTGGCTCTTAACATGGTTTGAACTGCACACATCTACAGGTACACAAACTTTTTTTGATAAATAGAGTACAGGAGTATAAATACATTTCCTTTTCCTTATGATTTCTTAATAATATTTTCATTTCTCTAGCTTACTTCATTGTAAGAATACAGTATAATACATATAAATAAAACATTTTTAAGTTCAATTAGCCAACATATATTACATCATTAGTTTCAGATGTATTGTTCATTAATTCATCAGTTGTGTATAACATCTAGTGCTGCTCACATCACATGTCCTCCTTAATGCCCATCATCCAGTTACCCCATCCCCCTACCCACCTCCCCTCCTGCAACCCATAATTTGTTTCTTATAGTTAAGAGTCTCTCATGGTTTTTCTCCCTCTCTGATGACTTTCCCTTCAGTTTTCCCTCCCTTCCCCTATGATTCTCTGGGCTGTTCTTATATTCCACATATGAGTGAAACCATACGATAATTATCTTTCTCTGATTTATTTCACTCAGCATAACACCATTCAATTCCATCCATGTCAAGGTAAATGGTAAGTATTCATCTTTTCTAATAACTGAGTAATATTCCATTATATTTATACACAAACTACACACACACAACTTTTTTTTTTTACCCATTCATCTGTCGATAGACATCTTACTTCTTTCCACAGTCTGCCTGTTGTGGACATTGCCACTATAAGCATTGGGGTACAGTGCCTCTTTGGAGGTACTGTACATTTGCATCAATACATTTGCATCATTGGGGTAAATACCTAATATGCAACTGCTGGGTTACAGGGTAGCTCTGTTTTGTTTTTTTTTTTAAGATTTTATTTATTTATTTGACAGAGATCACAACTAGGCAGAGAGACAGGCAGAGAGAGAGAAGGAAACAGGCTCCCTGATGAGCAGAGAGCCTGACGTGGGGCTCGATCCCAGAACCCTGAGATCATGACCTGAGCCGAAGGCAGAGGCTCTAACCCACTGAGCCACCCAGGTGCCCCCAGCTCTATTTTTAACTTCTTAAGGAAACTCCATACTCTTTCCCAGAGTAGCTGTACAAACTTGCATTCCCACCAACAGTGTAAAAGTGTTCCCCTTTCTCTGCATCCTCACCACAATTTATTTTTTCCTATCTGCTAATTTTAGCCATTCTGGCAGTCTGAGGTGGCATCTTTTAATGGTTTTGATGTGTATTTCCCTGATACCAAGTGATGTGGAGCATTTTTTCATGTGTCTGCTGGCCATTTGTATGTCTTCTTTGGAGAAATGTCTCTTCATGTCTTCTACCCATTTCTTGACTCGATTATTTTTTTTGGGGGGGGGGTGTTGAGGTTAATAAGTTCTTTATAGATTTTGGATACTAGTCCTTTATCTAATATGTCATTTGCAAATATCTTCTCCCGTTCAGTAAGTTGTTTTTTAGTTTTATTGTTTCTTTTGCTGTGCAGAAGCTTTTTATCTTGATGAAGCCCCAGTAGTTCCTTTTGCTTTTGTTTCCCTTGCCTTTGGACATGTGTCTAGCTGTGGCTGAGGTCACAGGGGTGACAGCCTGAGTTCTCCTCTAGGATTTTGATGGATTTCTCTCTCACATTTAGCTTTTTAATCCGTTTTCAATTTACCTTTGTATGGTGTAAGAAAATGGTCCAATTTTATTCTTCTGCCATGTGGCTGTCCAATTTTCTTAGCACCATTTATTGAGACTGTCCTTTTTCCATTGGGTATTTTTTTCCTGTTTTGTCGAAGATTAGTTGACCATAGAGTTGAGGGTCCATTTCTCGGTTCTTTCTTCGTTCCATTGATCTATATGTCTGTTTTTGTGCCAATACCATACTGTCTTGTTGATGACAGCTTTGTAATAGAGTTTGAAGTCCGACATTGTGATGACACTAGCTTTGGTTTTCTTTTTCAACATTCCTTTGGCTATTTGGCGTCTTTTCTGGTCTCATACAAATTTTATAATTATTTGTTCCAGTTCTATGAAAAATGTCAATGGTATTTTGGTAGGGATTGCTATGAATGTGGCAATTGCTCTGGATAGCATAGACATTTTAACAATATTTATTCTTCTAATCCAGGAACATGGACTATTTTTTCCATTTGTGTGTGTGTGTCTTCTTCAATTTCTTTCATAAGTATTCTGTAGTTTTTAGAGTATAGATCCTTTATGTTTTTGGTTAGATTTATTCTTATGTATCTTATGAGTTTTGGTGCAATTGTAGATTGGATTGATTCCTTAATTTCTCTTTCTTCTGCCTAATAACAATCTAATTATTATTGTATAGAAATGCAACTAGTTTCTATGCATTGATTTTTATACCCTGCCATGTTGCCAAATTCCTATATGAGTTCTAGCAGTTTTCGGGTATTTTGGGTTTTCCTCATAAAGTATCATGTCATCTGTGTAGAGTGAGAGTTTGACTTTGCCAATTTGAATGCCTTTTATTTCTTTTTGTTGTCTGATTGCTGAGGCTGGTATAGTACTATGTTGAACAATAGCAGTGAGAGTGGGTATCCCTGTCATGTTCCTGACTTTAACAGAGAAGCTCTCAGTTTTTCCTCATTGAGAATGATATTCACTGTGGGCTTTCCATAGATGGCTTTTATGGTTTTGAGGTATGTTCCCTTTATACCTACACTGGGGAGAGTTTTAATCAAGAAAGGATATTGTGTTTTGTCAGATGCTCTTTCTGCATCAGTTGAGAGGATCATATGGTTCTTGTCTTTTCTTTTATTAATGTGATATATCATGTAGATTGATTTGTGAATGTTGAACCACCCTTGTAGCCCAGGAATAAATCCCGCTTGGTTATGGTGAATAATCCTTTCAATGTACTACTGGATCCTATTGGCTAGTATCTTGGTGAGAATTTTTGAATCCATGTTCATTAGAGATAGTTATCTGTCATACTCCTGCTTTGATGGGGTCTTTTTCTGGTTTGGGGATCAAGGTAATGCTGGCTTCATAGAATGAGTTTGGAAGTTTTTCTTCCATTTCTGTTTTTCGAAACAGCTTCAGAAGAATAGGATTTGGTTCTTCTTTTAATGTTTGGTAGAATTCCCCTGGGGAGCTATACAGCCCTGGACTAGCTTCTTGGGGAGATTTTTGATGATTTCTTTAATTTCCGTGCTGTTTATGAGTCTGTTCAGGTTTTCTATTTTTTCCTGTTTCAGTTTTGGTAGTATATAAATTCCTATTTCTTCCAGATTGCCTAATTTGTTGGCATATAATTGCTCATAATATGTTCTTAAAATTGTTTGTATTTCCTTGGTGTTGGTCATGATCTCTCTTCTCTCATTCATGATTTTAATTTGGGTCCTTTTTCTTTTCTTTTTGATAAGTCTGGCTAGGGGTTTATCAATCTTCTCTCAATCCTTTCAAAGAACCAGCTTCTAGTTTCATGACCTCTTCTACTGTTCTTTTGGTCTCTAGTTCATTGATTTCTGCTCTAATATTTATTATTTCATTTCTTTTGCTTGGTTTAGGGTTTCTTTGCTGTTCTTTCCCCAGCTCCTTTAGGTGTAAGGTTAGATTGTGGATTCGAGACTTTTCTAATTCTTTGAGAAAGGCTTGTATTGCTTTAGCACGTTCCCTCTTAGGACCACCTTTGCTGTATCCCAAAAGTTTTGAACCATTGTGTTTTCACCTTCATTTGTTTCCATGAATTCTTTAAAATTTTTCTTTAATTTCCTTGTTGACCCATTCATTCTTTATTAGGATGCTCTTTAACTTCCAAGTGTTTGATTTCCTTCCAAATTTCTTCTTGTTATTGAGTTCAAGTTTAAAAACACTGTGGTCTGAAAATATGCAGTGAATAATCCCAATCTTTTACTGCCAGTTGAGATCTGATTTTGTGACTCAGTATGTAATCTATTCTGGAGAACGTTCCATGTGAAATCGAGAAGAATATGTACTCTGTTGCTTTAGGATAGGATGCTCTGTATATATCGATGAAGTCCATCTGGTCCAGTGTGTTATTCAAAGGCCTCATTTCCTTCTTAAACTTCTGCTTAGATGATCGGTCCACTGCTGTGAATAAGGGTGTTGAAGTCCCCTACAATTATTGTATTATTACCAATGTGTTTCTTTAATTTTATTACTAATTAGTTTATATGATTGGCTGCTCCCAAGTTAGGAACATAAATATTTATAATTGTAAGATCTTCTTTTTGGACAGATCCTTCAAGTATGATATCATGTCCCTCTTCAACCCTTCCTACAGTCTTTGTTTTAAAATCTAATTTGTCTCATATAAGGATTGCTATCCCAGCTTTCTTTTGATGTCCACTAGCATGATAAATGGCTCTGTACCCCCTCACTTTCAATATGGAGGTGTCTTTAGGTCTAAAAATGAGTCTCTTGTAGTCAGCATTAGATGGATCTTGCTTTTTTATCCAATCTGATACAGTGTTTTTTGATTGGAGCACTTAGCCCATTTACTTTCATAGTAATTATTGAAAGATATGAATTAGTGCCATTGTATGTCCACCTGTAAAGTCCCTGTTTCTATAGATTTCCTCTGTTTCTTTCTGATCTATGTTACTTTTGGGCTGTTTCCTTGCTTAAAGAACCCCTTTTAACATTTCTTGTAGGACTATTTGGAGATCAAAAATTATTTTAGTTTCTGTTTGTCCTGGAAGCTCTTTATCTCTCCTTCTATTTGAATGACAACCTTGTAAAGTATTCTTGGCTACATGTTTTTCCCATTTAATATCCTGAATATATGATACCAGCCCTTTCTGGCCTGCCAGGTTTCTGTGGATAGGGCTGCTGCCAGTCTAATGTTTCTACCATTGTAGGTTAAGGAACTCTTGCCTCAAACTGCTTTCAGGATTTTCTCTTTATCTCTGAAATTTGCAAATTTCACTATTATATGTCATGGTGTGGATCTATTTTCATTGATTTTGAGGGGAGTTCTCTCTAACTCCTGGACATGAATGCCTGATTGCTTCCCAAATTAAAGAACTTCTCAGCTATGATTTGCTCAAATATACCTTCTCTCTCTCTCTTTCTATTTCCTCTGGGACCTCAATAATTCCAATATTTTTTCACTTTATAATATTGCTGATTTCTTGAAATCTCCCCTCATGGTCGATTAGTTGTTTTTCTCTCTTTCCCTCAGCTTCCTTCCTTTCCATCATCTTGTCTTCTATGTCACTCTACTGCCTCATTTATCCTAGCTTTTAAAGCATCCGTTTTTAGACCTCATTTCAGTTAAAGTATTTTTATTTTTGGCCTAATTATATTTTATTTCTAAAAAGGAGATTCTCTAGTGTCTTTAATGATTTTTTAAAACCCAGATAGTAACTTTATAATTGTTGTCCTGAATTCCAGCTCTGACATTTTACTTACATCCATGTTGATTAGATCTGTGACTGAAAGTATTACCTCTAGTTCCTTCTTCTGTTGTGAATTCCTCCTTCTAGTCATTGTGCCCAGAGAAGAATGAATAAAAGAGAGAACAAGATCAAAAATATCAAGCATGACTCAAGTGAAATACACACTAGACAAATTCAAAAATGTCAGAAACCAAAAAAGAAAAGAAAGAGGAGAAAAAAAGGGGTGGGGGAGGAAGAGAGATATAATCTCCCAGGTGAATGAAATAGGCTGATCCACTTGGTCCTAGGTGTATTTTGGTCTGTTGGTTAGAAGACACTAAATCCTAAAATTGTAAAGAAAGCAAAACTTATATATGTAAAATTGAATACAGTAAAAGGAGCCAAAAATGAAGAATATATCTATAAATTGTAAATGTTAAAATGAAAGTTAAAAAAAGACTTAAAACAAAGAGTTGCTAAAATAAGAAACTAGTTAAAAAGGAAAAAAGAAAAAGAAGAAAAGGAAAATTATAAACTGGAAGATAAAAGCATCTTGAGGAAAAAAGTCTAATTCTATATATTATTTTCCCCTTGAGCTGGAGTTTTTGGAGTCATATGTGCTCTAAAAACTTGGTATTCACCTGATGTACCAGCTGGTCTTCTGTGGGAGTGGCCTGCTGCACTGATTCTCAGGTGTCTTTGCCTGGGCGGAGTTGCATCACCCCTTCCCAGGAGGCAGGGCTCAGTGTAAGCTCCTTCTATTGCTCTATGTGACTTTTGTTCCCTGAAAGCTTTCATAAAACCTCTCTTTTTGGTAAGTCCCCCCTTTCTTCATAAGCCCTCAGGGAAAAGCAGTCTTCACTTTTGTGTGAGGTCAGACTCTACAGACTCCTATGGTGCTCATCTAAGTCGATTCTCCTAGGGGAAGGAGAAGGATCACTACATTTCTGCCCTTTGCAGGGCCCCTGCACAGAGAGCAGTTGACCAGTCCTGCCAGGTTCTGGGTTTATGGCAAACTGGCTGAAAGCCCACTCCTGGGCTCACTGACCATAGACAGTTTCCCTTGCTCCAATGCTTGGGAATTCTGCTGGCTCAGGTACCCCTGTTCTTTTTATGACTCCAGGGATCCTGAGATCACACAGTCCCACCTAGGATTCTGCCCTGCTTCATCACCTGAGAACCTTTCAGGCAGGAATATCCCCCACTAGAGCAAACTTCTAAAAGATCAGATTTTGCTCTCCAGGGCTATATCATTTTCCAGTAGCTGGTTTATGGAGGGTCCATCACCCCACTTATCTTCCTATATATCCCCTCAGATTCACTTGTCTGCACCTCATACCTTGCAGTAAGTGGCCACTTTTCTATTTTTAGAATTCCAGCAATTGTTTTCTAACATCTGAGGTTGAATTCATCAGTACTAGAATGATTTGATAGTTATCTAGCTAAATTCAAGGGACCAGATAAAACGAGATCCCCTACTCTTCCACCATCTTGCCTCCCTCCCAATAATCTTTTTTTTTTTTTAATTGACTGTATTTGTAAGACTTCTAGTCAACTCTAGACTATTAGTAGTTAAGTTTTGGGGAGCCAAAAGTTAAAAATATGAATTTTTGACTCCATGAAAGTCAGAGCCCTTAACATGTGCATTGCTCATAGATCAACTGTATATCCAAAGCCCTGTTGACCAATAACTACAATAGATGGAAAAAGGAAGTTTTTCTACTCACGAGTAAAAATGAAAAAAGAAGAAAATCCTGAACCATTTAAACTGAGGAAAATACATTTGTTAACAGAAACATTTAAATAAATCACTTCAGCACCAGCCAAAATATCACATGCTGCATATTTATTATCAATTTTGCAAAGTTCTCTTGGAAAGCTATTCAATATTTGATTGTATACACCAGTAGTGTAAGTTATACATGATATTTATTTATTTATTTCTAATCTAAAATTATAGTTCCAGGGAACGTGTGAAACTGTATTATTTGTAAACATAATACAATATAAGATATATAATTGGTGAATCAGACTAATCAAATTTATTTGTCATTCTTAGATATGTCTAATATTGCTACATAAATCACAAGATTATCACAAGGTGTCACAATATAATGTTGCTGTGGTGAGTGCAGTAGCCAGAAGACTAATTCTTTGGTTGTTTCAGGCTGCACTTCATCAAGTGATCATAGCTGTGAAGGCTAGAGGTCTTGTCCCTATTTTGGAGAATGAATGGTCAAACTAATTCACTCACTCAGTAAATCAACTCTTCTTTACTTAGCCCTTATTCTGGGCTAAGTATTACACTAATTGTAGGGGTTATAGCAAATACAGAAGAGATAGACATGGTCTTGGCCTTTATGAGCCATACAGCCTAGCAAATATTTATACTTTATCTGTTACTACAGTTCAAGACCAAGTCCACATACTAATGCCCTTGAGATGTGCCCTACAGAATTCACTCATTCATTCATTCATTCATTCTGTCAACAATTTTTGAGTAATATTCTGGCCTAAGCATCCTGTTAGATCTTTAGACTATAAAGATTTAAAACAAACAGACAAAAAAACAAAAACAACAAAGAAAAAAACAAAACAAAACAAAAAACTTTTTACTTTTGAATAATTTACAGTCTGATGAAAAACATATAATAAAAAAATCCACAACTATCAGCATTTTAAATATATGACAATACAGTTTAGTAATTTAAGAAAATTAACAAGTGAGTAACACAGGAACCACAGAGCATACCAGAAGAAACTTAGGCAGAAATAGGTCTATTAGAACATGGAAGATTCCAGACACATACTGTCTTTTGATCTTGGACATGTCCTTGTCTTTGTGTTTCAGTGTTTCATAGGTCTGAAAGAAGGAAAGGGATCGTTTCTATCTCATAGGGTTTAAAAGTGAGGATTTCATGGGTTAACACAGATGATGTTCTTATTTAAGAGTACCCATCACATAGTGAGTACTAAGTAAATATTAGTTATTATTTTTATTTTTATCTATCTAGGTTTTGTATTTGTTTTCCTTTCCTTCATTAGATTTCAAGACTTCCTTAAATTGCTTTATATTGTGTCAAAAATGATGCTCCTTGTCTTATTAATATGATTCCTTTGTTTATGAAATGTGAATGGTCTGCTTAGTGCAGTAATTAACTTATTTCCATTCCTATTTAATAGTGAAGACATATAATGTTAGAAATTTCCTTTGAATGTAACCTTAGTCATATAATGTTGATGTGTAGTATACATATGCTCATTAACTTTTATAAATAGATGTGATGATCTTTTTAATTTTTTCATTGACCCATTAATGAAGGATAATGATTTAAAGCTATAGTTAATGGTTGTTTAAGGTTTTACTTTTCTTTTCTTTTTTCTTGTTCAAACTTAGGTTAATATCTAATTTTAATACATCTTAGTCAAAAATAATAGCATGTGAAATTTCTGCTTTTATATTTATTTAGATTTTTCCCTATGGTGTGGTCTGTTTTCAACTACATAAATAACAAATATTTAGGGAAAAAATCCCTTATAGTTCATGGCATGAAGTTGACTAAACAGTGTTTATATTTCTATTTCAATTTTGTCAACTTCAGATCAAAATATCAAAATAATATATGAAGTAAATATGTTGAATTTTTGCATTTTAGTTCTATTTATATTTGGTTTAAGTTCTATTTTTTTAAAGAATTTCTCTTTTATATATGTTGGTCTCTGCCAGTTCTTAAAGTTTCATGGCTATTATACCTTTATTCTGTGCTGTTAAATAAGATAATTTGTGCCCCCTTTAATACTTTTTGCCTTGAAACCTGTCTTGCCTGAGACTGAAACAATGGTTAGTCTGCTTTAAAATTCTCAAATACCTGCATATCCTTGCTTCTCATTGGAAGGGAGTAGGAAAGGATAGAATTTGGTTAACCTCTATGTCAAAGCTGTATGTATGAGATCTAGAAATTTTGTTTTTCTTTGACAAGAACATTAAAATAGCAGATGGAGAATCAACCGTATGAACATGCATACCAGCTTTTAGTTTGCTTTTATTAATTGTTCATGTAGCTTAGATTAATAGTTCTTAATAAAAAGTGTGAGTTGTAAGACCTCTTTTGCATGAATATCAGTGATTACATTCTAAAGTATTACTAGTAGAAAAGAAAACAACTTAATGTAAGCAAATATAACTATTATCTAAAAACCCAAACTCTTCTAATTAACCATTTAATATAGTAATTATATCTCACATGGTTATAGTCTACATACTTCTTGATTATGTATGGAAATAATGATAAAAGAATGCTTGGATATATGAGAACTGCATTTTAGTTTTTATTATCAATCTTCTCTTTTTCTAATGTTTAAAAGGTTAGAGAAGTGATAAGCTATTTTAGTTTATGTTCACTTCTTTCATTTTTTATCTAGTATTAGGAAGTGCTAAAGAGCAGTAAACTAGATCATTCTGGAAGACAGAGAAAGAAGCCTCTATAAACCACATGTTCCACACCCATTTCCTGAGTAATAAAGAAACAGACAGAAAAGTAAAAACTAAATTGCTGAAGCACTAATATTGCCATTCACTTCCAAGAAACTCAACAATATCAGCATCAATAATGGGCAAAATTTACATTTGTTGATTTTATAAACATATATTTGAAAAGCTCTCAATTGCTCTTTCTCAAGCCCCTAAAACTGGATTGAAGTCTCTTCCTTCCAAAGGCTGAATTGGGGGAATTCTTTGCCACAATTTTTGCTACAGAAAGTTAACAGAAGCATAGGATGAAAAGCAGTATATACATGGAATGGTGTTTTGGAGAAAACGGAGTATGAAACATCAAAAGAGGTAGCACCACTCTGGATAAATCAGGTGTATTCAGCAATCTACGAAGACTGTCTGCACCCAGCCTCCCTTACATCTCATGCTGTCTGTAAGAAAACTGTAATTACCGTACATGCCATTAGACTCTAGGGGAGGAAATCTTCAGAAGAGAGACGGAGAGAAATCAAAAGTTACTTCTACAAATACATATAATTTAATGTAAGGAAAAGTATGGGAAAGAATCTAAAGTAAAGGTTTCACCTTCCCTACTTTCCATATAGGTACTTAAGGGACCACATATAAGATGATCAGATAACTTTCTTCTTTTCAAGGAATAGAATTAACCAGAAAGTAGCTTCTTTGGCTTCATGTTCAAGGAAAATAATGATGCATCCTTTGTGCATGGATGTCTGTTCAAGATACATCCAAGAAATTTGATGTGTTTGTGCTCTAATAGAAAAGACCTCAACATTTCCTAGTCTAACTTTACCACTTACTAACAGTGAGGTCCAGGATAAGACAGGATGGGAAGGAATATAAGGTACCAACTTATTCTAAAATTTCCCATGTCTCTTCTCTGAAAGCTTCCGTTTGTCTCTCCGCATTCCCACCCCAGTCTTCTCTTGTCTCATGTCTGCTGCCACCCTGCCTTCCCCAAATTCCCCAAATTCCTTCAATCCCTTTCCTTTGTAAATCCAATTTAAGGTCTCCATAGACCACTGCAGCCCTACCTGTGTAGCACTAGGGAGGAACTGAAATGAGAAGGGGGAGGAGGGGCAAAGCAGGTAGGAGAACTCAGAAAGTGAAAATACACCAGCCCTGTCAACTTCTCCATGCCTTGTCCCCCCTTTTCACCATAGAATCAGGAACAGGATGAAGAAATTGAAATATTTTCTCACCTAGGCACAAACCAACAGACATGATGGCTCACTCTTCCAGTGAGAAAGATAAAGCAAAACATTTCTTTTTAAATTTCTTTCTAATAGGTTTATGTCCTTCACAGGATAAGAGGGGCTAATACACTGTGAGAGAGATGACACAAACAAGATTCATTAGGTCCGTATTTCTTTCAGGGGCCTTTGAAAGATCTTATGATCTAAATGATATAGAACTAAATTTTGAAGTGACTGGTAAAGCTATTTATGTATACTAGACAGTTTTCTCAGGATTTATTCCGTTTGTCTCTCAGGGGCTCACTGAGTTCAGTCATCGAGTTTTAGTTCACACATGTGGATAAGCCTCTAGCCTCTCCAAACATTTTAAAAAATCTGTAAATCAAAGACATGTAAAAGGAATTCACATGATCTCATCTGGACTGTGCTCGATCTTGTTTGATATTCGTTAGCATTCTTTTTAGAAGGGATCTGTAGCAGAGGGGCTGTAACTGATCTCCGTTATTTCAGCACTGGGAACGTGAGGCACTTTGCACTGGGTTCAGTTCTGTTCTGTTATGCTACTCCCGTTTGTCAGTAGGTAGAAACTTTTCTCATTCCCCAGAAGGCAGTACCTTCTGTGAATAGTTGCTTTAGACAAGCATTCATTGTTCAGAGGGTTTGATTTCTCACTGAGCAAAAGCTACAGCATTATAAAGATGCCAGTTTAAATTTTTTTTAAGCTTGAATTTTTTAAAGCTAGAAAGGAACCCTCACTGTTGAGGCAGTCATGAAAGAAAACCTCTTTTCACAACCCCTGAAACAAGTGGATGAAGAGAGTAAGAGTGAAAGTGCAAAGACTGGGAACCTGGCTTTTTTCCAAGAAAAAG
Organism: Lontra canadensis; assembly: GCF_010015895.1. Taxonomy (NCBI): domain Eukaryota; kingdom Metazoa; phylum Chordata; class Mammalia; order Carnivora; family Mustelidae; genus Lontra; species Lontra canadensis. The sequence continues at coordinate 13,789,390 of NW_022631008.1, forward strand.
AAAAAGCCACAGTTAGAAGAAGTAATTGAACACTTTGGAAATCCCTTTGAAGACCTAATGCAGTGGAACTTTTTTAAATGAATAAAAGCTAAATGCATAATAATTCCACATAAGAAAATATAAATGAATGTTTGAAGTAGTAAGTAATGAATTTATAAATGTTTAATGTAGTGAGACCAAGCAGTAGCACCCCTTGGTAATGTGTGTTTAGCATTAGCAATGTTGTTACTTGGAGGAGACAAATGAAAAACCTGGCAAAGTTTTACCTCTTGTTATTTTGTGTCTTGAATGCTTTGCCTGGTTCACAGTGATGTGATGATATTAGTTGTATTAATCACCCTTATTCAGTAGAATTCTGTGCACTTTCCAAACTGAATTTTGAACATAGGTGGAAAAGGCAAAATAATAAAACTTAACTATAAAAATGTTCCACTCTTTCATATTGTGACTAATGACACATAAACTTATATATTACTCATAATAACAGTAGAAGCAGTTGTATTTATATGAAAAATATAGGAACAGATTTTAGCTCAGTTAATCAAACACATAATATGAAATTTTAGTATCTTGCCAAATGTATTTCTTAGTAAAAAGATATGGAAATCCTGAATATTTGAAGAATTTTGATATAAAAACAAATGTGTATCGAGGACACTGGAGGTTCAGGTCTAAAATGGAAAGAGCCTTGAATGTTTATCACGCTAAAGGAGAATGTGTTTTCTGCTAAATGTGGTATGATATATTGTGTTTTTAGTAGACAGATTGGTTACAGGCCATCTTCTCTAAATAGTTCAATGGTTTGGGTTTGGTTTTTGTTTTTGTTTTGGGGGGGGGCTTTGTTTGGTGCCAACTTTCTCTAAATTCATTTCTCTGCCTCCATCACAACTAACTCAATTTGCTGAAAGTCAAAGAATAATGTTAGACTCCCCACCTGCACACACACACACACACACACCTGCACATGCACAGAGGAGCAGGCTGGCAGCATTCTGCTTTGGAGCAATGACTTCACTTTTGACCATGTAGGTGCTGCAGAGGAGTAATAGTCACTTAGCACATAGGTGTCTAGACATGAGGAATAACTGATATGGTGGAGTGTGACAGAATTCTGAATCAGGAAAAATTACAGTAACCACAGATTGGAAAGGAGTTTAAAAATCATCTAAATCACCTGTCTATCACATTACATTACCTTTCACTCTGAGGTTTATTTCTAACCGGTGTTACCTTGGAAAACCACGGATTTCTGATTCTTACTTTGAATTTTGTATGTGGATTGATTTCTCAGCCTGCCCCACAATATCTCCTCCGTATGGAAAAATGTTACCTCTTTTTTTTTTTTTTCCAAAGTGTGAAAATAAAGCAACGAGACTGATTTTCTTTTTTGAGTCATATCCGATCTCTAAAAACAGTTCCTAAAATGGAGTTACCAAAATATTCCACATCATGGCAATATGGCTGGAGTAAGCTTATGAGGTAAATATGCTCCAAGATATTTCAGTATTCATTTTATAATCTTATATATCTCTATAATCACATGCTGAACTTTAATACTAAACTTCAGTAACTTTAATACTAAAAGATATACATAAAAACACATTGTGTTTATTATGTAGACAGAACAATAACACAATTTCTTTGTTAGTAGATCTCATTTAGTGGAAGCAGAATCTGACAAAATTTTATCTTGTTCTCACTCAATTGTTTAAACACGAGAAATGGTCCTGATCTGAATTAAAACTGTTTAGTGTCAAATTGAACAGATGCAAACTCACTTATGGAGGGCCTTTTCTTGGAAATAAACCCTTTAATTCAATAACTGTCTAATCCCAGAGTATTCCACAGGCTACGAACAGCTAGTTAAATTCACTTTAAGTACCAAAGAGTATTTCATCAATAACATTTACATATTAATTTAAATTTAATTATACAACATAAAGCACTTAGAAACATTAAATACACAAAGATTATTTTGAATTAGGTGCTCCTAACATCATTAATTTTAGTATAATATTCAAAAAATAAATTAACTATTTAAGGAAATCCTGATTGTCTTATTCCTATTGAAGATTATTTGGAACTTACAGTACTCTCAACAACTACAAAAAAATTACTAGCTGGGCACTTATTGCACATAAATCACAGAATTCAATTAATAAGAAAGACCTTACCCTGAAACAGAGTTTAAACAAATTAAATAAGTTGTCACTTGTTTTGTTTTGCTTTGGTTTGAAAAAATTGTTATAGAAGTCCATAAACATAGGCATGTGAATACACATTACAATGTATTTTATATCTAACTAGTTTTAAACTTTCAGTTCTCTAGTAATCCGCTGGGATTTTATCACAGAGCTATGAGAATAGGAAAGGACCTACTACTTTCGGTCTCATTTTAGAATTTACCTATTGTGGTACATGAATATTAATCTACTTTATAAGGGTGGTGTTGAAGTAGGTGTTACAACATATTTTAGTAGGTCATTCTAGTATTTAACCACATTTTCTGGCAAGAATGAATTTATCATTTATTGTTCTCTAAGTCTCATGACACTTCTTAAACTTTATTTTCTCTGGAGATTGGTAAATTCTAATAATCGTGCCATATATTATCTTAGAAATAATTAAGCCATCTCTGCTCTAGATATTTTTAGCATTCCTAGTTTCCCGTGTATCTAGTTTTTTTACTTTTTATTTTTATTTTGTGAAACAGACTTGCACTATAGGATTCTGAGATCTTTTTCTTGCATGCTGTGTAAACTTCCAATATATGCCTTGAGTTTATGTTCTACACTCTTACAGTATCTCACTACTCTATATCGTTAATGTTATTTATGTTGTAATCCTCTCTTCTTGAATACTTATGATTTAATCATATTTAATTTTGAGCAAATTCAGAAGGCTCTTTGCTTCCCCTGTTTTATTATAAGCACCTTCCCGGAATACTTCTTCCCAGGAAACTAAGAAGAAAGTGAGCCAGTGCCACTGTCAAATTATAGAAAACAGAAGCACTATGGATTATCTAGCAAGCCAGAGATATTATTTGTTTTACATGATCTATACTCTAGAAGTTAAGTTGATCTTAATCATTTCCATGGAATGGCTGAATTAATTTAATAATATAAGTTATAGTTGTGCCATAGTTATAATAGTGTTATGATAGTGTTCTAAGTGCCTTTGGTTAATTTGTCTCTTTTAATATTGGGGAGGAAGGAGTTAAAGTAGCTGGCCTATGATCCATTCACTCTCATTGTGAAAGCAGAAATGAGGATGCTGTGGGATGAGGTGGGGAGCAGACTATTTGGTACAATTTCCTTAGAAAAAGCTGAAACTGGACTTTTTCATAAATGAACCAATGTGACTCAAGAGAAAAGAGACTTTATCTACGGAATTCTCTTAGCAAGGATATTCCTCATTTAGGATTATGACAACGAACCTGGAATCTATAGATTTATGGAGAATGAGAAACAGGGAAATTTTCTGACTTTCTGAGGTGTCAAATACAGATATTTCATAACCTAAATGCCCCATTTCTGGGTGAGTCAGATAAAGGCAATGAAGCATCACAGGGCTGCAGATGAATGAAATTATGGACCCAAGGGTATACAAAGTAGAGAGCAATCAGTTTACTTTTGGAGAGAGAATTTGGAGAATAATCCTGCTGATGTTATCAACAGTCTATGTGCAAGGTAGATGCACCAAACTACCTCAGCCAATTCCTTTGAGACTAGGACATAAAAAAAGAGCTGCCATGTAGACTCAGGCTGGCAAGTAACTGATGGGGAAAACAATCTATGTAATTAAGCCCAGTTAAGTAATTCTTGTTATTTCAGCTCACTGGAAGATCCTCAAAGTGAGATAATGGCATGACTTGAATGTTTAAACTAACAAACTGTTGGTTACATTATCAGAGTGGTTGCCTATCTGGATCCATTTACAATTTATAATGGCACAATTGCTGCCAAAGTGCACAAGAGATTTGGGTGTAGAGATCCAGAAATACTGGCATCAAAGTGGAACAATTACTTCATACTTTTGTTAACTCAAGTTATCCACTATTGAAGAAGTTGCTGGTCCATATCAGTTGTCTATGACAGGGAACTCATTCTGTACCTCATTATTAATGTGATTACCATGGCATTTGACCTATGGTCTCATAGGTCTCTGGGAAACAAGTTATCTAAGAGCTGACTACTGCTGAATCACCTGTCTGCCTAGGGATGCGTGCTGAGTGGGGGTTCACAGAGAGCATAGTACAGGATCAAGTGAAAAGTGATGAATGTTTCCTTTGAGGATTCATCATCCCATACTGGCAAGGTCCGAATAAGATATAACCAACATGGGAGTGCATAGTCAGGATAGCAATGAAAACATGAAGAGATGGATGGCATCATTAGAATAAGGAGCTTTTAGAAGTCTTTTCACCTCCGATTGGAGAAGTTGGCATAAGGTCTCCTCTTGGAAGTCACCTTTCTTTGGATCCCAGCACACATACTTACCCACATTCCAAAAAATATGTATGTGAAAGTAGTTCTAATATAAAAAAATGTCTGGGTCTTGAATCAATTTGATTTAGTCCCAATGAATCTTTCAGCTTATTTGTGACCAAGATCCTACCAAAGGCATTCTTCATCTTTAGTTTTCACCTTAACAAACAAACGTACAAATACACACAAACACACATACACACACGCATGCACCTATCTCCTCTCCATTTCAGTCTGCATCAAATATTCCTAAAGCTGAATGGCTAAGAAATCCCACCACTGAGATATCTGTGTGCAACCAAAGCAATAAGGAAGATTATTTTATATTTATGAAGAAAGGTGGGCATGGAACAGGACTTCTCAAAATATGTTCTTAGATTGGCTGCATCAGAATGCCCTAGACCTCAGAATCTCCTAGATAATAAAAATGTAGATTTCTTGGCCTCACCCCAGATTGGAAGTAAGAATCAAGAACATATTTTTAGTAAGTATTCCATGTAACTTCTAAGAAAAATGATCAGTAGAAAGAACACTGGATTAGGTGTTTTGGGAAAAGATTATTATCACATGAGTGTTTTTCCTTTCCTTATATCTAAGTAGACTTGAGCAAGCTATGAAAATGTTCCGGGCTTTGGTTTCCTCATCTAAAAATAGAGCGATTAAATTGGATAGTCATCAAGGACTAGTCCATGTGTTCTTAGTACAATTCATTATCTAGTTGTTCAGATTAAATGTTGTAAAATGAACTATCAAAACAAACAAAAAAAATGCTCTCTTAGTTTGCCTTGCAATTTTGTCATTTCTAGTGTGCTCTGGGAAGATTCCTATTGCCACAAGAGCAGGAAAATGTGGGGAAGGAAAAAATATGTTTAGTGAGGGCAATGCCAATGCTTACATATTCCTGGCAACTTGCTCAGTACTCTAAGGAATTGGCAATGGAGGTTACTCCATCTAATAAAGTAGGATGTGACCAGTATGTTAATGAGAAAAATATTGAGCTCCAACCCTAAAAACTTTCTCAGGAATTTATATAGAATTTAAATGAATTTGAATTTTAAAAAATGTTAGTATTTGCTTTTTTTTCCACAACAGTTTCTCCTTTGTGTATGTTTATAAATAACAGCAACAAGGGGTGCCTTGGTGCTTCAGTCATTAAGCGTCTGCCTTTGGCTCAGGTCCTGATCCCAGGATCCTGGGATCGAGCCCCACATCGGGCTCCCCACTCTGCAGCAAGCCCTCTTCTCCTCCAGCTCCCCCTGCTTGTGTTCCCTCTCTCGCTGTGTCTCTCTCTGTCAAATAAATAAATAAAATCTTTAAAAAAAAATAACAAGACAAAACTGCTATAGGCCTATTATGTTTTAGTTTTAGTCATAAGCCATATGCCTAAAATACTTTGTTTGAAAGTTTGGTCCTGTATGTCATAAATTACAAAATTGATTGGAAATCTTTAGCGAGAAGACTTAACAATTATAAGCTGCAAAATAACAGAGAGAAATAGATTGTTGTCACAAGATAATGGCCACTGACTGTGAGATAAATGTCAAGGCAAAGTCATAGCAAAGTCTGTCCATTTATCAAAAGTAAGCATTGAAGAAAAGTAGGATACATTTATCAACCAACTGTTCTAGTCCAAAAATTTTATTTTTCTCTTTATAGCTGTCGTATGATTTAGATGCTGTCATTTCACCTGCCAGATGTTTGTGCAGTCAAATGACTTGGGTCACTGCTGCCTTATTTAGAGTTATATAACCTTGATTTTTGAGTGATGACTTTGTTTAATCTAATAAATACCTTATAGAAAGAAAACAATTAAGAATGTTAATTGATTTGGCTTAGTTTTAGTTTATTTTTCTTTCTACTTAGAATTTTCTTATGCCCTCATCTATTACCTAAAAGTGGATTGGTAAGATTCACATTAAAATGCATGTTCAAAGGACCAGTAGGGTAGAAATTCCAATAAAAGGCCAAAACTGAAGAGAACTATACTCAAAATTATTTCAGTATTGGTATAAAGATTCTAACAAGCAGAGCAATCACTTCACACCTCTTGTTCCTGACGTGTGGCCTATTGAATCACAGTGTCATTTGATACTCACCACTTTGTTGTCATCTATAGTCAATTATACCCATCACCAATCTTAAATTACTATAAAAAGAGGCAACCATTCTCTTAATTTAATAAGTTCTTCTACATTATAACCATGATGGTGAATTTGTATTCATTTAACTTCAATAGACCAGCTTCCTCAAATGGAGAGCAAGCACCCAGTAGTTACAAGCTGAGAATGCATGGACACATCTGTATATAACTAATACAAGTATAAGTATATATACTTTATTTCTAGAACTACTTTATGATGGCATTACTTAAAGTATAGAAATATATTCCTCAGGGTGCCTGGGTGACTCAGTCATTAAGCATCTGCCTTTGGCCCAGGTCATGATCCCGGGGTCCTGGGATTGAGCCCCACATTGGGCTTCCTGCTTGGGGGAAGCCTGTTTCTCTCTCTCTCCCACTCCCTCTGCTTGTGTTCCCTCTCTTGCGTTTCTCTCTGTGAAATAAATAAATAAAATCTTTGGAAAAGAAAAGAAAAAGAAATATATTCCTCTTCTATGCTGTAAGTACTCAAGATGGCTGAGTATAGTGTACATATTCCAGAATTGCCCAATCCCTACATCTTGCACACTCATCCTCTTTCAAGTGTAAGAGAGGCTGATCTGGATTAATGAATATCATGGACCATAAAATTTGATTACCTAAAGTTTTTAAGTCCTTCCTTCATGGCATCCTTCCTTCATTCAATCATCCATCCAACCAAAACTTTTGAATATCTGTGATGTGTGGGATATTATATATTGTAAAGGTAAAAAATATATAAAGAGAGAGATAGATAGATGAATACTATATAATCTTTCCATTGAGGAATTCCTAGCCCAATGGTTATGGATATGTATGGATATGTATGTATATTTTTCCATTAAGTTGTGGATATATGTATATATGTGCACACATAATTCAGTACAACTGTGAGCATGTGTTTGTGGTAGGGTTGAGGAGCAAGTGGAAAATGTCTGAAAATAGAAAACAACTTGGGGTATCTGGGGGGCTCAGTTAGTTAAGCATCTGCCTTTGGCTCAGGTCATGATCTCAGGGTCCTGGGATCTGAGTCTCCCTGCTCAGTGGGGAGCCTGCTACTCCATCTCCTGCTCCCCCTGCTTGTATTCTCCCTCTCTCTCTCTTTCTCTGTCAAATAAACAAAATATTTTTTTAAAAAGAAAACAACTTTAGAATATAGAAGGCCTTGTGTACTTTGCCAAGGAGTTTGAATTTTATCTTACAGGAAACAAAAATTTATGGAAAGATTTTAAACATAGGAATGATTGGATCATGCCTATGTTACAGGCATCATGGAACCAATAGAATATTAGAGATGCTAAGTCTCTGCCACTCTTTAAGAGTCGGTGGTTGCTTGAAAAAACAAACTGGTTTGTTGTTTGAGTGATGAGAAGGGCATTGACTAAGAACATATAAGAGACCAAATTGACAGACCTTGGTAAATTATTTAGTAATATAAGAGGAAGGAATGACTTAAGGATTACACTGATGTTTTCAGGTCAGAAGCAGAGAATTGTGGTTTAAATATAAATAAATAATAAATAAATAAAAACAGACTTTGTATTAAGACATTAAAGCCGGTTTCACTATTTTTTATTTTATCAGTGTCACCTTGGGCGATTTACTCAAACTTTCTGTGCCCAATTTTTTTTTTTATTTGTAAAATAGGTATACTAATTGTTTTTACCTCATCAGATTGTTGTGAAGATTAATGAATTAATACATGCAGTACTCTTAAAATGGTGCCTGGAATATGGTAAGTGTTGAGTGTTTCCTCTTGATAATATTACTAATATTATTATATCACTATTATAACCATAGAACATCATTATTATCATTATCATGATGCCATTGTCCAAAATAAAGAATTTCAAACAAAACAATGATTTTGAGGAAAAGATAGTCCCAGTTTGGACTGATCAAACATTTTATTTAAGCCTCTAACTTAGAAATGACAAGTAGGCCATTAGAAATGCAGTTTTGGAATAAGATGAAATCTAGTATATCTATTTGGAAGTCATCCACTTATAGGTCACATTTGAGGCTATGAAATCGCTTGGGTTGCCCAAGGGGAAAATATAAAAAAAAGAAAGGAAGGGAGGAATCATGAAAAACAAATCAACCTTCATGGAAATACAAATATTTAAGCAATGGGTAGATGAGCCATCATAGTACCCTGAAGATCAGTCAGAGATACAATGGAAAAAAGTGGAAAGATGAGTGAGATAAGCAAATAGATAGGACACCCGCACCCCAAAAAGATGAAGAAACCTGAAGAGTGCTCACTGGGATTCAACAAATGATTTTCATGAACGAAGTAATTAACTAATTTGATAACTGGGAAGTCACTGGTGACATAGCAAGCTATTTCCATCTGTTCCTATCACATTGCTTGGCATGTGAATATACTGAAAATAAATATTAGACTAAAAGTACTTTAAGCGATATTAGGTACACAGTTTAGATTTTAGTGGGCTGTTATTAGTGGAGAAATGAGGAAGACTATCTTCTGGTAAAAATATAATTGTAGGCAGATTTTTCTATTAAAATGAATTATATGCTATCTAAATTTGTTAGATATTATTATTCACATATTGTAAGGGTATATGAGTCAGCAAATTTTGTCTATGGGCTAAGGAAAGAAAACACTCATATGTGGAGAACTTACAAAGGGGAAAAAAGTAAATTTTTTGAGTCAAATAAACTGGATATAAGCAAAAAAAGAATTCATATTCGCAAGTAATAAACAGTTAGAAATTACAGTAGAGGAGGGAGGAGTCAAGATGACGGAGAAGTAGCAGGCTGAGACTACTTCAGGTAGCGGGAGATCAGCTACATAGCTTATCTAAAGATTGCAAACACCCACAAATCCAATGGGAGATCGAAGGGAAGAAAAACAGCAATTCTAGAAACAGAAAATCAACCACTTTCTGAAAGGTAGGACTGGCGGAGAGGTGAATCCAAAGTGACTGGAGGATAGACTGCAGGGGGAGGGGCCGGCTCCCGGCAGGCGGCGGAGAAACGGAGCACAAAATCAGGACTTCCGCTGAGGGACATCGCTCCAGAGGCTTAACCGGGGTGAAGCCCATGCGGGGTCAGTGTGGCCTCAGGTCCCGCAGGGTCACAGAAGGATCAGGGGTGTCTGAGTGCCACAGAGCTTACAGGTATTAGAACGGGGAAGCCGGCTACAGAGACAGAGCCGAGGAGTGAGCTCTCAGCTTGGCGTTGACTTGAACCAGTCGCAGGCTTGGTCAGCTCAGAGCGCGGCTGGAGGCCAGGGTGACGGGAGTAATTGGGCGCTGTTCTCTGAGGGCGCACTGAGGAGTGGGGCCCTGGGCTCTTGGCTCCTCCAGGTCAGAGACTGGGAGGCCGCCATCTTTATTCCCATCCTCCAGAACTCTACGGAAAGCGCTTAGGGAACAAAAGCTCCCGAAAGCAAACCTGAGCGGATTACTCAGCCCGGCCCCTGGTAAGGGCGGTGCAATTCCACCTGGGGCAAGGACACTTGGGAATCACTACAATAGGCCCCTCCCCCAGAAGATCAACAAGAAATCCAGCCAGGACCAAGATCACCTACCAAGGAGTACAGTTTCAATACCAAGGAGAGCAGCGGAATTACAGAGGAGGAGAAAGCAAAGCACGGAACTCATGGCTTTCTCCCCATGATTCTTTAGCCTTGCAGTTAATTTAATTTCTTTTTCTTTTTCTATTTCAATTTTTTTTCTCTTCTGCTAAATTTTTTTTAACTTTTACCCTTTTCTTTTTTAACATTCTTTAACTACTTTATCTAATATATTATATATATTTTCCTTTTTATATTTTTTCTTTGTTTTTCTTTATTGTTTCTTTTTTTAATGTTTTTTCTGAACCTCTTTTTATCCCCTTTCTCCCCCCTCACGATTTGGGATCTCTTCTGATTTGGTTAAAGCATATTTTCCTGGGGTTGTTGCCACCCTTTTAGTATTTTACTTGCTCCTTCATATACTCTTATCTGGACAAAATGACAAGGCGGAAAAATTCACCACAAAAAAAAAGAACAAGAGGCAGTACCAAAGGCTAGGGACCTAATCAATACAGACATTGGTAATATGTCAGATCTAGAGTTCAGAATGACGATTCTCAAGGTTCTAGCCGGGCTCGAAAAAGGCATGAAAGATATTAGAGAAACCCTCTCGGGAGATATACAAGCCCTTTCTGGAGAAATAAAAGAACTAAAATCTAACCAAGTTGAAATTAAAAAAGTTATTAATGAGGTGCAATCAAAAATGGAGGCTCTCACTGCTAGGATAAATGAGGCAGAAGAAAGAATTAGCGATATAGAAGACCAAATGACAGAGAATAAAGAAGCTGAGCAAAAGAGGGACAAACAGCTACTGGACCATGAGGGGAGAATTCGAGAGAATTCGAGATGAAACAACATTAGAATAATTGGGATTCCAGAAGAAGAAGAGAGAGAGAGGGGAGCAGAAAGTATATTGGAGAGAATTATTGGAGAGAATTTCCCCAATATGGCAAAGGGAACAAGCATCAAAATCCAGGAGGTTCAGAGAACCCCCCTCAAAATCAATAAGAATAGGTCCACACCCCGTCACCTAATAGTCAAATTTACAAGTCTTAGTGACAAAGAGAAAATCCTGAAAGCATCCCGGGAAAAGAAGTCTGTAACATACAATGGTAAAAATATTAGATTGGCAGCAGACTTATCCACAGAGACGAGACCTGGCAGGCCAGAAAGAGCTGGCATGATATATTCAGAGTACTAAACGAGAAAAACATGCAGCCAAGAATACTATATCCAGCTAGGCTATCATTGAAAATAGAAGGAGAGATTTAAAGCTTCCAGGACAAACAAAAACTGAAAGAATTTGCAAACACCAAACCAGCTCTACAGGAAATATTGAAAGGGGTCCTCTAAGCAAAGAGAGACCCTAAAACTAGTAGATCAGAAAGGAACAGAGACAATATACAATAACAGTCACCTTACAAGGCAATACAATGGCACTAAATTCATATCTCTCAATAGTTACCATGAATGTTATTGGGCTAAATCCCCCAATCAAAAGACACAGGGTATCAGAATGGATAAAAAAAACAAAACCCATCTATATGTTGCCTACAAGAAACTAATTTTGGACCCGAAGACACCTCCAGATTTAAAGTGAGGGGGTGGAAAAGAATTTACCATGCTAATGGACATCAGAAGAAAGCAGGAGTGGCAATCCTTATATCAGATCAATTAGATTTTAAGCCAAAGACTATAAGAGATGAGGAAGGACACTATATCATACTCAAAGGATCTGTCCAACAAGAAGATCTAACAATTGTCAATATCTATGCCCCTAACGTGGGAGCAGCCAACTATATAAACCAATTAATAACAAAATCAAAGAAACACATCAACAATAATACAATAATAGTAGGGGACTTTAACACTCCCTCACTGAACTGGACAGATCATCCAAGCAAAAGCTCAACAAGGAAATAAAGGCCTTAAATGACACACTGGACCAGATGGACATCACAGATATATTCAGAACATTTCATCCCAAAGCAACAGAATACACATTCTTCTCTCGTGCACATGGAACATTCTCCAGAATAGATCACATCCTCAGTCTTAAATCAGGTCTCAACCGGTATCAAAAGATTGGGATCATTCCCTGCATATTTTCAGACCACAATGCTCTGAAGCTAGAACTCAATCACAAGAGGAAATTTGGAAAGAACCCAAATACATAGAGACTAAACAGCATCCTTCTAAAGAATGAATGGGTCAACCAGGAAAGTAAAGAAGAATTGAAAAAATTCATGGAAGCAAATGATAATGAAAACACAACAGTTCAAAATCTGTGGGACACAACAAAGGCAGTCCTGAGAGGAAAATATATAGCGGTACAAGCCTTTCTCAAGAAACAAGAAAGTTCTCAGGTACACAACCTAACCCTACACCTAAAGGAGCTGGAGAAAGAACAAGAAAGAAACCCTAAACCCAGCAGGAGAAGAGAAATCATAAAGATCAGAGCAGAAATCAATGAAATAGAAACCAAAAAAACAACAGAACAAATCAACGAAACTAGGAGCAGGTTCTCTGAAAGAATTAATAAGATTGATAAACCCCTGGTCAGACTTATCAAAAAGAAAAGAGAAAGGACCCAAATAAATAAAATCATGAATGAAAGAGGAGAGATCACAACTAACACCAATGAAATACAGACAATTATAAGCACATATTATGAGCAACTCTACCTCAACATTTTTGACAATCTGGAAGAAATGGATGCATTCCTAGAAACATATAAACTACCACAACTGAACCAGGAAGAAATAGAAAGCCTGAAGAGACCCATAACCAGTAAGGAGATTGAAACAGTCATCAAAAATCTCCAAACAAACAAGAGCCCAGGGCCAGACGGCTTCCCGGGGGAATTCTACCAAACATTTAAAGAAGAACTAATTCCTATTCTCCTGAAACTGTTCCACAAAATAGAAATGGAAGGAAAACTTCCAAACTCATTTTATGAGGCCAGCATCACCTTGATCCCAAAACCAGACAAGGATCCCATCAAAAAAGAGAACTACAGACCAATATCCTTGATGAACACAGATGCGAAAATTCTCACCAAAATACTAGCCAATAGGATTCAACAGTACATTAAAAGGATTATTCACCACAACCAAGTGGGATTTATTCCAGGGCAGCAAGGTTGGTTCAACATCCGCAAATCAGTCAATGTGATACAACACAGTAATAAAAGAAAGAACAAGAACCATATGATACTCTCCATAGATGCTGAAAAAGCATTTGACAAAGTACAGCATCCCTTCCTGATCAAAACTCTTCAAAGTGTAGGGATAGAGGGCACATACCCCAATATTATCAAAGCCATCTATGAAAAACCCACTTCAAATATCATTCTCAATGGAGAAAAACTGAAAGCTTTTCCGCTAAGGTCAGGAACACGGCAGGGATGTCCATTATCACCACTGCTATTCAACATAGTACTAGAAGTCCTAGCTTCAGCAATCAGACAAAAAAAAAAGGAAATTAAAGGCATCCAAATTGGCAAAGAAGAAGTCAAACTATCACTCTTCACAGATGATATGATACTATATGGGGAAAATCCAAAAGACTCCACTCCAAAACTGCTAGAACTTTTACAGGAATTCAGTAAGGTGTCAGGATATAAAATCAATGCACAGAAATAAGTTGCATTTCTCTACACCAATAACAAGACAGAAGAAAGAAAAATTAAGGAGTCAGTCCCATTTACAGTTGCACCCAAAACTATAAGATACCTAGGAATAAACCTAACCAAAGAGGCTAAGAATCTATACACAGAAAACTATAAAGTACTCATGAAAGAAGTTGAGGAAGACACAAAGAAATGGAAAAATGTTCCATGCTCCTGGATTGGAAGAATAAATATTGTGAAAATGTCTATGCTAACTAAAGCAATCTACACATTTAATGCAATTCCTATCAAAGTACCACCCATTTTTTTTTCAAAGAAATGGAACAAATAATCCTAATATTTATATGGAACCAGAAAAGACCGCGAATAGCCAAAGGAATATTGAAAAAGAAAGCCAAAGTTGATGGCATTACAATTCCGGACTTCAAGCTCTATTACAAAGCTGTCATCATCAAGACAGTATGGTACTGTCACAAAAACAGACACATAGATTAATGGAAATGAATAGAGAGCCCAGAAATAGACCCTCAACTCTATGGTCAACTAATCTTCGACAAAGCAGGAAAGAATGTCCAATGGAAAAAAGACAGCCTCTTCAATAAATGGTGTTGGGAATATTGGACAGCCACATGCAGATAAATGAAATTGGATCATTTCCTTACACCACACATGAAAATAGACTCAAAATGGATGAAGGACCTCAATGTGAGAAAGGAATCCATCAAAATCCTTGAGGAGAACACAGGCAGCAACCTCTTCGACCTCAACCGAAGCAACATCTTCCTTGGAACATAACCAAAGGCAATGGAAGCAAGGGCAAAATGAACTATTGGAATTTTATCAAGATCTAAAGATTTTGCACAGCAAAGGAAACAGTTAACAAAACCAAAAGACAACTGACAGAATGGGAGAAGATATTTGCAAACAACATATCAGATAAAGGGCTAGTGTCCAAAAACTATAAAGAACTTAGCAAACTCAACACCCAAAGAACAAATAATCCAATCAAGAAATGGGCAGAAGACATGAACAGACATTTCTGCAAAGAAGACATCCAGAGGGCCAACAGACACATGAAAAAGTGCTCCACATCACTCGGCATCAGGGAAATACAAATCAAAACCACAATGAGATATCACCTCACACCAGTCAGAATAGCTAAAATTAACAAGTCCGGAAATGACAGATGCTGGCGAGGATGCAGAGAAAGGGGAGCCCTCCTACACTGTTGGTGGGAATGCAAGCTGGTGCAACCACTCTGGAAAACAGCATGGAGGTTCCTCAAAATGTTGAAAATAGAACTACCCTATGACCCAGCAATTGCACTGCTGGGTATTTACCCCAAAGATACAAACGTAGTGATCCGAAGGGGCACGTGCACCCGAATGTTTGTAGCAGCAATGTCTACAATAGCCAAACTATGGAAAGAACCTAGATGTCCATCAACAGATGAATGGATAAAGAAGAAGTGGTATATATACACAATGGAATACTATGCAGCCATCAAAAGAAATGAACTCTTGCCATTTGCGACGACGTGGATGGAACTAGAGGGTATCATGCTTAGCGAAATAAGTCAATCAGAGAAAGACACCTATCATATGATCTCCCTGATATGAGGGAGAGGAGTTGCAACATGGGGGATTAGGGGGGTAGGAGAAGAATAAATGAAACAAGATGGGATTGGGAGGGAGACAAACCATAAGTGACTCTTAATCTCACAAAACAAACAGGGTTGATGGGGGGGAGGGGGGTTGGGAGAGGGGGGGTGGGGTTATGGACATTGTGGAGGGTATGTGCTATGGTGAGTGCTGTGAAGTGTGTAAACCTGGCGATTCACAGACCTGTACCCCTGGGGATAAAAATATGTGTTTTTAAAATAAATAAATAAGTAAGTAAAATAAGTGATAATAAATAAATAAATAAATAAATATTTTAAAAAAGAAATTACAGTAGAAAAATGACTTCATTTACAGAAAGAAACGGGAAATATGATCACTAAGAATCACCTTAAGAAGAAATAAAGGATAACTATATTTTGTTTGGCTTAATGGAATGAATAAACACATTCTTGAATGGAAGATTGGGAAAAATTTTGATATCAGATTTGTTTATATATTTAACTTAATTTCAATCTAAAACTAAGTAGGATAACTTCAGGAAATTGAAAAATCTATCCCAAAATTCATATAACCAAACAACCTTTGGTAAAATGATTTGGAGAAAGGTGAGTAAATAGCTAGATAGAACAAATTATTAAAGCACATTAAAAATTAATTAAAACTCAAAAAACAATTAAATATAAAGTATCTCAATGAGCACAGTTCATAATTATATTTATTAATTTAGAAACACAATAGCTAATGGAATATAGAATATTTAACTTTATTAATAATGAAAGATATATAAATAAAATGCACAATGAGAAACATTCTTTTTCTTTTTTGATTAATGGATATATAAGGGCCACTTATCCTGTTATATTTGACAAAAATAATAATATGGTTTAGATGTTAATGTTCTTCGTCTTTGTAATTATATTTCTATAAAGCTATTTTAAGGAAATTGATATTTAAAAAACCATTTATTTAAGTATACAGCACTTATTGAAACATTATTTATAATAGCAAGTACTGGAAGCAATCTAAATGCCACATAAAACAAGAAAAGTAAATTATGGCAATCCATATTATGCAAATTTATACAGGTATTAAAATCATAATTACATGGGAATCAAAATTTTGAGAAAAAGCTAGATGCAGAATTATATAAGCAATTGGATTTAAACTAAGACATATGTAATATATCATAGATATTTCAACCACTTTTGCAGGAGGATCTGATTTATGCATTGCTTTGTTAATACAATGATCTAAACAGAAAAATTGAAATGTATGTAATTAGAGGTTTGTCAGATAGCTATTAGCCTGCTCACTTAAATTCAGTATATCTGTTTAATACTACTCTCCAGACTAAAACAAATGTAAGCATTTTCCAAAATTACTTGACAAAAAATGATCTGAAACAATGCCAGTCAATTAAAGTAGTTCATACACATAGATTAAAAATTCTTTGAGATATACTTTTGTATTTTATGAACAAATTTAAAGTAAGATGTTTGAAAGGTAGTGGAAGAGTCTCTAGAATCAGAACAAGTGGTCAAATTCTGACAGTTGATGTGTCTGTAAGAGGAACTGAAGGTAAGGGGTGTGGCTCTAGAGGAACAAATCCCAGAACAGTACCCTTCATGAGGATGCATGTGCATCTGTTTCTGGAAGCAAACTACCTCAGGTGGGATTGGTTCTAGTTGGCCGACTGGAGATTGTGTGTTTTGGGATGTGGGGATTGTGAGAAAGCGGATGAAAAACAAGATGTGAATTTAAGCATTCAAAACGATTCTCACACATTTGCCCAAATATCATGATTATTAATTTTCTACTACTTTTCTTCAATCAAATGAAAGATCACAAGAAAATAATCTGGAAGTGAAAACAGTTTTGTTTATGGAAAACCAATTATGTAGAAAATGAAGCATAGTACTCGTTTTCCTGGAAAGTATCAAAAGCACTGGGCTACAATTCCAGACACAAGGAAGCTTTGACAGTTTAACCATGGCTGCATAAACAGACTTGAGCAAGACTCAAGAGTTGTGCTAAACTTTAGTTTCCTTAACAGTAAAATAAAAGGGATTTGTTTTTAAGTTATCACTAAAGTCCTTTCCATTCTTTAATTTCTGTGACCATAATTCCAGTAACAGCCACTTCACAGTTACAGCAACAATAATAATTTCATTTATTGTTACTATATAACTGTGGCACAAGATCTTCTCCGTGCATTATTCTACTTAATCATTTCGATGACTTTATAAAGCAGATTCAATTATAAGCTTCATTTTTAATGAGAAGCTACGGGTTTAGAGAGGTTAATTAACTTGCCCAAGGTCACATAGCTGCAATTGGCAGAGTAAAGATTCAAACTCAACTGACTACAAATCCCAAACTCAGAACGACTACCATATACTTCCTCTTTATTTCTAATATATCTTTTCTAAGAAACCAGGGCTTATTAACAGCTAGTTGCAAGCATGTGAGATGTTCATTAAATTCACCTGACAATGTAGAAAGTTGTAACTTACACCTGTTATTTCCTGCAGCCATCTAGTAGATTGTCTTATAGATATATCCTTGTTGAATATACTGAAAAACAAGAGTTATTTCTCAATGTACCCCAAATCGGAATCTTTAAAAAAATTAACAGAGGAGATCATGTTGAAAATTAATGGTCCTTCCCTCAATTTTCCGTAAGCTTGGTACGTACTTCAGAATGGTATTAACTTAGTTATTTCTGTAATGTCTTTTGTTTGCCATAATTTATCATAAAAGGACCACATTTTTTTCTCTGAAAAGTGAAATTCAATGGCGTGCTCAGTGGTGAAAGATAAGATTTTTCTGAAACTGTTATTTTATACTATATTTTAAGGAAAATATTTTGCTGTACAAAAGAAATGCACAAATGTAGCTAAATAAAATTTATGGTTACTCTGAAGTCATCTAAAACTGGAAAACAGATATTTTAGTGTGATGAGCAGAACATAATTACACATCACACATAAACCTGTATCTGGCAGGCACAGTGAAGCCAGATGGTGGTAGGCTCTGCAGTTACAAAGGTGAACAACAGACTCTTCTTACCTTTCGGAGTCTTTCCATCTGGTCAGAGAGACACAAATGAACAAACAATTAGAAAAGAAGACCAATGTTGTAACTTCTTTTTTTTTTTTTCTTTTAAGATTTTAGTTATTTACTTGACAGAGAGATCGCAAGTAGGCAGAGAGGCAGGCAGAGAGAGAGGTGGAATCAGGCTCTCTGCTGAGCAGAGAGCCCGATGCGGGGCTCCATCCCAGGACCCTGAGATCATGATCTGAGCCGAAGGCAGAGGCCTAACTCACTGAGCCACCCAGGCACCCCATGAAGACCAATATTATACCTACTAACATAAACACAGGAAAGAACACATTCTTTTCCTGGACATAGTGGAAAGATGGAAATCAGGAGACATTTCACAGAAGATGGAATTTGTATTGCTTCTTGAAAAGCATTGAACAGAGGAAGGATGGTATTGGTGATACACATACAAGTCAACTAAAAACCTAATATCCCATGCATGGGTAGTATTCAATGTAAGAAATGTGGGTTTGAATATCAAGAGTGAGGTCAGATTAGAGAAATGGATTGAGCATCAACAGTATGTAGATGTTAATTAAAAGTTTTGCACAGCACAAGAAGCAGGCACTAGAATGGACAGTCAGATCCACCAACATTAAAGAGGACATGGTGAAGAAGAAGTGCAAATGAAGAATCAGAGCTGATGCTTTCCCAAATCCGTCCTGCTTATAACCTCTCTCCAGTGCTACTCTCTTTGTAACCTTGACCGACCCTAATGCACTACAGGTACAACTTCTATCATCGGTAGAGTGAGTCAATGAAGCTAACTCATTCATTCCCAACCCAGGCCCTCCAAGGTAGTGATGGAGTTCTTAAAATTAAATTAAAACTCCATATGATTATTTCTATTAAAAAAAAAAACAGTCTACATTGTGGCTTGTTCACTGATTTTAAATCCTACGAAATTTGGAATCTGTGGTTGAAATAATGAAAGAATCTTTACTTGTGTAAACATTGCAATTTGCCCAGATTGTTCCTAGAGTCCCTTCCAGCTCTGAGAACTTATTATTCTATTATCTCGGTGAATATTTGCAGTAGTTGGTTTTTTGCATAAAATGTATCTTGCACCACACAACATTCACACTGTCTCCAGCCCTGAGAATGCTGCCTGCCTGGCAGTGGCAGAGGGACCATTAGCACTACAGTTTACACAGAACATGATGATATCTGTTTTCTTTGGTTTGTTAAAATACAAACATAACATTTAAAATCAGTCATTTCTTGGAAGGCAGGCAAATGGTATAGTGAAAGAAAGACTGAGTTGTGAACATGAATTTCCCAAAAATGCCTAGTTTATCGATATCTAGTTAAAAGAGTCAGATTTTTGTTCAATTATGTCTCTTGGAAGAAACTAAAATTAACCTTCTGGCATGTCACTTTTCTTCTTTGTAAAACAAATGGGATCTAATTGATCTCACCTAGTACTCCATGGGGATTTCCTGAAAAAACATTTCAGAAAGAGCCTCTCGTTCTTTTCAATATTGGAGGTCAAAAACAGGGTATTTAAAAATAATGTAGTCAACCCTCATAACCATATTTCTTAGAAGAATATTATTTTCACCACTAAAAATTTGCTCATGTAATTAAGTCAAATATTAAAACCATATAAAATATAACCATAGATTAGATTTTAGTTCTAGACAGTGTGTATATATATGTAGAATATGTATATTTGTATATGGATATACATATATGTGTAATCTGTCCCATGAAGAAGACTCAGCACTAGCAAAAAGCTACTACATCACATAAATCAGAAACACAACAAAAAAATTGGGCTGTATCAGGAGCCAAGTTTGAAACTAATGATGGTGAAAATTTTAAACAGCAGGAAAAAATCAAGACTGCATGTTCTCCTTGGATACACAACTAACAAGTGACAAAGTCATTGATGTAAAGAAAACTTGAGAGAGCATGAAAATCCTCACATCTTAACTTTTTCTTTCATATTTAGCATTTAGGAGGAAAATGATGGAAATTCTGTGCTTCAGAAATGAATCCCACTTTTCAATATGAGTTTTCTTTCTTGCAGAAGGAGGTTTGGCAAATATGAAAACTCAAGTCCTGTATAATTTTTATTTTCTTAACTTTTAATAATTTCATTTCATTATATTTTGAAAGAATTAATGGGTCATATATTGTGAAGCCTAGAATATTCTTGTAATGTAAATGTATAAATGAATCTAATGGAACCAAGACACATTTTAAACCTTTAGACTTTTCAAACTGCCAATCTTACTCAGTCTGTTGCTTCATCAGTTGAATCAATGTCAGCTGATTCTGTGAATTTCATTTTAATGTAAGTCCACTGACTGATTTGACAGTATCTCAATGAAAGATTCCTATAGGATTCTAAAGTTTAATATGTGCATTGAGTTAATTAAGAGAATGACATTTCTTTTCTCCTCCTACATGTTTTGCAGTAGGTATTAACAAATATTTATAGCCCTAAATAGTCTGTTGTTAGAGCAGCCTTTGTTCTTCAACCTCTTAAAACATACCAGGAAAGGATACTTACACAAGCTATGCTATTCACACTGTGTCACTGGCCTATTATTTACTATAAATAATGAAATGTCTGGGAAGGTGGTCTGAAGTGAGTTGTGACTCAGGACAGCCAGTTCTGTGGTAGATCACACTTCAGTGGGATTCAGAAACAGCACAGATTTTCAATTCCCTCCATCAGAAGCAGGTACCAAGTACAGAAGGCTTACAATTTCTCCAAGTGCTATTATTTTTAAGTTGATGCTCAGATTCCAGTAAATATAGGAAGACTATTTGTGGGGAGACAATTAGGGTTTAAAAGAGGAAAAACCAACAATTATTAAAATATCTTTACAAAATGTCAAGGATAGCAGGTTCACTTAATACACAGTATTACTGGTAATCTGGAAAATTACCTGTGAGCTTTCAAGTGACTGCGGAATTAATTTATTCCTACCCTGAGAATATAAATTAGTCTTTCTTTATCCAAGGAGGCAAATATGGACATATTTTGGGTTTTCACCTAAAATTGTTTTTTTAGCTATGCCTGTTGGAAGGATGGATAGTAGATAGGGCTCCTGGATGACTCAGTTGGTTAAGGATCAGACTGTTGATTTCAGCTCAGGTCATGCTCTCAAAGTCCTAGGATTGAACCCCACATAGGGACTCCACTGTCAGTAGGGAGTCTGTTTGATGTTCTCTCTCTCCCTCTCCCTTTGTCCTTCCTCCCATTTGTTCTCTCTCAAATAAATAAATCTTAATTTTTTTTAAAAAAAGATGTGTTCCTATGAAAACTTTTATAAGCCAAAATGGCATGAACCAAAGAAGCAATTGCTCTTCCATAAATGCAAAAATCCTCTTCAGATTTCTTTTGGTTAGTGAAAACAAATGCTAGTGTAAGTCTTTCATAAAAGCAAAGTGGCACAAAGCAAGCTTTCAGATAGTGGCAGGGGGTACCTGTATTTAGGATTTCATTACTTGGGATAGAACTGGCAAATGGATCTTCCATGTTTTTATTTGAAAATTGAACTGCTGGGGGCACCTGGGTGGCTCAGTGGGTTAAGCCTCTCCTTTCTGCTCAGGTCATGATCTCAGGGTCCTGGGATCAAGCCCCGCATCGGGCTCTCTGCTCAGCAGAGAGCCCACTTCCCCCTCTCTCTCTGCCTGCCTCTCTGCCTACTTGTGATCTCTCTCTCTCTCTGTCAAATAAATAAATAGAAAATCTTAAAAAAAAAAAGAAAAAATGAAAAGAAAATTGAACTGCTGCAACTGACACACATACCTGGCATTGGCTTCATAAGTATAAGATAAATGCTTAAATTATTAACAATGGATTATACTGTTTGGCATATGAAAATATAAATACTTAACTCCTAATAAAATGAAAATTTAGAATAGGCATGTTATAACGTTGTTTTGTGTTTGGGTTATTATTTCCCCTGGGACAGTTGAAGTGCTTGTAATAGTAGTTATTTAGTTCTCAAAGCAACCACATGAAGTGCTCAGCAGCAAATATTGTTGACCTTGCTTCACAAATTGGAACACTTTGTCAGATTTATATTCATATAAACAAATAGACCATAATAAGAAAATCTTAATTATTAGTTCACTAATGCTTCTCTTCATTCTGAATTTTATTAATCTGTAAAATTTTGATACAAGCAACATGCTAACAAAGCTTAAAACCATTGAATAGTACAAGTCTTGTAAAGAAAACTATAATTCCCTCCCCAGTCCTTATCTTTCCTTAGATTGGTAGCCCAGAGATGCAATGCTCATAAATATACAATATCAGACACAGTTGTAGTACAATTTCCTTATGTTGCAATGAATTAATCAATGTTTACGTTAATTTCTGACTCTGTGTTATGGTAAATGAGATCAGGATTCTTACAACTCCATACATACACATGTCCCTTTTACCTGAACTACTGATATTACAAACTCTAATTATTGTAAATTTTCCTTCTACCTATTTTTCCCCATCAGACTCAGCTAATAATTTGACTGTAGAAATCCCTGCTGACAGTCATTTCTCCTCGTATTTTAATGTCTCTTGATATCCAGTGTTCATTGTTGAGAATTCAGAAGCTGTTCTTTTTTTCTGTTTCCGTTTATGTGATCTGCTCCACACACCATTTGTAGTCTTGATTATTTACTCTTTATCCTTAGGTTTTGAAATTTCAAGACAATGCACAGTTGTTTTAATTTCTTTATAATATTGTCATCTTAGGGATTCAGTGAATGCCTGCAATCATGTCCCTAGTTATTTTATTGTTTTTAAAAATAGTTTTTAAATTATTTCCTTTTTATTCAATTTCTGGAATGCTTTTGAATCAGTGCTGGAGACCTTCAGAATTGACTATATATTTTTTTCATTCCAATTTTTTTCCTTTTATTTTTATTCTTTATTCTGAGAGATTCCTGTAAATTTGTTTTCCAAAGTTTCTATTGCAATTTTAATTTTGGAAATATCTCCAAGGCCTTTTTCTTGCTCTTTGGCTTCTCTAGCTTTACAACATTCTGCTTTTTTTTTTTCATAGATACATCTTCTTTTATAATTCTGAGATATTCACCATACTTTTTATCCCATGATCTTTTTTCCAGTGTGCTAACTTTGTTTTTCTTCATATTAGAGGCTAACCAAATGTCCCATGATCCTTAGTTATTCATTCATATTTGAAAGTAAGGCTGACCAAAGACAATTAAAGTTCTTAGTGTATGGATAGAATTTGTTGGGTATGAGTAATCAAGGAGGTGGTCTTTTCATTGAAAAACATCAATATTTAGATTCTGTTCCCTACTCTTAACTATTCAGCTTCTGTGAAGAAGTTCCCTCAATCTACTTCATGGGAGCCATATCCCTGGGACAGGAGGCCTGGGATCAATGGATCCCACCATTATAACTTCAGACCCCTCAATCCCAATATTTAACCCTGATCCTCACCTCATTTCTTCACTGTTTTGCTTTGCTTTTGTCCCCATGTTCAGAGACATTGTGTTTTTTTTTTTTTAATGTAATTTATTTATTTATTAGAGAGAGAACATGAGTGGGGGCAGGGGCAGAGGGAGAGAGAGAACCTCAAGCAGACTCTGTGCTGAGCATGGAGGCTGGTATGGGGCTTGATCCCATGACCCTGAGATCATGACCTAAGCCAAAACCAAAAGTTCAACACCCAACCAAATGAGCCACCCAGGCACCCCTGTGGTTTTATTTTTTTTGAAAATAGGCATTTGGTTTGTTTTCCTTGTTGATAGTCACCTTGATTTTAAGAGTGGAGAAGGGGGACTAGAAAACATTAAATCTACATACATTCTTTCAACTATCTGTCTTCAATAACTTCAAATTTCCAAAATACCCTGTGCTTCCAAATACTGAGCTTTCCAGGTACTACAGATACCAGCTTCTTATCATTCATTCTTTGTTCTGTCATTTAGATGGAGGCTTCCTCTGTGAGGTTAAGTCAGTTATTACTCTTCTAATTATCTTCTGGTTTCTCCTGAAATTATTGAAATCTCTCAGCTGCTGATAATCTTCTCTATTTCCCTGTTGCTTCTGTTTTCCTTCTCTGTTTAAATACTCCTTGTCTTTGAGTATTTAAAACTTTTTATTCCTTTGAAATCATTTTGGTGAGGTTAATGGAAGAAGAGAAAATAAGTACATGATATAAATCCACATTATAATAGAATATTTATTTATTCATTTTCCAGATAATAGCACAATCCCTTTGCCTTCTAATATATAGACAAATGTTGCTGACGATATCTAAGATGACAAATTCTGTCATTATACAGTGTATTTCTATTGTAAAAATCTGAACTCAACAAAAATGGAAGATAACCAGAACACGAATTTCAGTCCATAACTTGTTTGAAGGTACTAAAAACTGTCCTAAGATAAGAAGTTACTGTGAGGGGTGAAGAAGTTTACTATGGAAGTCCATCAGCATAATAAGAATGACAAGATGTATTTGAATATTTTAGGAAAAAAATAGTTGCTAAATTTAGTGAACTCTGAAAAAATGAAAGGTCATTGTAGGAAAACAAAAATGGATTGAGCTATAAAAACTGGATAAACAAGTTACGATTTTCACCAAAAAGAAAGCCCCTCACCTTTACAACAGTGTATTTGTCAATGTTAATGTTTTACTTTAAGAATTAGAATAAATCCTATGGTGAGTGCTATGAAGTTTGTAAACCTGGCAATTCACAGACCTGTATCCCTGGAGCTAATAATACATTATATGTTAATAAAAAAATAAAAAATTATAAAAAAATAATTAGAATAAATCTAGGCTATTAAATATCAAAAGAAACACAAATTTGCATGTATTTATGCCCTTAAATTATTTTTAGAATTGTATCTAAACAAACCATGATGGATAAAATCTTCATGGAACAAATATTTAACCTTTATTTATGCCTGTTATTGTGATCTATTTGTTAGTAATTCTCATAAATAGAACGTAATTATACTTCTAAAACAAAAGCTGGAATTATGACATTAATTTTTGAAAAATTGTTATTTATAGGAGAATATTTAAGTGTACTTATGAATAACTTCCTTAATACTCCTGTAGAATCTGGGACTCATTTTTGGAGACCTTACTTAAGAACAGTGAGGAGATCAATAAAATGAAATTTTAAGTTGCTCTTTTCTATGCCTAAAACCAATTCAGTGAAAGAATAATGGACTGAAGTGAAACAAAAATAAATAATTCATTTGCTTATTTATTAAATATATGTGTACTTTGCCTATTCCAAAAATAAATTTAAGGTAAATTATTGCAAATAAATCACTGTATTGAGAAAATTAAGGTTGCCTCAAAGAAGGTATTTACTTATTTTTATTTTTTTTCATGGTTCCAAAATTCATTGTTTATGTACCACATCCAGTGCTCCATGCAATATGTGTCCTCCATAATACCCACCACCAGGCTCACCCCACCCCACCACTCCCTCCAAAACCCTCAGTTTGTTTGTGAGTCCACAGTCTCTCATGGTTTGTGTTTCAATGAATATTAAAATGAATATATCTCATATATTCAACCTTGAATAGTTAGAGTGGCCAAATCTTGGTCACACATTGCCTTCTTTTAAAATCCACTCTCTTTCCTGAAGATTGAATCTAGTTCCATTGTTTAATATGAATGCCATTCATATGCCCTTGACTCCTAAATTTGTATCACCAGCCCAGATAAATCTTGTCTCATGTAATTAACAGCCAGCTTAACATCCTGGATATGTATATTAGACATCTCAAAAATGGCATGTCCAGATCAGAAATCTTATTTCTGTAGTAAACATGTTCCTCATCTGAATGACCAGTGGGAATATGTACTGTTTTTTCAAGTCCCAAATCTGAGATTCTTCCTTGATACCACTTTTTAACTCATTTTGTATGTACAACTTGTCATAAAATCTTATCAACAGTAAAACCAAAACATGCATCAAATATGTTAATTCTCTCTATCATCATTGCTAGAATTCTAATCAAACTACAGTCATTTATTTTTATTTTGTGTTCATATCTATGGAATATTTCAAAAGAAATATAAAAAATAAATATATATATAAAGTTTAGGAAATACTTGTCAATTAACATCCAACTTCAGAAATAGAACATAGGAATTTATTTCCTTGAATGTCCTTGCTGATCAATTTGTCCACCATTTTTCCCACAG